>NC_069692.1:12575642-12878672 GCF_023699985.2 Odocoileus virginianus | reverse complement strand
GTGGTGAGGATAATGGTTTTTTTAGACTATCTTCTGGACTTTTTGATGTTTTTGAACTATTTCACTTTTTGAAACAAAAAGACACAAGAGAACAAAAGAATGAAAACAGGTTACATAAAAAAAATTACAGGGAACAAAATGATATCAGATTTATTAACTGTAATAACAGAAACTAGAAAATAATGGAGAAATGTCCACACAGTTCTGAGAGAAAATGATTTTCAACAAAAAGGAATATACCCAGCCAAAATATCAGTCAATTAATACAAAATTAAGGTAAAAACACTTCAGACTTAGTCATTCACCTATTCTTAAAAAAAAACTAGTGCATTATGTACTTTGTGAAATGAGAGAAAACCAAGTAAGAGATAGATGTGAGAGCTGTTAAGAAAAAAATGCACTGGACACTTGTTAAAAATGGCAAGATAGATTTTATTTTAACTGCTATAGTAGAGAAGAGAGACTTCAGTATAGAGCTGAACTCCATGTCTACAAAATTGACAAAATCTAGATGAAACAGACCGAAACAGACACATTTCTTTAAAGTCACAAACTACCAAAAGTCACACAAGAAGAAATAGGCCTATGTCCACTAAATAAACAATATAAATCTGTATATTCAATATTTGTATCAATTAATAACTTTTCAAAACAGAAAGCCCCAGGCCCAGAGGGGTTCACTGGTGAATTCTACCAAGCATTTAAGAAATAAATTATTTCAATTTTCTACAGTCTGTTCTGGAAGATAGAAGCAAATGGAAAACTTCCTAACTGATTTTATGAGTTGGTGATAATCTAATGCCAAAGCCACACAAAGACATTACAGAAAATTACATATCAATACCTTTTACAAATATAGATGCAAATATCCTCAACAAAATGTTTTCCAACAAAATTCAACAATGTGTAAAAATAACTACACAACACAACGAAGTGGGATTTATACTAGACTGATTCACCATCAAAAATCAACTAATGCAATAAAAAATAGACCCCTTTTGTTTGACCACTTAACAGGTAGCTCTAGTCATAGGCTCTATTTTGAAATGTATCTTGCCTGAGTCAGAAACTAGTCTGTTGTACCTCCCAGGTTCCAGGGACACTTTGAAGCCTTTCTCAATAGGCTTGAAGAAAAGAGAAATTATCCCCACCCCTACCACCACTCTATGGAGATGATGAGACTCATAACATAGCTCAGTCTATAGGGTCACAGAGAGTCGGGCACAACTGAAGTGACTTGGCACATTAAAAGAATACTCTTTCCCCTCCCCAAATTCCCTTATCAGTTATGTTCAATGCTTTCATAAGTTCAGTTTAAGTGGACATACCTTAATATTCCCTATCAAGCACTTCATTTTGGAGTGAGAGTAGCTGGCATCTATGATTATCTTGCAGCTTCATCACTGAGAGAAATAATGAACCTCTCTGTTAGAAATCATCTTCCCTCCTGACTTGTTAAATACTAAGATGTATTTGATACATTCCTTCTAACCATTCTCTTCCTGGGAAACAATATTTGTCCCTGTGCTACTGATGGCTCCACATTTTTGTATGTGATTTCAAGCGCTATAGTACAGACTACCTTCATTCCATTTGTAGCTGCACATCACCTAACAGACTGAACCTCATCTAAAGAGTCATTGACTTAATTATCTTCACCCTTCAATAATTTGCTAATGATATTTTCTAAGAAATATTATGATCAATATTTAGTGGAAGTGGGCAAGATTAAAAAGATCCTGATTTTCTAAAAATAATAATGGAGGGGCAAGATATATTATTTTATTAAGTAAAGGTCTTACATATTTTACCACTAACCACAATATTATGTTAAATTTTGCCAAACTGATGTATGGTTTTAACATTTAAAATGTGCAATGCGAGTTAGTCACTTCAGTCGTGTCCAACTCTCTGTGACCACATGGACTGTAGCCTGCTAGGCTCTTCTGTCCATGGAACTCTCCAGGCAAAAATACTGGAGTGGAGAGCCGTTCCCTTCTCCAGGAGATCTTCCCAACCCAGGGACTGAACCCGGATCTCCTGCATTTGTAGGCAGATTCTTTACAGTCTGAGTCACCAAGTAAGCCCCTTAAAAAATGTACAAAAGATAAATATTCTAAGGGAGAGGAAAACAGCGCATTTAAAATGAACTTCAGTTGACAAAATAGTTAAAACCACTCCTTTTGTAATATTAACAAGTTCTAAAAGCTAAGATTTTTCAGTATAACAATGTAAGTCTGACAGTTTTACTAATACACTTATTTATATTATTGTAGTCAGGCAAACCTTCATAAATGAAACTGACAGACATATTTTCCAAGTGGAACTTTGACTTTAGATGCTACTTTTCTCTGTATAAAATGACAGCACACACCAGTGTTCCTGCCTGGAAAATTCCATGGACAGAGGAGCCTGGCAGGCTACAGTCCATGGGGTCTCAAAGAATTGGACATGACTGAGCACACTCGCTTTTTGTGTGTATAAAATATAGCAAGGGGAGGGGGAAAAAACACATTTCAAAATGGGAAACTCTACAGCAAATCAGCCCAAATAAGCTAACATTTGCGAAGTAATTCTCATCCTTATACATTGCCTTCTTGCAGGAAACAGACCTTATCCTGACTTTTAATATTTCAATGCACCGATCTTGGTGGATGGAGAATGGACCAGGATGTACGGTGACATCAGTGACTCCTGCCCCAGACTGGGCCCCAGAAGACCATCGCTACATCACGGTCTCAGGGTGTTTTCTGGAGTACCAGTACATAGAAGTGGCTCATAGTTCCCTCCAGATTGTCCTCGCAGTAAGTGTTCACAGCCAACCACTCCTTCTAGTGTTTCCAGAATTGTTTTATTTCTGTGCAAACTCAGCACACGCAGTTGGAACCTGTGGGTAGAAGGTGGCTATGTGCTTCTTCCTAATCACCACCACTTTTAACAGTGATTTGTCAGGTTAAACCAGGCTATGTCGTGGATCGAGTGATTCTTTCTGGGTATGCTGCTACTTCTGGGAATTCCCTTCTCCCTTAAAATCTGCTTCTTAGATTTCCCTCAGGTACCATCCATCATCTTTTATTACCCTCTCTCTTTTTCAAAACAAGTCAGCTCTTCTATGAATTCTACTTCTAGATTATCACACCCCTATTTTTCATAGTATTCTTCCAATAAATAATGCTCCCTCTACAGGAAGAAAGTTGGAGTTATAAATATCTTTGTTTTTGTATATTTATAGAACACATTTGTATAATATATTACTATGTTATATAAAACATTATTTTACATTATATTCCTATGATAAACAGATAAAAACAGATAAACACCTCCCTTTCTTGAGGAGAACTTTTGCTAATGCTAAATATGTAATTTTGTGGGATTCATAAAGTTAAGGCAACTTTATTATACATGTCTCCATTTATTACAGATCATGTATGCAGATCTATGTGTATTTTCTTAGACTCTATGTAGATCTTCAATTGAGGGCACAGTCTTAATTTTTAACAACAAATAATACAAATAGACTCTTCTTTTTACCTTTCTTTAGTTAATTACTTTGAGAAAGACAGTAACTCACAATTCTTAAATAACAGGACATAAAAAGTTCTGGGTAGAATGGTACCAGTTGGTTCATATAAAACTCTTTGTAAATTTAAAAAGAAAGTACATGAGTGTGTGTATTAGATTACATAACTAATATATAGTTATTATATTTTTTAATGAGGAATATATATAAACATACATATATACATGTAATTATATACTAAATATGCTGTGCTATGAATACTTCCCAAGTCTCTGTGACTAAAAACCACAAAGGTTTATTCTTATGGGTGAGCAAGAATTTTTATCAATCACTGGTCGCTAAGGAAACAAGGCTAGGAGCATAGCCACCATCTCAGTCATCATGGTTGCCATGCCAGATGGCAGGAAGAGATCTGGTGTCTACATTGGCACAAAAATGCTCCTACTTGAGAGAGGAAGCTCACTGCTCGTAGTTCATTGTCCAGAACTAGATACACATTCCTGCCCAATCACAAATCAGTCAGAGAGGAGGAAGAACTGTAAATATTTGAGGAGCAGCATAAACTATTTCCACAATATTTGAATTACATTCTTGGCTAAAGCACTGAGTGATCTCCCTTGAATGTGTCCAACTTGAAGCACTTCTTAATTTAAAAAAAAAAGCTTTTATGATAGTTTTAAATTCTATAACTGTTCATTTTTATTATATTTAAGTAAAGTGAGATTTGATGGAATGGAACTAGTCATTTCATTATGTAAAATTCATTTAGGTGAAGCATTTATTCTCATATGGGAAAAGTAAAATATCTCTGGTATTTGGTGACAGATAAAATGTCTTCCTACATGTTAAGAGAGAAATTTTAGAGAAAATGCTCCTTTCTTGTTCCTTCCTTGAAACTCCCTTTTTATCTTTTCTTTTAAACTGTATCCATAATTTTTGGAAAACTTCCATATATGTGTCAAGGATGATGTAAACATATAGTCTGTATGCATGGATAGTTAAATATATGACTATTTTAGAGAGTTATTTGAATTAATGTTTGTATGAATAAACTATACTCACAGATTTATTAAACCACCATGAAATTCTGGTTCACAGATAATTTGCTGAGGAAATACATTTGGACATGGAAGCATGTGTTGAGGCTGACATACTGCCCAAAGAAAAAATATTTTTACATAAGTAAAAATCATCTGTAAAGGCAAAGTGGCTAAAGTGTAGAGAAGATGGATGGAGTGTCTCTAAGAGCAGATGTGTCCAATATATCAAGCTGCTGGTTCTCAATTCTCCTGTCGACACTGCCCCCAGCTGAGTGGAGCAATAGTTTGAGCAGGTCATCACAGGATGTAGCGTCTTCACCTCTCCCCTTTCCACCTGCTCTTCCTTCTGGGGGAGTTCTTTTGCTATGCTGACTGGATCACCTGAGAGAGTAAGTCAGCAGCCCAAGCCAGTTTTTTGGAAAAGTTTCCACACACTTTCTGTCTTTGGGTTTGTTATTGTCTAGCCAGCCTTGGGCTGAAAGCATCTGCTATGTAGAAAACCTAGCACATCTTAACTAGTGTTTTAGAATGCAAACCAAACAGGGCTGATCTTGAACAATTTTCTCTGCCCAGTTAGCAGAAGCCTTCCAACTAAATGTTCCTACAGTCATTCTGATCACTCCTTTTGCCGTGTTTAAGGCATGTTGCATGCAGTCCATGGGGCTGCTAAGAGTTGGACGCGACTTAGTGACTGAACAACAACAAGGGATGAAACAGTGGCTTGAATCTCTGCTTCTCCCCTTCTCCTGTTACTCAAATCATCTTCCTGACAATCCAATGTTTAGTTCGGTCCAGTCCGGTGAACACT
Source organism: Odocoileus virginianus (assembly GCF_023699985.2). Taxonomy (NCBI): domain Eukaryota; kingdom Metazoa; phylum Chordata; class Mammalia; order Artiodactyla; family Cervidae; genus Odocoileus; species Odocoileus virginianus. Next base: position 12,873,304 of record NC_069692.1, on the reverse strand, counting down.
TCCTGCATGATGATCCCTGCTTGGCATCTAGAGAAACAAATGACAGCATCTCTGACCTTGAGGCTGTCAAGGTCAGAAACGGGCGTGCTTCCTCAGAGTACACACCCAGGGCAGACAGGCACACTTTGGGAACGTGGTACAGAGAAGATGTTCGTGGCGTTTATGACATCATCTTGGCTTCTTAGTTCCGTCTTGCTTTTTGTGAAGTCAGCTAAACTCCCACACTTCTCTTTCACCTGTCTTTGAAGCTACCCTCTCTTCCAGGATATCTGGCTTAGATCTGCTTTCATCAACGGCTGCTGTCCCAGCAACAGCTCTTGATTAACTCCAAATCTCTCCAGCTCTTTTTCTCCACCTTCACTCAGCCTCTCTTTCACAGATTCCTAACCCTTGGCACGCCTGTCAACCCATTGTTCGGTTTCCTGCCAATCAACTCCTAGCTGATTTTGAAATTAGCATTCACAAAGCCCGCATTTGCATTGCACATTCATAAGATATCTTCCATCTCCAGCCAAAGGAAGAATAGTATAATATCCACATAATTGGGAAGAGAGGCTATTAATCACACAGCCTCCAGCCGAGCAGAAAGGACTGCCACAGCATCATAATGATCAGCCAGGTGTGAGGTTTCCAGCATTCTCCTTCTCCAGCAGCATTTTCTTCTAGTTAGGATCAGATATCACATTCAAAGGGAATACAGGTGTGCAAAGTTTTAATAAAATCCAAAATATATTTTTTTTAAACCTGCACCTACAAAATGGATAAAATAAATACATATGGAAAGAGCCCAGGAGGAGAAGAACTAAAGAGATGATGCTGTTTACATTACAACACAATGAACCTGATTTCTTCAGAAAATGTGACTTTAACTGTGTGGTTTACAAAATGCATTTACAGGAATTTAATCTTTTGTGTAACAGTCCTGGGAGGGCAGCAGGACAGACTCAAAGCCTTTCCCAAGAATTCTTAGCTAGTACATGTGGAGGGCAGACATGCTGATCTAAGTTTTTCTCGGTACCAAGGATAGGAAAACAGACTTAAACCAGCATGCCAGCATCAGCTGATGGGTAACAGATTCATGAAACCCCAAAATTCAGACTTCTCTTCAGTAGCAAAGAATGCCATGATTAATTAGCTATGTCCTCCATGGGTGAGGGGAAGGGAGGCATATATACCTCATCTTTATTTGTTGTTGTTCAGTCACCAAGTTGTTTCTGACTCTTCACAACCCCATGGACTGCAGCATGCAATGGTTCCCTGTCTCTCACCATCTCCCGGAGTTTGCCCAAGTTCATCACCATTGAATCGGTGATGCCATCCAACCATCTCATCCTCTGTTGCCCTCTTCTCCTTCTGTCTTCAATCTTAGGCAGCATCAAGGTCTTTTCCAACGAGTCAGTTTTTAGCATCATGTGGTCAAAGTACTGGAGCTTCAGCATTCATCATTAGTCCTTCCAAAGAATATTCAGGGTTGATTTCCTTTAGGACTGACTGGCTTGATCTCCTTGCTTTCCAAGGGATTCTCAAGAGTCTTCTCCAGCACCACAGTTCAAAAGCATCAATTCTCTGGCACTCTGCCTTCTTTACTGTCCAGTTCTCACATCTGTACATGACTACTGGAAAGACCATAGGCTTGACTACATGGACCTTCGTCAGCAAAGTGATGTCTTTGCTTTTTAACACACTGTCTAGGTTTGTCATAGCTTTCCTGCCAAGAAGTAATTGTCTTCTAATTTCATGGCTACAGTCACCATTCACAGTGATTTTAGAGCCCAAGAAGAAGAAATCTGTCACTGCTTATACCTTTTCCCCTTCCATTTGTATTACACACACACACACCTCACTTCCTGTAACCAACACAATGAAAAGGGAGTGGTTTTACAACGAAATGTAAACAAATGAACCACTAAGGGAAACTTTTATCATAATAACTGAAGTAGCTTTTTTATTTTGAAACATATCCAGATAATTCATTGGCAAACAAAACAAATGCTTAATCCCTTTCTTCTCTAGCTACCTCCAAAGGACCAATATCTCTAAATTTAACATGAACTTCTCCAACCGAAATTGCTAGGCTTCATTTTCCTTTATTTCTTTTACTCCTCACACACTTCTAAGCAAGTTGACTATTAATTTTTCAAGAGACCAGTAGAAGATATTGGTAAGAACATAAATACGCTTACTATTTCCCGCAGTCATTAAAACTGGTTTAGAAACTGTCTACAAATTAGCAGGGAAGTCACAGAAAACTTTAGAAAAGGTTCCGGTACACTGTTCATAGCTAAAAAATAGGTTCACTGCCAAGTCTATCCTTCAGTTATATCTATTCTCTATAAAACTTTGTAGAGTGCTTGAAATGATGGAAATCATTGTTCAACATATTGTGGTGAAACAAATTTTGAAGGTAAATATGTGCCTTTCAAATGGATAGAGTTTGGAGAAGGCAATGGCCACCCACTCCAGTGTTCTTGCCTGGAGAATCCCAGGGATGGGGGGCTTGGTGGGCTGCTGTCTAAGGGGCCACACACAGTCGGACAGACTGAAGAACTTAGCAGCAGCAACAGATGTTTCCAATTGTTTCCAGTTAATAATATACATTTGCTATCTGGCTTGCTAGGATTTGCCTAGGAATACCACTGGGGAAGAAATTTGCAAAATTCTAAATGCAAACTTCATCCAAGTTGACATGGGGTTGTTCTGGTAATGGCACAGGTTGTTTCTCTGAATGTTGCTGAAGTGTGTGGTGCATGCAGGAGAGTAAAGGGCCTTACTGCTCATTCTGTTTTTTTCCCTATAATCTGGAAACACATCGTGGAAGCTTGATTTTCAAAGATTTGGATACTGATTTTCATTTAGCCCTGAACATTGCTATTAAAATGGCAAATATTAAATCTAAGTTGTGAACCTACACCATCTCAAAGAGGTGAGTAGGGAAAATGGTGTGAGCAGATGATATCCAGCTATTGTTGTATTCAGAAGTGCAAGAATGACAACGTGGACGTCATTTACCTGAGATGAAATATTTGAGCTGAAAATTAAGACAGTGTTTTTAAGACAAAATGTTAAGTTTGATCTGGTATGTCTGTTATGCAATGAAAAATAATTTGGCCATTTACGTTACTGAAATCGTCATTTTACAAAAACTAATTAGCCAAACCTGCAGCTACATAATTTGATTCAAATACACATGAGGCACATATTTTTCATGGGCAAAAATATTATATCAACAAATATATTGAAATTAAATATTTCCTACAAATTTTATATACATCAGATTAATCTAGGTGCCTTTATGAGAAAGAGTTATAAGTATAATTGTTGTTTATATTATCTTGGTGGCATTCTTTGTATACCTCCCAGAAATTGCTGCTGCAAATCGAGAACTTTCCAATTCTTTGCTTCCATTAAAACTGAAGGAAAACCTTATAGACTTGCCAATTGGTAGATTACTTGAAATAATTCTTATGATAAGTAAATATGTAAATGTGGCACCCAATTTCAAGGAAGCTGCAGAAGTTGTGATATCATTATAATAAAAAGCCTTCACTATTTGTTTATTTTTGAAAGAATAATATTTTCCTAAATAAATATATACTCAATATATTACATATTTATAATATATAAAACATTATAACATATTTATACATTTATATCATTTATATATTATTCATAATTTTATAATATATTTTGTTTATATTATATAATAAATATTTATGCATTTATATTATTTATGTTAGATATTTATAATAAATAAATACCTAATACAAAAACAGCTAGAATAAAATTCATACTAAACTCCATCCCATTCTAGTATTAATCAAAAATGGACATCAAATGAAATTTTAGTTTTTACATAATGATCATTATAGAAGTGTGTACATGTTCTTAAATGAAAGGAAGTGAACTTCACGTCATAGCAGTATTCAAATTTCACTGGATATATTTATAAGAGTAAATGATATATCTTTAAAATATATTAATATGTGTAATATGCCAAAATAAAGTGCTTTTGAAGCCATTTAAACTAATGATGAAAAATATCAAATATGAATTTCAAATGTACATAGTTTCAAGCCCCCATAGTTTCAAGTGGAATTTTAAAAAACTTATTTCCGGGTATGTAGGAGCCAAAATGTTTGGAGGCCATTAATCTAAAGCAGTGGTCTCTTCCTTCTTCCTTTCTGTTCCTCCTTTCCTCCCTTGCTTCCTCAGTCCCTGCAGACTGAGCCGTAGCACAGGAAACAGGCGCTTAATTCTCACGTAGTGCTGAGAGCGTGGTCTCTGATCCCCATCCATTCCCCTAAAGCCCAGGTTGCTATGCTAGCTGAGACTAGGAACTACTTACCTAGCCGTTTAAAAGATTACTATAAACATAATATACTTCTAGAAATTTTTTGTCCTTTTGTCTGAGGTAGGGCACAGGTGGGTATATTTTTCAAAAGTTTCTCCAGAAATATTAGTCCCATCCATTTCCTTTCATTGCTGATTCCTCAAATATCATGAATTGCATAGAAAAGCAAAGTGCTTGGTCAGGCAGATGATTTTATATGCCAAGATGGTACCACAGTTCTGGCTGTTCTACCAATTCCTTTCTGGGCCTTAAGAGCCACTTCCCTTCCTGTATTGCAGGGTCAAACCCATAAGTCATATGACTAGTTGTGTACATGTGTGTTAGCCGCTCAGTCATGTCCAGCTCTTTGTGACCCCACAAACTGTAGCCTGCCAGGCTTCTCTGTCCATGGATTTCTCCAGGCAAGAATCCTGGAGTGGTGGCTGATTTATGTCAATGTATGGCAAAAACCACCATAATATTGTAAAGTAATTAGACTCCAATTAAAATAAATTAATAATGAAAAAAAAGAATACTGGAGTGGATTGCCATTCCCTTCTCCAGAGGATCTTCCTGACCCTGGGATCAAACCCAAGTCTCCTGTATTGCAGGCAGATTCTTTACAGTTTGAACTACAGGGAAGTTACTCACATAACTAACCTGTGGTCAAATACTGAATTCATGTATTTAAACACTGTTTACCATACCCCCACACTGAACAGTGAGCTGGTGAAGAACTTCTGATTCTAGTCCAATGTCCAAAACTGTTCAAAAGTTTTTAGCACAAAACTGCTTGTTGCGTGTGATGGAAATAGACAGAATGACAAGCACTCAGTTTCTTTCCTAGCTCCCAGAATGGTTCAACAGCTTTGCTGCTTGGCTTCAAATATTAAACATACTGTTTCAACTCTCATTCTCCCAGGTATTCAGATACACAGACCTGCTTGTCAGTAAAGGAAATAAATGTGATTTGTCTTTCTGTAACATCAGAATAGATTATACAAATCGTCACAAATATATGGGAAGAAGAATCAAATTTCAATTGTAAACAGGGGATTTTTCCAATGGACAAAGCTGCTTAATTAGGAGAATGAAGGTGGTAAATAGAATTGTGCTTTGTCACTCAGTCGTGTCCAACTCTTTGCAACCCCATGGACTGCAGCCCACCAGGCTCCTCCATCCATGGAGATTGTCCAGGCAAGAATACTGGAGTGGGTTGCCATGCCCTCCTCCAAGGGATCTTCCCAACCCAGGGATCAAACCCAGGTTTCTTCCACATTTCAGGCAGATTCTTTACTGTCTGAATCACCAGGGAAGACCTAAATAGAATTGGGACAGGACATTTCTTGGTACAACTAAGTGTTCCAAAACACATAAATGATGTTCTACAAACTAAGTTTAGAACCCCAACTAGATTTACCCCTGATAGTAAGAAATATCAAGACCAATTGATACTTCTAAAATGGGCACATGTTTAAATTTCTAATCTGCTCTCAGTTTCTCTAGAAAATAACAAATTCATCTGAACATAATCACTTCAGAGCGTAACACCTTCATGTCTTATCCACAGATATCAATCAGGTTTTGGTAAAAATAAACCCTGAACAATCAGTTATCATGCCCTTTATTTTGCTTTATTCCTGAAAGGTGCCCTTGTATACTGGTGAGCAGTTTTGTGAGTCTGTGAACAAACAGAGCACAAGAACTTGAACAGTCATAAAGTCAAATTAAATCTACGATTTTTTTTCTTGCCTTTAATATACACTAGTATTCCCTACATGCAAATTTAGAACTATCAGGTAAAATATTCACAGTCTGAGAGTAACAATCCTTAAATTTTACACCCAGCTGTATAATAAACTATTTTGTAATTATGAACTAGATGAGATAATGTCTGAGAAATTGCCTTGAAAACAATAAAAGTGGTATAGTTATTTTCTCCTTAGTTCAGTTTCTTCCACTGCTCTGGAGAACACTATTATTTTGTCAGGTTCACTCACAGTGGTGTGCAAAAATGAACTGAATCCTACTAAGTTTACTTACTCCCTGGACAGAACCATGATTCTTAAAGCCAGTGTGATACTGTTTAGTGTACCAACACACCAGCCTACACCGGGGCAAGTTTTATCGCATATCAACCATTATCATCAGATTGCAGTATCTGCTTCTATATTTAATGTTTGAAACACTTGCTTACCCCCAAAGCATAATATCACTTGATTTATCACATTACATCACTTGATCTATCAGAATGCTTGGAAACACCATGGAATAAAAATACCAATACATTTAACATAGGAGAGAAGATTATAGCCTATGACAAATAACAATAATTGGGTTTTCTTGAATAATATTAAAGTTGAAATTACCTCCATAGAGTATTATACAGTAAACCCTGTAGAATCCCATTTCTTATATTTAACTTTATAGTCATAAATTACTTCAGAAAGAAATAAGTATATAAAAATATAGTAAAATGTAGGATTTTTGAAAACATGACAAGCTGTTGAACTTCAACAAAGGCTACCATATTCCTTGGTCATATATAATATCATTGCCTTTAAGATGTCTTTCCAGTCATGATCAATTATTATGATACACATTTTTGAGAAATAAGTCTTTGATGGAAATTTCTTCTTCACAGAAACTTCTACACACAGCAACAGAATTAATAATAGTAGAATGCATTATAGTTGTTAAATAACAGCAAGTCATCTCAAAAGAAGGATGTAAAAATGATTTATAATGATACCTATAATACACGAGGTAATTTATTGTTTAGTGTGTTATACCTGACTGAAAAAGAATAAAGATATGGGCAAACACACTTAAGCTAAATATTGTTTACACAGTAGAAAAAGAACCATCTGTGATAGTCTCTCCACACCCTTTGCTTTTACCAGTCCTACAAATAGGATTTTAACCCCTACTGTTCTCAGCCCACACAGTCCTCCATACTGGGTATACGGTTTCCGGTCCTCATTATTTCCGTGCCTAGGCCTCCCCCTGTGGCTCCGTGGCTCCATCTGTGCCAACTCCCACCCATTCTTAAATTTCTCTCAAGCAGTAACCCTCCGAGTCAAAACCAACATCTCACGCAATACGTTTCTCACTTCTATTCTTCTCCTAACTATTCATAATATTGTCTCACATTTAATGAAGGAGTTCTTTCCCACGTGACTGTTTGGGTTAATACTAACTGCAAATATGGCTCCATCCCTGTTAATAATCGAGGGCGTTTCCATATCACTGAATTTTAGAGAAATATTTGATTGTTATTGTAAGTCAATAGTTTTCCAGCTTTTTCTAGTAAATCCCTTCTAGTATAACATTTTACTTTGTCATCCATTAGACTGTGAAATCTATTCATCACAATCCCACTAATGTTAAGTAAGATTTTTACAGAAAACAACGTCTTGCCAAAATTGGATTGACATGACTCATTATCACCAATGATCCCTCTATGCCAATTAATGCAAACCTTGAAATTTTGGTGGGTGTCTTTTTACAGTTTCATTCAACGGGGAAAGTCTAGAATAATATTAAGGAAAGTATGATTTTGTGTATCATTATTTTAACTCTCATGTGTAAAACATTTTCAAATAGAAGTTATTGCATTGTGTTCAACAACAGTAAACAGTAAACTGAGTGCCCTGTCAGTCTGGCTGTGGCAATTATTTGATCATTTAAAGTAATGAATAAAAAAGCATTGAAGGCTCAGTTGAAAGGCATCTATGTGAACACTGACCTAAGATTAATCTTTGCTTTGACTTTCCTTTTGTGATCCATTACAGGTTTTTTTTTTCCTTCCCTTTAGACCCCACATGCTTACAGATATTAGTTTCCAGAGAAATACACGGATTCTCCCAACAAAGGTGGTTTCTTGCTTGGCTTTACTTCACTGAAACCCGGTCAGAGACTCTGATGACAGACACTCTGCTTGTCAGCTTTGCTTCATGAATCCAAAGAAAATGGAACTTATCAGGAGCAGAGCCTCAAGCACCACCTGTGCCTCTTATTTGGGTCCTTTCATGCTCGGTTGACAGGGGTCTTAGTCTTTCATCATTTAGTTCACTGGCAGAAAGAAAAGGGAGCTGCTGCACTTTTAGGTACCACTCTGCAGACTGCTCTATTGCAAAATAAACAAACAATATATTTTTAGGGCACCACCTGCAGCAAGCAGCTGTACCAAATAGAGCAGAACCACGAAGGATGTGATTTGTTCCATTTAACATGAAGCCTTGAGGTTTGAGGAGAGAGGGAGGAGAAGGTTCTATGTATACAACCCACACATCCGCAATTTAAACTGAAGCTGATTTTCCTTTTTCGATTGGAATTGAGGTATCATTACATCTTTCCTCCTGTCCCACCCCACAACCTCTGGTTGACAACAATTCTATTATTGGGGTTATAACTGTTAACTGAGAAAATCATTTTTCTCTGCCAGTACACTTCCCCTTCCATTCAAGGGCAATTTTCTCTCAGAGCAACCTATACTTAAATGCCAACATCTGCTATATCTAAGCTGTATATAAATGGTGTCTGGCATTTACATGATGCCAATGACATGATTAGAGAAACTCGTATACTTAGCTTACACAGAATTTTCTTCTTATCTACAGATTTCATCTATTTCAGTCGTTCTTCAGGGTCTCTTGGCTTCTCCTACTTCATCACACAAGTCTGAGACACTCTGAAAGCTGAACGTTAGCTCTTATTGTGACTGACAATCAGTTCTTGAATTAACTCCTATCTCTCCAGGCCCAAAGCTGTATGTGTGCGTGCTAAGTCGCTTCAGTCATGTCCGACTCTTGGCAACCCCATGGACTGTAGCCCACCAGGCTTCTCTGTCCATGGGATTCTCCAGGTAAGAATCCCCGTGTGGGTTGCCATTTCCTCCTCCAGGGGATCTTCCCGATCCAGGGACTGAACCCGCATCTCTTATAAGTCTCCTGAGTAGACAAGCAAGTTTTTTTATCACTAGTGCCACCTGGGAAGCCAAAAGCTGTTGCATCATGATGAAGTCTGCCATGTCTGCATTGTCTCAGTACCGAGAATTTTGAGGCTGATGCAAGGGATATTTTAAGTACTTGCTTTTCCCCTAGATTTAAAAATCTCCTCATTCTCCTAATGGCTATTGATTCTGACCTCACAAACCAAAGTCACCATTTCATTTTGAGTTCTTCTAGGTGAGCTGGGAAAGATAGAATTAAATTATAGATGATGCTGGAGGCAATCCAGGTAGTTACAAATGGAGGTCATTTTAAGTACAGAGAGCAACAGTTACCTTTAGTATTAGATTGGTCACCAAGAATTATACAATTTTGCTTTTGTCTTGACAATGAACATATTTTAAGGTGATGGGGGGTTCCTAAATATTTAAGAGGTGAACTAGAATACCATTCTTAACTCATCTACCACCGATTAGTTCCTTAGTCTGTAGAAGAAAAGTTTGTTAACCATCTTTTTGTAGCTCATTAGGACTCTTTGCTAAGACTGGTAACTATTGCTCCAGGAGTCAGAGAAGCAAGATGAAGAAATTACAAATTTGCAATGATGCAGGAGTTCAGCTAATAGAGGAAATCAGATCTTGTGAGTCAGTAAACTTGTTTCCTTTGTTATCTCCACCTTCATCATTAAGATGATTCCTGCCCAATAGTGTCTCCAAGAATGTTTAATGTAGGAACTGCTTCCATCTCTTTCACATTTCTAACATACTAAAGGTAATTTTCTGGAAAATAACTCCCAGACTGGATTTTATTAAATTATGTCAACTTTTGAATCCTTTTCAGTCAACTTTCTAGTTTCTGACTATGGGACAGTGCTTTTAACTCTATATCCTTGAAACTTTGGAAGAAGGAAAGGAAATATCTCTAGTTCCGAAGCATACAAGAGGATCTTTAGTTACAGCATACTTACGTGCTACAGAAGTAAGAGTCAGTTAGACTGATCTTTAATGAGTTGTTACAATATACCAATATTCTTCAGGGCTCTCTGGGAATATTAAAAGAAAAGAACATAAACCTTCATGACTGCTGAGTCTTGTCTCTGTAGAGTCAGCAGTTTAAATGTGACAGCCCTTCAACATCCATTTATGATAAAAACTCTCCAGAAAGCAGGAATAGAAGGAACATACCTCAACATAATAAAAGCTATATATGACAAACCCACAGCAAGCATTACCCTCAATGGTGAAAAATTGAAAGCATTTCCCCTAAAATCAGGAACAAGACAAGGGTGCCCACTCTCACCACTCCTCTCCAACATAGTTTTGGAAGTGTTGGCCACAGCAATCAGGGCAGAAAAAGAAATAAAAGGAATCCAGATAGGAAAAGAAGAAGTGAAACTCTCACTGTTTGCAGATGACATGATCCTCTACATAGAAAACCCTAAAGACTCTACCAGAAAATTACTAGAGCTAATCAATGAATATAGTAAAGTTGCAGGATATAAAATTAACACACAGAAATCCCTTGCATTCCTATACACTAACAATGAGAAAACAGAAATTAAGGAAACAATACCATTCACCATTGCAATAAATATGACAGCCTTATCCAATAATAAATACAACTCTGCAAGTGTGTCCAACTAACTGGATTTTAGTCTGCCAATCTTAAAAAGGCCTCTCTGCATCAGACAGTACTTTGATTATTTAATTGAAAATGTACAAACATTGCAAAGCACCAAAAACAGAGACGAGCTGAAGAGTTCAACACATTCAATCATTACTTTCATCATAATGTCTCAGGCCAAACTCAGGTATCTCCATTTGGCTGAGGGCTTTGCTCCCACATTCCAGAGATGGAACTGTTCACTCTGGCTGGAAGAAAAATGAAGATTATTTCCTCAACCCCTCTCTCAGCAGGTTTGCACAAGCTCCAATTCAGCAAAAGGGAAAATGACAATGATCCTTTATATCCTCTGTCCAGGGTGAGATTGAAGGCTCATGATGCAAATTTGACTACAAATTCCACCCATGATGTAATCCCATTTCACTTTCATTTTGCTTTATTTTGCAATCAAACAGCAAGTTTTTAAATAGGTAAAAAACAAGAGTCAAAAGCGATTTTAAAAAGGGACCTCCAACTAGAAGAATCTCTCTATATTAATCATTTGTTTTCAGTATGTAGGGATCTTGGGAAGAGTTCAGCAAGATTTGATTGTTGTTGCTCAGTCGCCCAGTCATGTCCAACTCTTTGCAACCCCATGGACTGCAGCATGCCAGGCCTCCCTGTCCCTCACCATCTCTCAAAGTTTGCCTAAGTTCATGTCCACCACATTGGTGATGCCATACAGCCATCTCATCCTCTGTTGTCCTCTTCTCCTTCTGCCCTCAATCTTTCCCAGCATCAGGGACTTTTCTAGTGAGTCAGAGGTTCACATCAGGTGACCAAAATACTGGCCTTCAGCTTTAGCATCAGTCCTGCCAGTGAGTATTCAGGGTTTCTCTCCCTTAAGATTGACTGGTTTGATCTTGCTGTCCAAGGGCCTCTTAGGAGTCTTCTCCAGCACCATAGTTATAAGGCATCAATTCCTTGGCACTCTGCCTTCTTGACAGTCCAGCTCTCACAATCATCCCTGACCACTGGGGAGACCATAGCCTTGACTGTACAGACCTTTGTTGGCTGAGTAACATCCCTGCTTTTCAACATACTGTCTAAGTTTGTCATAGCTTTCTTGCCAAGAACCAATCATCTTCTGATTTCATGGCTACAGTCACCATCTGTAGAGATTGTGCTACTAAAAACATTGGTCATTCTTTAGGTCATTTGAGAAGAAAAAAAAATCTTTATACATCTGTTGCTAGCTTTATCAGGTCCCATTTTTCTAAAAAACAGGCCAGCACTGGCAGATGGATTATCATATGCAAATTGTGATAATGTCTCCTACCTTTTCCTTTGACCTTATATCTTTTGTGGTCTTCTTGTATCTGCTAACATGATAATAAATTATAGATCTAACAGCAGGAATTTGGCATGTTCATCTTATTTTGGATTTTATTGTAAATGCTCTAAATTTTAATATTAAGGGTGATATTTGCTGGGTTTGTTTTGCTTTTGTTTTATATTGTACATCAAGTTTCCTTCTCTTCCTTCTTTGTTAAGAGTATACAGAAAATTATTAAATATTTTTCCATTTATTTTGATGATCATATAATTTTTTCCTTGAATCTTTAATGTGGCTACTTAGGACAAACTTTATAAATTGAACTCTCCTTGAATTCCTCAGAAAAATCATATATTTTCATATTGTTGTTCTCTTGTTATCAATAAACAGATTAAATTTGTTGCTTTACTTGGGATATTTAATCTGTGTTTATAAATTATGGTTTTCTATAATTGTATAATTTGTAACTACTCTTAGTATTAAGGCCTTCCCAGGTGGCACTAGTTGTTAGGCCATACTAGAGTCTTAAAAAGCATTAGACTGTACTTCCTCTTTTTCAACAACCTGGAAGAGTTCATATCACAGAGACAATTTCTGTATATTCAAAGTTCATTGAAATCACCTGAAAAAAATTTTGACCCACTACCTGTGTTGGAAATGAAATAAAGGTACAGATTTCTGACTATGAATTTAATATGTCTAATTAGTGGTAAAGCATCTGCCTGTCAAGCAGGAAGTGCAGGTTTGATACCTGGCTCTAGAAGATCTCCTGGAGAAGGAAATGGCAACCCATTCCAATATTCTTGCCTGGGAAATCCCATGGACAGAGGAGCCTGGTGGGCTACAGACCATGGGATCACAAAAGAGATGGACATGACTTAGTGACTAAACAACAATTGTTATATAGGCTGTCATATTTTCTATTGCTTCTTGAGATTACAGAAATTGATCATTTATATTTTTCTAAAAATTGTTCATTTTATTTAAATTCTGCAAATATGTGTTCTTCCATGGTGATTGGCTTCATCTACCTATAATTCAAGGACACTCTTTCAGTCAGTTCCCATTCATGATCAAAACTGCCACTTTCCATTTCCTTTCTTTTTTTGAAGAAAGCACATATCTGAGTCTTCTGATCTGAGTTCCCACTGCATAGTAAAACTCTTCTTAGGGTGCATATTAAATATCCACACCCCGAAAGATTACAATTTCAGCTCCATTCATTGTCTTGGTTTTAATTCCATTTTGTTCATTGGTGGTGAAGTCTTCTCTTTGTCTTTTAAATTTAGCAATGGCTTTCAGTTTAATTATACTTTGCCTGAAGGAATTCCTGTTTATGTTCCATTCACCATACTGACTAGCAGACTCTTATAAGTGATTGTAATGATTTTGGTAGGAATGGTTCTAAAATATGTGACATATTTTCATGATTTATTAAATAGAGAAAATTGGATATAATTCTTTTAAAAAATTGTTTTCAAGCCAGATACAGGAGAAAAAGTGCTGTTTTTGAGACCACTAGTTTCATCTCTGCTACTTGATTCTTGCCACTTGAGCAAATAACTGCACAGTTCCCAGTTTCTGCATCTTCAATATGAACTTTATAATATTAACCTTAAAATATTTATATACTATTCATAAATATTATTTAATAATTAAAAGTAACATTTATTAAGCAACTAAATACTACATAGTAGACCTTCAATAAAGACATTAGGTATTTAGTGAATCATTTTGAAATATGACAACATAATCAAGACCTATTGAAAATGTGTTGAAATATTTTTCTTAAATCACATAGATATAGATAGAAATTTTTGTTTTCTTATATATGCTATCTATATTTTTGTCTGTTCTTTTCCAATGGGTTGGTCATAATTCATTTTTTGTCTTTTGACTTATGTCTGCTTTATTTGATCAAAATTATCTTTTACTGTTTCTCTAGCTTCTGTATCTTATTTCCAGTCTTCTATGGATAGGAAAACTGAGACTATTAGAATTATTTTAAAAAACAGTAATTCATTTCTGGGCCACAGAATGAAGGTGTCCCCTATGAACAAAGTACATAAGATTGGTGAAATGTTTTAGATGCTGAAGTGTTTTTGCACGTTTCCTGATTTGTAACTGTATTTTAGTTAATAACTTTGACTAAGAAGCAATTTAAGAGTAAGTGAGGTGTTTATGTATAGAAATAATAACCCAACAGTACATATATCCTTGTTGCATATCTATGAAAAACCTTCATTTTGCTGGCCCATCAGTTAGTGGTTGAGACTAAGCTAGAACTCAGTCATATTCTAAGCCCTATATTCTTTCCAAATCATTGCACTGTCTCTGTTATTCACTTACTATTCTGTTAAAACTACAAGAAATAAGACCTAGAGCCCTATTTACATATTATTTATTTTCAAGACCAACTATAATGCAGTAACAATTTGTTTTAACATTCTTTTTCCATCCTTCCCACCTCCCACTAATATCATCTTGTTTAATAAAGATCACATCACTGAACTCTTTTACTTCCTTTCTGGGAAAATGTTATTTAGGAAGAAAAGACATTTTTGAATGAATATAGATTATATGTTGTTCAAATCTTCTAAGTTCATAGAATAATTTGATGCATCATGTTGATTTATTGTTAATTTGGTAATTTAAACTGGTATTTTCAGATAAAGATCTTCGCAGCCTTTGACTGATGGTAGCTGTGTAGAATGATGTCATTTTCAGAGGGTAATTATGTTATTTATGTTGTTCCTTTCTGGTTACTTTGCATATGGCCATGGTATATACACAGTGTATGTCCTGCTGCTATAGATGGGAAGCAAGAGAGGAGATTGAGAAAATGAATGCTTAGAAAATCTATAATTGGATAAAATTTAGAATCCCCCTGATTTCCTTTCCATGTGAGAAAAACATCTGTTTTTCTTGTAATTCTATCCTTCTAAGCACCCTCACCTATAAACAGGTAAGAAACCAGAAATAGAAATAAAAGCTTGAGAGATCATTGAAATTCAGCCTTGATGTCTTGAGCACCAGTGAAGCCAACAAACTTGCAGGAAAGAGAAACACAGTGAAAGAAAGAAACAGAGAGAGGAGAACAATGACAGGAAAGGCAAGGGAAATGTCAGAGAAATGTAAAGAGAAGTGGAAACACTGGCAAAGAACACCATATGCATACCTACAAGAAAGCTAAGATTTATACTTCAATTCCCAAAGCACTGACGTACGTGTATTAATCCAAGTTTTCTTTTAGAAATAAAAATGATCAGTGACCCACTTAAATAAAATGGGGAACAGATTCAGAGGACAAATTATCAAGAAATGGCTAATCATTAAATAGCCAGAGACCTATGATCAGAGAGATACCAAATTTTCATAACTAGTGTCCAGTGTAGAATGGAGAATGCTATAGATGTGTTAGAAAACTTCAAAAAAAGTTATTTGAAAGAGATGCTGATACCATCCACATGAAAGTGGTCACAGTATTAATTTGTTTATGACTTATAAAAGGGTCACAATGTTTGACTAGAGGGGTAAATATTAAAAACCTTTTATTAGCTGAAATTTTTTAACTTTATGCTTATGTGACACAAAGTTCTTATAAGCAGAGGCCAATATCTTTGTAAGAACTCTCAACCATAGGACATCATTATGTCAAATCAGAACCAAGTCTTAAAAGAATCGTGTATGCCAAACAGTATTTAAAGTCATGCCAATCCAGAGGGAAAAAGACTCCCAACACCTGTGATAAAATATAAACACAATTTGCCGACTTGAATGAAATTTCTCCTCTTAAGCTACATTTTAAAGACAACATAAATCAGTGTTCTCTAACATCAAGATTGATATGCTCCCACTTGAAAGTATGACTTATTCTCATCAAAGAACTATGAACTGGATAAAATAATGCTTTTTAAAAAAATCTTATGAGACAAGACTAATAAAGCTTCTCCAATCACCCCACACATACAAGACCCAGCTAAATGTATTTCCTCCACTTTACTAAGGTCCTGCACTTGACATATCAAACTGCATCTGCCGAGGAAGCAGCCCCCCACAAAGATATCCTGTCGTGCTTCTGAAGTTGTGGGTGGTGATAAGTTTTGACTGCAGCCAGCATATGTCATGATAAGCGTTCCACTCTGAGCAGGGAATACACACTGTTCTCTGATCAACATCAGCCGTGATTCCCCACTCACCCTCTTCCTCACACGCATTTTGGAACAAACATCAGGAAACACTTGACAGGTGACATATCATCTCTGCCATTTACTGAATCAGAATGCAGCATAAGAAGACAGTGTTAATTCACTACTGCAGTCACATTCCATTAGCAGAAAAAGGATCATATGTTCCTGTCCCATTTAATGTCATCGTGGCAAACAGAAACTCCTGTGCCTGTGGGTGACAAGATGCTGACATTGCGGTTTAAGTCACTAAGTTGTATCCGACTGTTTGCAATCCCATGGACTGTAGACCGCCAGGCTTCTCTGTCCGTGGGATTTTCTATGCAAGAATATTGGAGTGGGTTGCCATTTCCTTCGCCAGGGGGATCTTCCTGACCCAGGGATCAAACCTGCATCTCCTGCATTGCCAGGCAGATTCTTTACCACTGAGCCACCAGGATAAGTCCAAGTATTTCAATGTGGACTTTTTAATGAGACTACTTTACATTACCTTTATATGTTTGAATTATCTCTTTGTCCAGATCTGAATCTCTGTCCACAGGTCAATATTTCCCCCATTCAGAGAAGCTGTTTTCCTTTTTCTTTTCTTTTTTTCTTTTTTGGCATGGAGTTCACTGGAAGAAAGGAATTTGGTGATGCGTCTACCAAGCCAATTCCACATGAAAGGCTCAGAGAGCTAGGAACCCCATCTCGAGGATGGTGTGTGAGAGCAGGGCAGCAGCCCATCACACACTGTAATCACCCTTGGGGGGGGGGTGGTGCTTGACCAGAGGGTATGCATCAGATTAAAGAGCCAACACAGGCCTCTGTTCAATCACTCAAGCATATGCACTGGCTTCAAGAGCACAGACAAAAGAGGCGGCTGTCCGGCTTCACAGCAAGTGGGAAAAATAGTCACTGTACAGAAAGGTCTGGGACTTGGCAGGAAATGACAAAGCCCACAAGGTTCTGGTTCCTTTACGTGGGATTCTGAGGGTTTTACAGAAAGTTGGGGACCTCTGTGATACAACAGAAATCACTGCACTTCTGAAGAAGAATGGGCTCTTTATAGGTGTGTATGCGTAGGCATGCATGTTCTGTCATGTCCAACTCTTGGCAACCCCACGGACCATAGCCCTCCAGGCTCCTCTGTCTGTGGAATTTTTCATGCAAGAATACTGGAGTGGGTTGCCATTTCTTGAGTCCCCATGTAAGAATTCATTAAGTTTCATAATGATAAAAACATACAAACCAGTAAATTAGGGATTTGTATTTATATCATAAAATATTTTTTCTCTCTTGAGGATTCAACCAAAGTTTTGTTTTCTTAATGATGTATAATGGAATTCAACATATGAATAAAGTTTTATGAATGTATCAGTTTTTTCATAAAATTGGTTATACTTGCAATCTGGTATCTTTGCAGGTAATAAGATAATAACTGTAAGTCTGCTTGATGGATCACAGCCTTGTCTAACTCAATGAAACTATGAGTCATGCCACATAGGACCACCCAAGACGGATGGGTCATGGTGGAAAATTCTGACAAAATGTGATGCACTGGAGAAGGGAATGGCAAACCATTTCAACATTCTTGCCTTGAGAACCCCATGAACAGTATGAAAAGGCTTGCTCAATGGACATGAGTTTCAGCAAGCTCCAGGAGATAGTGAAGGACTGGGAAGCCTGGCATGCTACAGTCCATGGGGTCGCAAAGAGTTGGACATGACTGAGTGACTGAACTAGAACAACATAAGTCTGCTTGAAATTTTATATTTGCACAAATCTACTGAAAATATTTTACATTTTAAAACCTACAGAATTACAGTCAACAGCCTTACAACTTGTAGCAGAGCGTCCTTTTTAGTCACTGAATAATGTCTGACTCTTTTGCAATCCTGTAGACTGTAGCCCGCCAGCCTCCTCTGTCCATGGAATTCTCCAGGCAAGAATACTAGAGTAGGTTATCATTTCCTTCTCCAGAGGATCTTCCTTGGCCCAGGGATCAAATCCACGTCTCCTGCATTGGCAGGCAGATTCTTTACCACTGAGCCGCCATGGAAGCCCTCAGCAGCATATGGGACCTTGTTAAAAATGCAAATTCTCAGAACCCTCCCCAGATCATTAACCAGAAACTGTGTGACAGGGCCCAGCAACCTTCTTTAACAACTCCTTCAGGCAATGCTGCCGCACAGTACAGTTTGACAACCACGGCCTTAGCAGAATCAAAACAGTTCCTATCGTATTTTGTTTTGAAACATTTGGGGGAGGAGTTGAAAGAAATTTCATAAATTTATGAAAGAAATTTCATAAAAATATTCAAAACTCATCAAAGAGAAACCAGAAAGAAAATCTGACAAATTTAACCCTTCTAGCCATGGGTTTCTTCTAGCCAAGAGGGTGAAAATACAAGTTCCTTAGTCAGACACAGAACCGTCTTCACAATATGCTCCCTATCTATGTATCCAATCTTTTTCAGCAGCCAGTCAGTCATTTAACCATGTTTCTGAGTTCCTGATATGTTTGGACACATCTGTTTAGAGGTTTAAAATCCACTATGTTGCAGGGCTTCTGAAGATGATAGACTGGCAAATTAAGTAAATAATTAGGTACTTGGAATATTTCTCATGTCACACAAATGACTTGAAGGTTTAAACATATGGAAGGCTGCTACAGAGAGCTAAGCAACAGAAAAGTTTTGTCTATTTTGGGCCCTGTGGGCAGGTGAAGGATTTTACTTTTAGCTAAAAGGCAAAGAATAATTATAATTAGCAGTAAAACATACATTAAACATGAAAGGTGATTGCTTAATGCAGTGGTTTCTCAAAGTATAGTCAATTTGTCATTGTTCAAAACTGAACACTAAAGAACTGTAAATCATCTTATATTTGAAATTGTTTATAAGATGTTATGCAAGCCAAACCAACTAAATCATACAACATAAGCCATAAAAATTGCAAGATTTTAGAGAATTTTCTGGTCAACTCACTATGGAAGTAAAGTGATTTCAAAAAGGATACCTTTCAAAATAAGTCAAAATAAGGAGAATAAACTGGTAAGTTTACCATCTCCTAAACTGAGATGACTTCAAGACTTACTAGAGGGAGTTCCCTGGCGTTCCAGTGGTTAGGACTCCGTGGTCTCACTGCAGAGGACCTGGGTTCAATTTCTGGTCAGAGAACTAAGATCCCTGAAGCCACATAGCCACATAACAACAACAACAACAGAAGAATCACTAGAGCCTTGATCAAATAAACTAGGAACAGGTATAGGAGATATACATGAGTTCAGTGTCCTCTACGAATTTCAATATCTCACATTGATTACAGGTAAAATTCATAGATTCTATTCTCAGGTCTAAAAGGCGAAGTTTACTGGAGCCTGAGCTATTCTCCAGTTACAGTATCTTCTCATAGAAAGAAAGTGAATTTGCTCACTCGTGTCCGAGTCTTTGCGACCCCATGGACTGTAACCTACCAGGCTCCTCTGTCCATGGGATTTTCCAGGCAAGAGTACTGGAGTGGGTTTCCATTTCCTTCTCCAGGGGATCTTCCCGACCCAGGGATCCAGCCAGGGTCTCGCGCATTGGAGGCAGAAGCTTTACCATCTGAGCCACCAGGCATAGAGGCTGCCAGTTAATAGCATGGACTTTGTAACCAGACAAATCTGGATACAAATCACAGCTCTGACATGCACTAGCTCTGTGTATTTGTTAAATATGAATATCTTCTAACATTAGCATTCTCATTTTTTTAGAATGGAGGTAATAATAAAGAATTAAGGGAAATCAAAGTGAAAAATGCATGGAAAGTGATTATCATTGTGCCTAGTAAAAGACAGAAATACACAATTTTTAAAAATTCTTATATGGATTATTATTATAAAAGTTCCTTACTCTGAAAACTCTCTTTTTTTAACCAGTAAGTGTACAAATACCCCCTTCCTTCTTAGACCTCTCTCCCATCCGCCACTCAGCCCACCTCTTTAGGTCATCACAAATCACTGAGCTGAGCTGTCTGGGCTTTATAGCAGGTTCCCAATAGCTATCTATTTTACAGTATATGGTACTGTATATATGTCAATGCTACTCTCTCAAGTCATTCACCCCTGCCACCCCAAATTCGGGTCGTGTTTTAAAAGCTGCTAAATTTCCAGGAAAGTAACAAAGCAAGAGTAGACGATTATTACAGACACCAAGCTATAATGAAGTTTCTAACCTGGTGAGAAGAGAATTGTATTTTGACAGTCAAGGTACTTTACATTTCCGAGTCATGGTTTGTCTTTCATATTTACATGAAGATGTGAAAATTCTTTGTTTAGATCAAATTCAGGCTGGAAAGGACATGAGAGATAGTCTAGGCCAACTCCCTCACTTCATGAATGAGACAAGCCATGACCTGAAAAGATTAAGTACCCTGACTACTAATATACAATTGTGTTCTCATCAGGCCAGAAACTTCTTCATTAGACCCTGGTGTCTATAATAATCATCTATTGCTGCTATGTCACCTTCCCACAAATTTAGCAGCTTAAAACAATATGCATTTATAATCTAACAATATCTGTGGGGAAGAATTCTGGTACAGTTTAGCTGGGTCCTCCACTTCACTCTCTCACAAGGTGACAAACAAGGTTTTGGCCAGGGCTGTGGTCTCATCTGAAGATGGACTGGGGAAGGATTCACTTACAAGCTGAGTGAGGCCATTGGCAGAATTCAGTTCTGTGTGAACATAGGACCAAGGGCTTCAGTTTTTTGTTTTAATGATGTCATGGATATTCTGGGTGTTTTTTTCCTGCTATTTTCCAAATGTTAATAAAAATAATATAATCAAGTGTCATTCTTTTATCACCTCTAGTACTTTACCTCAACAGATGTTATATTTATATCCTTTACATTTATATGTCTTTACATTTGAATGTGTCTTTTTGAGCCACACCTTTTTTTGATTCCTCAGGCCCTCTTACACTTAAGAGAATTCCTCCCTGTCCCTTTTTGCTCCAGCTGGGCTCCTCCTTCCTTGTCTTCATCTGCAATGCATCTCAGGCTGTGCCTTCTTCCCTGTTGCCACACTTGCTGTTTCATCTCATCTCACTTGGGTGGTTTTAACAGCTTTCTTTTCAAAGTTACTGACTCCACCATCTCCCTCTTCTGTTCTGTTATTCTACACATTGTAGTCACACTTTTCCTCCTAAGAACTGTGTACTTATTATCACATAACATCCTTTTGCCTGTCATTTCAGAATCAAATATTCAAGATGCCCTATCTATGTACCTTATCCTCCTGTCTCAATTTCTTACAAAGGAAAAGAATGCATAAAAGGCTGCAGGTTAACTTGTAACCTTTTATATTTCCCTTTAAACCTCCTCCCTTTCCAAATTGCATTATAGGAAATGTTACTTTTATTCCAAATGTGGAATTATGCTTGTCTTTACTTCCATATTTTTGTACTTCAGATTGTCCCAAAATCCCAAGTCACTTTTACCAATAGGTAGAAATATCCCCTCCCATCCCCACTGATCAGATGGTGATCTTCACTCTCATCATTACACTCCTGAACTACTTCAACTTAATTTCTATTTAACCTCGCTGCTCTCAATCTATCTCCTTTCCAATCACTAGAAAATACTGCTGCCAAAACCAGATTTATTGCCTGCCAGTCCCCAGATTCTGTGTTTGCTCCCTGCCAGTCCGGGACAGAATTCAAATTTTTCACAACTCATCTTTTTGGCCTTTCAGATGAATGTCTACCCTGGAAGTTCAGGCAACCTCAGGGCCATGGCCTCGTATACTGTTTCCATCTTTGTTCCTTATTTTCAGGTTGTGTAGACACTGGTTCCTACATCAGCTCCCTAAACTTTACAAATCTTTTTTTCCTTCTGTATTATGCAAGCTTCCTTTTCATGTCTACCCCTTCAGAACATCCACCCTGATCACACAAGGAATGGGAAAAATTACACAGTCAGCATTATCCATCAAAAAATTTGACCTATCTGATTTCTTAACTCTGAGATATTCACCTCCTCTTGTAACATGGAACAAGAACAGTCAGGAAACACAGAGTGGAAAAAAGCACATGGTTAAAATTTAAGTGTGCTTTATAGTTTTCCCTTTTGAATATAAATCTTAAAGGACTCAGATCACTCCTTTATAACCTGTTTTCTATGTCTGGTGTACTATGATTGTGCAAGAGTCATCAGATGATCAAAATGCAGTTAGTTATATTTTGGAATTTACATGTCCAGGATAAAAATTTGGAAAGTGTTACCTGGAAAAAACTGAGTATTTAACTATCTGTTACTAAAGAGATCTAAAACCACCTCTGATATAAAATGAAATATATCTACTAATACATTTGGCTTTCTTTGAAATACTGGCTTAACTCCTGTTACAACTAGTAAACTACAATTTACTAATCCACCAGAGAATATTCCATGCTAGCTTTACTTTTGATGAAGCATAAAAGTAGAGTGGAAGGAATATGCAAAAATATATTTTCTATTTTTCTTAGATTTTTATGTAAAGGACTTCAAATTTGTAGATGACATAACAGTCACTGAGTTAAAGTATACATATTCTCATAAAGGTGCTATTCGACCTACTCCCATATTATAATCTAAAAAAAAAAAAAAAGTAAACATAAAGTTTACTTATGTAAACTTTACATAAGTGAACTAACTGGGAATGAAATAAAGTAATTTTTTTTAAGGTGGATATTTTTCTCATAGAAACTAAAAGTTTTAATGATTATGGTGAAGGCCCTGGGGACTTCATATATTCTAATCACTAATTATGAAAAAGTAGTCATGTGGCGCAGACTCCAGTGATAAGCCAAGATAAACCATGCCTGTGATATGGGAACCATTATTATTTTATGGTTTTAAGTAGCCACCCTAGAAGTTGGAGACATTAGTGTAATTTGAACTCATTACAATGAGTGGTCCATTTTACAATACAAGTCCATTTCACAAGGCAAATCGCCATCTAGCCTATACTTTACACTATACATATTTCTCAAGTCACATTCATAGAGAAGCATCCATTTGTAAATCTTCGAGGTCAGGGCAGCCTCATTTTGTATACAAATATACAATATACTGCCCTCAGCAGTATATTCCAGGTTGAAGGCAAATATATCACAAGATGATGTGATTAACAGAGGTATAGAGAAAAGCCCAGAGAATAGAGGAACCCAGATAAGGAAGAGTTAGCCCACTTGACATTAGGAAAGCAGGGGAAAGGCCCCCCTGACTCGGTCTTGAAGATGAGAAGGGTTAGCCAGGAGCAGCAAGTAGAGGGGGAAGAGAAAGGCCAGCCTTTGTGTGACCGGAGCAGAGGAAGTGCTCTGAGGGGGAGGTGCCAGGAGAAGCTGGAGGGATCCAGAGACACTAAACATGGACACAGGGGTACATCACTCCTTGTAACACCCATTATTTGTGCACTTCCTGTCTAAGGCCCTGTGGGGCGAGCCTGTTGGAAGAAATAATGTCCCCAGGTTGCATCGGTTTCAGCCCTACTCATTTCCTTGTAAACTGCATGAATAAAGGCACATTTTAAAAACCATCTTTAAAACACATTAAAGAAACAAAGTGGGGGGCATATACTATAGCCATAAAGTCAGTAATCCAAAACGGAAATTTGCATCTCACACACATCATTCTATCAAGTGTTTTATGCATTTGCTTAAAAGCACTTCTATTTGCATATATGAACACTTAATATATGATATGTAGTTAAAGAATGTGTGTGAGTATATATATATATCTCTTTATTGAGCATTATCTACAGCAAAAAAATTATGAAATGTTCTGTACCCTGGCATCCAGGATTCTGTCCTGGCACACATGGTGAGTAGGAATAGTAGTTGAAGCTCACTCATGCAATCCTTTTAATGAAACCATCACAATCAGGCATTCTGCAAAGCAGTACTCTATTCTTCTGTCCATTAAATACATCTCGCATCCCTTTCAACTCTGAATAAATTGCATAGGCAGGGTTATTTACCAATTGGAACTGGCAGCATTAAATTAGCACTGGCTGACGACTAGACTTTTGCCCAATGAACTTTATGTCCCCCCATTGAATCCGTTTATTGTTGCTGTTCTTACTTTGGAACATGACTTCCCTAGAAAGCATTTCTTCATTCAGCCTCTGTGCTGGAAACAGACAACAGCTTGAAGCCAGCAGCTGCTCTTGAACAAAGCAGGTAGAGAGGCAAGAAAGGCTGTTGAATCTATAACAATAAGCACATCATGACATAATTACAGTAAATCTCCAGAGTGACCTGCACACATTCAACGCCATATGGTTATTTTTGGTACTGGAAACGTGTAGCCGGGAGCCAAAGTTTAATCTAACCACTTTCCACTGTATTCCTGCTAGCATGAAATTGATTTTTTTACCCAGAAAATTAACATGAATATTTATTGACAGAAGTGAAGACTGTATTTGCACAGTCAGCTAAGAGTGCTAGTAGTTTTAAGAAAAACATTTGAATTTTGTTTCACTTGAAATATATGAATAGGTGAGTAGAAGTTTCATCTTTTTTTTTCTTTTGAGTTGGGTTTGTTTACTTTGTTATTACTCCAGTAGTACTTTGTAATATACAATACATGCCTTTGAACCTCTCTACCCACCTCCAATTTTGGATGGTGTTCTTTCAGTGAAGCACAGGACTGTTCTCTGTTTCTCTTAATGTCTTGATTTAACTTTGACCATATTAATAAGATTTACTGCTACTATAGCCTTCCCAGGAAAAAAAGATTGTTAAAATGGTCAATAACTTGTGGTCTGTCAAAAATTAATAAACTGCCCTCTTTACTCTTGCTTCTCAAAATAATTTATCCCACAGAAGATTGAGATACATACATACACTGTCAGCCCAGAATCCCAGCTTCCTAAACTCCCTGCAGGGTTTTCTGGAGCAAATCTAGTCTTATTTGCACAATGGGATAAATCTCAGATAAACATAAATATTCCATCACTCACCTATAAATATTTTTAATGCAGTCCCACCTACTGGTGTGATCTGTGAAAACTTTGGGAGGGTTAAATGTTGTTCTGTGCATTTATGAAGTATAGTAGTCCCATCTTGACCAAATTCTAGACCATGTCCATCCTAAACCAAAAGTCCTAGAGGATATTGGGCAATCTGCCTTGTGACTTAAGGGAGAATTTATTTCCAGAAGACAATGATGCATACAAAATATCCCATTGTAGAGTCATATTAAAAGAAAATAAAAATGGAGGGCAAATGTTGATAAAGTAGGGGGGCTCAAAGAACACATGGGCTCATATAGGAAAGGGAGCCAAAGACAAACTGATTTTCTTCAGTTTTCTCCCTACACTGTATTGGAACAAGTTTTCTCCCTACGCTGTGTTGAAGCCACGAGCTATCTCCAGTGCCCTGTGGGATTGAAAATATGCCCCCAGATGTTCTGTCTTCCGGAAAATATAATGGGGGTCCTTCACTCCTGCCTAATATCAGGACTTTCTTAGGCCGTCATCATGGGATGTGTGTGTGTGTGTGTTAGTCACTCAGTCATGTCAGACTCTTTGCGACCCCATGGACAGTAGCCTGCTAGGCTCCTCTGTCCATGGGATTATCCAGGCAGGAATACTGGACTGGGTTGCCATTTCCTTCTCCAGGGGATCTTCCTGACTCAGGGATCAAACCCAGGTCTCCTGCATTGCAGGCAGATCCTTTACTGTCTGATGCAAGCTCATCATGGGAAACCAAATAAATCCCTGGCAACAGAGGCAAACATTTAACTCTCTCTGCCACCTTACCACATTAAACTGCTGAAACTGCAACCACGCTTAGGTTCCTTCTAGAGAATCAAAGAAACTCGCATGTTATCTCATGGGCTCAATTATACATATATATCTGGACATGCTAGTCACTGAGTCATGTCTAACTCTTTGCAACCCCATGGACTGAAGCCCACCAGGATCCACTCTCCGTTGAATTCTCCAGGCAAGAATACTGGTGTGGGCTGCTGTTCCCTTCTCCAGGGGATCCTCTGAACCCAGGGATCAAACCCAGGCCCCCTGCATTGAAGGAAGATTCTTTATGGTCTGAGCAACCAGGGAAGTGTGTGTGTGTGTGTGTGTGTGTGTGTGTGTAAAAAAGTCTATTCTATTCAGGAAGAAAACTAGCAATAGCTGCACCGATCAAGAAGACTGAAATAAACAACACAGGTAACTTGTTCAACAGCAGAGAGAAGCAGGACTTATTTAGGCCACTGTTTTTTCATTGTCAATTTTATGAATGTGGGTTCCAAATAAGTTCACTTGGGACTTACTTAAGGGTCTCAGTAAGCAAACAAGGCTTTAAAGAAAAAGAAAAGGAATCTTTTCTACTGACTCACTGCAAAACCTTCAGTGAGTTATTTTCACATCACCTCTGTCGCCATTATAAACCAGAAATCATAATATTAATCAGTTTTCTCCCAGAGCTTTCATAAGTCTTCAAAAGCATTTTAAAATTTAAAGTGAAGTCAGGTCACTAAGGGCTTCCCTGGTGGCTCAGAGGTTAAAGCGTCTGCCTCCAATGTGGGAGACCCGGGTTCGATCCCTGGGTTGGGAAGATCCCCTGGAGAAGGAAATGGTAACCCACTCCAGTATTCTTGCCTGGAGAATTCCATGGATGGAGGAGCCAGGTAGGCTACAGTCCACGGGGTCACAAAGAGTCGGACATGACTGAGCGACTTCACTTTTCACTTTCAAAGTCACTAAAAGTCTAATAGTCAGAACATGTAACTTGAGCTTCTGAGGAATCCCCAGGCCTTATAATGACCAAAGCAAATCAACTAGATTTCAGAATGCACACAAAGGTAACTGTTCAAAGGCAATAAATTATTAAAAAAAAAATTGTGGCAGAATGTGTGGGAATCAGAAGAAAAATAAGGAAAAATGCCTTGAATTGATAAATATCATTAAATTAATTAGATAATGTCTTTGGCTTACTCCTTGGTTACTGAATAGATTTTTAATCTAATGGCTCATTAGACATCTAATACCTAACATAGATCCTGAGTTTTTAGCTCATAATTTGTTCCATGGTATGAAGTATTTATTATTTTTTATATTGCAGTTGTAAGTACACTTGTGTATCTCTATTACACTAGAGCTCTCCTAAATGGTAAACATTATGACACTTTAATACTTACTCTGCATAAACAATGCTTTTATGAACCCACACCATTGGCAGAAGCCAATGTGGGATTTCAGACCCACAAAATAAACGAAGGTTAAGAGACATTTGTTATTTACAGCACTTAAGCTAACTTTTCCTACCTGTATTGTTTCTACCCCAAATTGCTAAATTTTATTATTCCTATAAAGTATAGAGATAGCATGTAAAGACTGAAAGCAAAAGAAGAAAGGGGTGGCAGAGGATGAGATGGTTAGATAGCATCACCAACTCAGTGGACATGAATTTGAGCAAACTCCAGGAGACAGTAAAGGACAGGGAAGCCTGGCATGCTACAGTTCATGGGGTCGCAAAGAGTCAGACACAGCTCAAGTGACTGAACAGCCACGCAGATAGTACTATTTCTATTTGTACTAACAGAAATCAGAATGAGATTATTTCAAAAAATACTTCTTTGGGGAAGAACTCAGGCCCTCAGTTTGTCCTGCCCTTTGAATTCTTGTATCTTACACCCTGACAGTGCATGGACTTGTAACCCAGCTCTGCAACTGGACCGTCTAAATGGGCCAGAAATGACAGCTGTGTGTCCTACACTCAGAAGCCTTGGTTTGGTGGGGTTGTGCCATCTCTGATTTGATTAAAATACACCTGTGGCCAAACAGGTGATGAAACATGAGGCAAATACACAGTGACAGATGGATTAAGACTGTCATAACTGTAAGTTTTACTCGATTATAATTTTCACAGGCTCCAGGTGATTCCTATTTTTTTTTAATGGCTTCACTCATCTTGCTCATCCCAGTGGACCTTGAAACAGAAGCGAGTTACTTCCTGGTGTCTGTCTAGGCCAGTCTGCAGTGTGGGCACTTGAGAGAGTTGTGCTGTGAAAAAGCAATTAGCTTCTTGAGTCTAGGGTGCCATTTAGAATATCTAAGTGACTGTGCTTCATCATAAAATTGACCTTTTTAATTTTTTATGCCAGAAATTTCCACTAAGTGTTAGTATTAAAAAAAGTACAGCTTCAGGGAAAATAGGAAAGGCATGGGAAGGAGGCGTGAACGACAGCGCTACCCTGAAGAAAAGCTGAAATCACCTCCACTTGGATCTAATAAATACCATGTCATGAAGGACCCTGTGCTTAATTTTTAAATAATTGGTATCATTAAGTAACATAACAATGACATAGAAACACCAGAGCTATGTTAAGAAACAGGCAGGCAGTGTATCTTAGATTTACAACCAACTTACAGTCATGCAGGATAATTGCTTTGCTCTCTAGAAAAGAGGTTCTTTTCTCATTACTTTTGACTGTCATTTCTACGCTGTAATCATCTTAATGTGATAGTAATTTATGTACTGTATTTTTCAAAGCTGTATCAAATTTGCCATTTTAATTTCCCTGTCCAACTCCGATGTTTCAGCAGGGGGAAAAAAAAAGTCATTTTGGGTAGAAAAGAGGAAGGGACATTATTTTGGAACAGAAGAATGGCCACAAAAGGTCATCGGAGTCATCATGCAGTCCATAGCTCTGTCACGGCCAGGGAAAACACAGAGTATTTTCTACAATAGTGTAGGGGCAGGGTGGATAAGGATTATGTGTTGTTACCTACGTTTCAGTCCTAGCAAGTCCACTTTTTAGCTATGGGACATTGGGTAACTTTTTTAACCTTTTCTGGTGCTTCAGCTTCCCTGTCTGTAAAATGGGAGTACAATCTAGTTGATTGTTATTATATGTGGACCCTCAAGCTTAGGGGTTTACAGAAACAATTTTCTATCTCTCGGGGTCCTGTGGGTTGCCCAAGCTCAGCCACATGGGCCTGGTTTGGGGAGCTCCGTCAGATCATGGCAAGGACTGTGGCTGGAGTCATCTGAACTGGGCATCCAGGATGGTTCATTCTCATGGGTGGCTGCCCCTGGGGGCTCGCTCACTCTGGGGTGAGCCAGAATGCCTACTCATGTACCCTGGACCACGTACCTCTCCACATACCTGGACTTCTAGCATGACAGCTTACTGTGGAGGGTAAGAGTTTTCCAGGAGGCTGCCTCCTGTGAGACCCAAGGGAAAGCTGAGAGGCTTTTATGAACTAGACTTAGAAGTCCCAGCTTCATGAAGTGAAGTAGACTCCCTATCCTGATGGTGTGCATGCTAAGTTGCTTCAATCATGGCCAACTCTTTGTGACCTTATAGACTACAACATACCTGGCTCCTCTGTCCATGGATTCTCCAGGCAAGAATACTGGAGTGGGTTGCCATGCCCTCCTCTAGGGGATCTTCCTGACCCAAGGACTAAATCCACAGTCTCTTACGTCTCCAGCACTGGCAGGCAAGTTCTTTACCACTAGCCACCTGGGAAGCCCCATCCTGATGGAGAGAGTGACAAATCACCTTGTAGAAGAGCAAGTGGGCTGAGAGAGATCACTGCAATCATATTTGGGCAATAAGATCTTTCACAGGATAATAATTATAGTATCTTCCTCATAAGGTTGCAGGGAGGACTATATGAGTTAACAAAACTAAGCAAATATTTAGAACAGTGCCTGACAAATCTTAAGCCCTGAATAAATGTTGTCTATTATGTATGGATGGACTGTGAAAAAAGCTGAGCGCCAAAGAATTGATGCTTTTGAACTGTGGTATTGGAGAAGACTCTTGAGAATCCCTTGAACTGCAAGGAGATCCAACAAGTCCATCCTAAAGGAGATCAGTCCTGGGTGTTCATTGGAAGGACTGATGTTGAAGCTGAAACTCCAATACTTTGGCCACCTCATGTGAAGAGTTGACTCATTGGAAAAGACCCTGATGCTGGGAGGGATTGGGGGCAGGAGGAGAACGGGATGACAGAGGATGAGATGGCTGGATGGCATCACTGACTCAATGGACATGAGTCTGAGCAAGCTCCGGGAGTTGGTGATGGACAGGGAGGCCTGGCGTGCTGTGATTCATGGGGTTGCAAAGAGTCAGACATGACTGAGCAACTGAACTGAACTGAACTGATTAATTAATGATTCCCCCAGAACCTGGAATGTTTGGCACTGTATCCTGGTATCTTTATCCTCTCTGCTATTTGTAACTATGATCTTGTCTTTCCAATATTTGAAAATTAACATTTATAACATGTACCTACTCTTGCAGACAGGGGAAAAGAAATATTTACTGATTTTTCAGGCCTGAGTGAATATGTAATTATTCACTGTTAGTATTCTTCATAGTTTATAGGTTGTGGAATATTTCCTCTTAAGGAGCTGCTTTCTATATTGCTGAGTCAATACCATCCTTCTGTGCCCTTCTGACTGTAGTTCGTTGCCTCTAGCTGTTACTGGTGACAGTATGTAGGGTTCATTCTGCAAAGGGTCAATTCCAGTGGTGGATAAAATCTCGTAAGTGAAGACAAGATGATCATATTTTTAAAAATTGAAACAGTTCTCAGCCCAAAGCATAGTATTTTTATCTTGAACTTCACATTGCTATAAAAAGAAAGAATTCAATGTAATGTGCAAAATCTTAGTCTCATAGTCAAAAATACTGCAAAAAATAAAATGAAGATAAATAATACCAATAGAGTACAGTTTTATTGGTATTAGGTCTAAAAACAAATAGAGGGAAATTTTAAGTTTTCTTTTCTTTTTCTTGCCCCTTGCTACTTAAGATTTAGAATCTAGCAGGATTCTTTGCTTGCAGCAAATACTAAGGAATGTGAGTTTATAAAGATGACTCACTGATATATTTTTAATTTCACATTTTGATGGCTTCCAACACATCTCATTACTAATATTCCGAATAACCTATTTTCACTCTTTTATGTGAGTGACTCTAATTATTGTTCTACAGATGATGAACATTATGGGAAACAGATGAAAAATCAGGCAAAATAATGGAAGTCACAAGGGAAAATAACCCATGCATTAAGTATTTTAAAAGGATCTCACCAAGATGTGGGAAAGAACACTTAAAAATATACTTCCCTCTGAATTGATTAGTATTACTTTTGTTCACTCGGCATCTCATTAATAAAAACCCAAGGTGTTGAGTTACATCAGTAACTCTCTTCCAAAAGCAAGAGGTTCATCATAGGTTAGAAATTATAGTCACAAGGTGGAGGACTTTATATTCAATACACAGTTCAGCCTCTTGTAAATGTCAGATAATCAACTACGGCCTCAGTTTGCAAACGGTTAGCATGATGTTCTTCTTTTTATCTGACTTCTTCAAAGATGAACTAATAATTTAGGTAAATGATAGTGCCTCCTAAAACCATTACAAGTCAGTTCAGTGACGTTTACCTAGAAGCGGGCTGACAGGCACTGAGAGTAAGTGAAACATTAGATACCTGACAAAAACTAAATCTAGAGGAAAAAATGCACCTTAAAAAATGTTGGTGTCCTAACACAGAAGTTCATTGCCCAACCTTAGACAATGTGATATTAGGGTGATTTCCTTGGATTCCAAGGTAAAGTAATACACTAGATCAGGCTCTTCTAGAAAACATCTCTTTTCTGATATATAAATACTGAAATTAGAATACTTTTTAAATAATGTTTTAGAATTTTGAAACTGTGAAGAGGGTCTTGTAAAGCTTTCAAAACTAAGCTTATTGTAAATTATTTTATTTACTCATAGAGTACTGTAATCTAGAGTTTTTGGCAGAGAAAATAAAACCCTGGTTGATTAAACTAAGGACATACACATGTATCAACATGTAAGAACCATATACTTATTTATTTTTTTTTTAATCTGGGCAACAAGGTTTCTGAAGGCCAATTCACTGACTATGACTTCCTATGTTTGAGCTGATTAAGTTCAAACACCTATCCATATGGATTTTATAGATAAGTTGAAATATACTCAGATTATTTATATATGTACTTATTTATGACTTGTTCTCTGTCTACTAAAAATCTGAGACAGCTTTATAAAAATCAAATAACACAACAAAATGTGCTTAGTCACTCAGCCATTGACTCTTTGTGACCCCATGGACTGTAACCCGCAAGGCTCCTCTGTCCATGGGATTCTCCAGGCAAGAATATCAAAGTGGGTTGCCATGCCCTCCTCCAGGGGATATTCCCAACCCAGGAATCAAACTCAGGTCTCCCACATTGTAGGCAGATTCCTTAATGGCTAAGATACCAGGGAAGTCATACAACATAATACCATCAAAAAATAAATGGGAAAGCAGCTAATTAAAGGAAACAGAGAAGTAAGTAGATGTAATTTGTTAAGTGGAATCTATTACCCATATCACTTTATATGATTTAATAACAGTTTCTCGGGGGGAAAAGAAACATAAGAAATGTACACAAACTTTTCTTTTTCTAATCAGTATTAACATAGATTCATGTGTGTTGGTTTTTGTGTGTCATTACCAAAGTCTGAATCTTTGCATTTTTCACATTAACAATCTAAACATTTTTGGAATTGTTTTTGACCATCAGCAGTTCTGCCATGAGGGTCATTTAGTTTTATATATTTATCAGAACTATTATATAACTCTGATATGCAATAATAGAACATATCCAAATAAAGATGTCACACCATTTTAGGATGCTTTGGAAATGATATTAGCTCTGTCCTTCCATCCTCAATTGGGCGAGAGAGTCATACTAACCTCTGGAACTAAAGTGAACCCACACAGGACAGCCATAGAGATTCAAAGAACCCAGACATGGCTATACAGTTTGATCTGTCTGTATCTTTAAAGCATTCCAACTCAGAAGAGTTTAAAATTGGGTTACATTTAACTGACAGATACAAACAGATGCAAGTATAGCTATATATTCATATTTGCCTATATACCAAATAAACATGATTGAAATGCCATAAAATATCAAAATCAGACAAACAAAACATTCTGAACTGCTTCAGAATCCTTTCTGAATATTTAATATTTATTTCTGGTGGATAACCAAAAATATATGCATGGAATTTCATGAAAATATTCACCTTATAAATCATAAATATGGAAGTTCAAAGTTTTGGAGTGTGACACATTTGCACTTAAATATATAACAAAAAGACCCCTTTTGTTGACTTGAATGATTAGTAAGCATTGTGAACTGTCTTCATGAATCTCATATCTGGCTAACATGAAGAGCCAGCAAATTCCTGCCAACATTGTTTTCATTTTCTTTCACAATGGGACTTCTTTAGATACATTACAGAACTTAAGTCAAGTGTCTAAAAAAGTCAGTATGTAGCCAAGAAATGTATAGAAGGAGTAAAAAATAAACTCATGATGCTTTCCAACTTCCAGGTTCATCAAACTCCCTGTTTACCTGCCTTGATGCTCTGTTCACTTACCAATGCTTATTAGCTTTCTGGGAGCAACAAAATGTAAAATTTCAACAGCTAACCTGACACACAAATGCTCTGATACTGGTCATTATATCTTTGTACCCCAAAGACAGACAGTCTCTTTAGTCATTAAAAATGCAAACATGGCACTGAAAATACAGTTAGATTCTTTCAATGTTATGTGGGTAATTTTCCAAATCAAATATATTCCTTAAATGTATGGCTTCATAAAGTTGAATCTGGCTCACTGCTTTACTCACATGATAACATTTTTATTTAAAAATGAAATAAAAATAATCTCTGTGGGTTAGAAGTCATCTCAAGCTCCTGTGCTGGACAGGGTAAATGCTGCATCAAGCAAAGGGCATTATTATTTGTTTCCATCATTCTACTGGGTGTATTTAAATTCAGATTCAGCCAGTACTTTGTCAGCAAAGTCAGAAGCCTTTCCCAAATGCATTGTCACAGAAAGACAAAAACTGCTTTCTGGAACAAAGTAATGATCCTTCAAGACTGTGGGAATCTTCAAAGGCAGGTATAACTCTTCCAGAGTGAGAACTAAAAAAAGGAAAAAGAGAGGAAAATTTCTGCGTGGGAAAGTTTCTTGCAGACCTCAAAAAATCAGCATAATTCTTTAAGCACAAGCCAAACCAAAGATTCCTTATCATCCTTTTCTTTCTTGGACAACTTTGGAAGTTATTTGCCTATGATGACTTTGTATAGCGGAAAATTCTATTTTGTTGGGTTAACACACATTTCTTTCATTTTTCACATCATGTTTTCATAACTACATTAATTCATGCACTCAACTCTACCTTAACCTGTGGTACTGTAATAAGATAAAAATAAAAACCCTAGAAGATTGTATACCCTAAAACTGGCTGCTCTGACAAATACACAGAAAATAGTTATTAATCCCAAGAGCACAAGACTAGTCATGAAGGTTTATGCCTTTAGCTGAGGAGTAAGGAGGTGACCCTACACTAGCTCTGACATGTCTGTTGGGAGATAAGCTATCGTGCCAGGATACAAATCTGAGAAGTAATTGAGAATCTACCAAGAAGTGTAAGATTCACTAACAAATATTTACCTCTGATAGTTTGCAGGGAAATCTGGAAAATGACAAAACAGATCTGGATTTGTAAATTAGGTGTCATATAGGAAAGAAAAAGACTTTGGAGCACATAAGTACAATTCTTATCTCTACCATTTTAAAGTAGAATCTCCGGACCAAAAAAAAGATTTAAAAAATGAGAAACAAAGAACAAACAACTGAGTATGCATGTGTATGTGTATGCATGTGTGTGTGAGTATGTGTGTATATATATATATATATATATATACACACATACATATGTATATGTATGTGTATATGTGTATACACATATATGTATATATATATATACATATATTAATTCTGACAGCCTTTCATTATCTGGACAGCTACTATGGATTATATCCAGAGCATTTGAGAAATTATTTACCTTCCTGATGATTTTGCCTCTTAGCAGAAATAGGAATCAATAGGGGGAGTGAGTTTTATCTGCACTTAATTTTAACCACCCAAGAAGAACCAATTAACAGTAAAATGGAAGCATGGCAACTCTCTGCAAATGTGATAATATTATCTTAATGTTTATAACAGCCATGGAAAGAAATGCTAGATTTAATCACAAATATGTTCTCTACTCTTAAAAATAAAACGTTTCTGCTAAAAGATAGAGAGGAGTCAATGGCCAAAATATCTCAAACAAATATTGCTCAGAAAGAAACTATTATAACAGACGTACCTCAGAACAAAATTCTAATCATACAAAAACAAATTTGATAACAGTAGGAAGAGTTAACTTAGAAATTGATTGAATCTGGATGCAGACAGTTCTCTATGAGCTCTCACTGAAAAGGAAAACATATATAAAATATTGGAAGTACTTTAGTTATTATTAACTAGAGCAAGTGAAGACTTTGAAAGATAAATAGAATAGTAAAAATAAATTTTAGTATGTTGAGAATAAGATACAGATAAGGGAGGAATAACCTACTGTTAAGATTGTTGACAAAATGGTAGCAGATGACATAGAAAATGCAGAAGTTCCCATCTGCATTGTTTGTTCCTATCTTCTTTGTCATGGACTGATATGAGGAAAAAGAACAGTGGTAAGACAGAATTGAACCTTAAGTAGAAAAAAGAATACCTAGAAACTATACATGGATTCAAGTCTCCTGCTTAGTAAAATTGCATCCCGGGGTATTGGGCAAGTTTGTGAATAAGATTGCTGTGCTCTCAGTAACTTTGGGGGGAATTACGAAGATGTAGGCACTGGACAAATAGAAACAGGCAAATTATGTACTGATTTTCAAAAGGTATATAAAAATTTCTCAAGGGGAAAAAAAGACAAATAAGTTTTAGAGTCACAGTAAAATCATAAGACATGCTATTAAACCTAAAATGTTGAACACCTAATAGAGATAGAACTGACTAAGGCTCAAAATAGGAGGGTTGGAAAATAGTTAATGGAAATAAGTTTGTATTATGTATAAGAACACTTACCTCATAGCTCAATTGGTAAAGAATCTGTCTGCAATACAAGAGACCCAGGTCCAGTTCCTGGGTCAGGAAGGAAATGGCAACCCACCCCAGTATTCTTGCCTGGAGAATTCCATGGACAGAAGAGCTTTGCAGGCTACAGTCCATGGGGTCACAAAAGAGTAGGACACAACTGAGCAACTAACACACAAGTAAAAGAAAAAAGAAAAAAGTCATAATAGCATTAAAAACTGTGAAGCAAAAGAGGAAAGCTTAGAGAGAATGTGGATTCAATAAATGAAGGTACCTACAGATTCTTCCATGTGTACTGCTGATGGCCATTGGGTCTTTAGAGAGATTAAGGATGATGACAACAAACACAAGGCAAAAATAACTGCAACAACAATGATGATGATGACAGTGATAGCACCACTGATCCATGAGTTCCTGAGGGCAGGGGCCAATTTTTTGACCACTGGTGTGGTCTAGTACCTGGTACTTAGTGGGACATCAATATATTTTAACTTAATTGAGTGGCAGCTAATAACAACTCTGCTCAAGAACTGTCTAAACATCTTATAATGCTTTCTGTCACTTCATCATCGAAACAAGCCTCTAACATTGAGGCAATACTGTTATCCCTACTTCACGGATGAGGAAAAGAGGCTTAGGCATGTCCTCAGCCAAGCGTGTATGTGTGCTCTTGTCTCTTTGTGACCCCATGGATTGTAGCTCGCCAGGCTACTCTGTCCATGGAATAGTCCAGGCAAGAATACTGGAGTGCGTTGCCATTTCCTACTCCAGAGGATCTTCCTGATCCAGGAATCAAACCTGTGTCTCTTGTATCACTTTCACTGGCAGACAGATTCTTTAACAACTGGGCCACCTAGGAAGTCCAAGGTTACTCCTAAAAGTGGTGATGTTCTAACTCAAATTCAAAGCAGTCTGAATAAAAGGCTTAAGCTTTTAATCTCAACAACCTCAGATATGCAAATAATACCACTCTAATGGCAGAAAGGGAAGAGGAACTAATGAGACTCTTGATGAGGGTAAAAGAAGAAGAGTGAAAAAGCTGGCTTAAAACTCAACATTCAAAAAATGAAGATCATGGCACCTGGTCCCACCTCTTCCTGGCAAATAGAAAGGAAAAAAGTGGAAGCTGTGACAGGTTTTATTTTCTTGGGCTCCAAAATCACTGCTGACAGTGATTATGCCAAAAAATTAAAAGATGCTTGCTCCTTGGAAGGAAAGCTAAGACAAATCTAGACAGTGTATTAAAAAGCAGAGAGATCACTTGGATGACAAAGATCTATATAGGTGCAGCTATGATTTTCCCAGTAGTCATGTAAGATGTGATAGTGGGACCATAAAGAGGGCTGAGCACTGAAAAATTGATGCTTTTGAACTGTGGTGTTGGAGAAGATGCTTCAGAGTCCCTTGAACTGTCAGGATCAAACCAGTCAATCCCAAAGAAAATCAACACTGATTATGCATTGGAAGGACTGATACTGAACCCACCTGATACTCTGGCCATCTAATGTGAAGAACTGACTCATTAGAAAAGACCCTGATGCTGGGAAAGATTGAAGGCAAAAGGAGAAGGGGGCAGCAGAGGATGAAGTGGTTAAATAGCATCACCAACTCAAAAGGACATGAAAATGAACCAACTCCAGAAGATAGTGAAGGACAGAGGAGCCTGGAGTGCTGCAGTCCATGCAGTTGCAAAGAGCTGAACATGACTTAGCAAGTGAACAACAACAAAATTGTATCTTATATGATACTGAACAATATTCCATTCTAACCGAAGCCTGATTATAGGGTAGCTGAGGTAGTTGGTTTTTTGTTTTGGTTTTGGTTTTGTGTGTGTGTATTTTGTCTCTATGGGAGCTTCCCTGGTAGCTCAGCTGGTGAAGAATCCATTAAAGTCCAAAGGAAAAAAGAATGAATGGCAGGAAATCCAGGTAGAGATATTGGAAGATATCAAATTTCAGAGAACAAAATGAATAACTGACAAGGCCAAAGAAATTCAGACCTAAAGAAGCTAGATGCAGGAATAAGGACAGTGGAAGAAGTTAGAAAACCATCGATATAATTGAGTGGCCAAAGAGCATCAAGGCACTCCATGTAGCTACCACAACCACATGGCAATAGGTCTTCAGATGGCCCTCGCACCTTACCTTGGAACTGATGAGTTCCTAACTGAAAAAAACAGTTCAATTCAACTCAATTAATAAAATGACTGAACTTATTAAAGGAAGTTTTTTTATACCTTGTTTTAAGTAGCTCTACTTGTTAAACAGAATAGCATTATATTTAACTGTATAAGAAGAGAGATCAGGTTTTATTGTGGGTAGTAAAAAAGAGGCTTAAATCTTAAGTTATAGCGTTTTTGTCTTAGTTATATTTAAAAATACTCATCTCTGCTTTACATAAATAGTAACGATAGGAGGGAAAAAACCCAATATGATACATAACAGAGTGAACATTTACAATAGTAACAATAGTGCACATTTTATGGAATGATTCCTGTGTGTCAAGCACTCCAAATAAACACTTTATAAAGCTCATTTAATCTCACAGCAATCTTTAGATATAGGTGTTATTGTGATTCCTATTATATGTTAGAAATTGAGGCTCAGAAAGATTTAATTCCTTGTATCTGGTCGTGGCTATTAAGCAGAGGAGCAAATTTTCAAATCCAGAAACCTCTTTCCTTTAATCACCATAATAAACTGGCATTAAGCTTTATTCCCTCCTAAGAAAGTCTGAAGGATAGCCTCAAATAGAGTTCAGGATAGGATGTACACGATTTAGCAGAGATCACAGGAAAATGTCTCACAAATTTTTAATTGACAATCAGCTCATCAGGAGTCAGTGAAGTGTGGAAAGTTTCAAATAAAGACAAAACAGGCTTAAGTTGCATTAAAAGGTTTCAGAATTTCAAACAATGGAGCTGGCTAGAACTCACGCCTCCACATTGGAGTACTCTGGTCACTTCTGAACATCATGTGCTAGGTGAAACTTTAGAAAATGGAAATGCATCTAAAAAATGTAAACATGGAAAATATTTTAGAGCCATCATACATGGAAAATTACATTCTTGAGCCAAATAAACTCAAGAGAGTAGGATCGCTATTTTGAAACATTAGAGTGGCTGTCACCTGAAAGAAGTATAAGGTTTATTCTGTGTAGTTCCAGAGGTAGGAGGAAAATTTTACTCTAAATAAAAAATA
The DNA here is from genome assembly GCF_023699985.2 of Odocoileus virginianus. Classification (NCBI taxonomy): domain Eukaryota; kingdom Metazoa; phylum Chordata; class Mammalia; order Artiodactyla; family Cervidae; genus Odocoileus; species Odocoileus virginianus. The sequence goes on along the minus strand of NC_069692.1, from coordinate 12,833,712 downwards.
GTTCTGATAATCAAAACTATTCCAAAATATAATGCCAATGAACACAACATCAATATAGAAATTCAAGGAAATGTTGGCAGAGATACAAAGGGTAAGTGACTTGAGTAGTTTATATCTCCAAGAATCCTTTTTTGCTCATTTAGCAACTTCAGAATTGGCTTGGACAAGGTCTAGTTGTTCCTAGGGCCCAGCTGCATTGTCCTGAAGACATTCCCCCCAAATAAGTCCTTTCTGTCAATGTCATTTCTTCCCCTGAAGAATGTATACCTGCCCCTAACACATTGTTTCCAATCCTCTCAAATGTCTGCTTTGTGAATCCCTCCTATTGCTGTAGTGGTTCTAACTTCAAGAGACTGAGGTGTAATCTATATAGCTACTGAAACTGAAAGATCTAAATTGAGCTAAAGCCTTTTGGTTTCCTTTAAAAAACAGACCAGAATTATGAATAGAGCCATAAGCACAGTTGTGAGTTATTCAAGCAGGGGTAGCTGTTTGATTGATAAATCAATTTGCAGGAATATATTAAATGATTAATGAGTCTGTCATATCAACTAGGACACTTGCTAATTGTTTTCAAGGTTCCAATAAATGTAGTGGCAATTAATTGCACCTGCTATAATCCACTGCCTGCTTGGAGCTGACGTGCAAGTTTAACGTTCATTTTTCACTGATGAAAAGACTTTTGTCTATTCTGTGGCTTTCTCCACACCTGCCTGATATAGGAAAACAATATTTGCGTTAGTCAGACTCCGGCTTATTAATGGCTATAAATTTAAAGCCCTTGCAATTCTCCCTACAAACAAAGGTGAGAAGAACTTTTGCAAGCCACCCGGGGAAGAAAGCAGTGTACTTACAAATCTAATTTTCATCTGAGTATAGAATATTGTGCTTCCCCGAGGCAGGCCTTGGTATCACAAAAGCAATTTCTGGCAGACTGGAAGGATTATTCCCTTCTGGGTTTCCAGCATGTGACAGGAGAGCAGAGTGGAGGTCCTCCTCTCAGGGGACTGGCAGCTTCATGAAGCAGATGGGACCTGACAGGTTATTTCCACGAAATGGAGGCTCTGAAGCAGGAAGTGGGTATGGCTGCCTGAGTAATGGGAGGCTCCTCATTTCAACGGGGAGAGCCAGAGCCCAGTTGTGGCAGGCGGCATTTCTTCATGTCGGAGGCGCACTGCCGGCCGGCCATCCAGCCCAAGAACCTTGAGAAAACAGGATGGTGCAGGGTGCTAAACGCCCAGGCGACAGAATCCATGAGACAGTTTAACCCTGTGAAGGCCATCCACTTCCTGCAAAGTAAGCGGGAGAGTGGATTTCAGTCCAGCCCACCTTGTGCTCTTCACCCTGCCTCCGGAGCCCGTTTTCCATGTTCTTTTCTCTCAGCCGGGCCATACGTGCTGCTCTTCTGAGCTGGTACTTGTGAAGAATGAGAATCAGCTGTAGTCTAAGCCCTCCACACTCCAGAACAAGGTATGATAGGTTTGGGTTGGGGTGAAGGGGTGAGCGTGCGTCATGTGACGCCATACCAGAGACGCTTGCCCCGCACTTTGAGGAAGGGGGTGGGGCAGGAGATGAAAGGTCAAAGGGTCAAAGGTCAAAGCAGAGCGGGCGGCTCCACCACCTCACCCACTCTACTCTGCCCTGCTACCTTCATGTTCCATCCCTTCTCCCTTCCCTGTGTTGTCAGATCCAGAAGGTCCGTTTTAAGCTATGATCACTTTCCAGTGCCATGAATCCCTCATCTCACCCCCCCACCACCACTATCATTACTCTGCACGCAAATCTAGGAAGAATCCAAGAAGAGGCCTTAAACATGCCCTTTCCTAAATCAGGCTGTTTTGACACCACTGGGCCACAGTCACACCCAAGGCAACCAGCAGAATGACCACATAAGAGCCGCTGAGCAGCATCCGCCCAAAGAATCAAGTCATAACACATATTCCTAGTCGCCTATACAGGTGACGGCCCATTGCCATAAATCCCCTCATCACTGCTTCCAGCCAACTTCACAAAGCTGCCACCTGGTCTCCTTCCCTCTCTCTTCTGCACTGCTCAACTCTCCCCCACCATGCCCCACCAACACACATGAACCAGAGGCAAAATACAACATCTAGATGCTGGCTAAATCTGTTGTCCCAGTGCTACATATTTGGCTAAGTTAAGGGATTACAGTTGTTAAAGAAGATGTGCCCTAAAATAATTCCACTACAGATTTGTTTCCTTAGAAAGCGAGCAAGATCTACAAGTAAGTCGTTTGAGCTATTTTTTGGTTTGGTTTTGTTTTTTTATCACCCGGATGAAGTTTCTTTTTGTTTGCTCTTTTCATGGCACTGGGCTGTGACACCAGGGATCTGAGGTCTATTGGTAAACAAAGGTTATTTTCTAAAACACGAACACAGAGATAGCATCAAGATAATAAAAGAGTCTAGAAACCTATATAATTAAGATTTCCTCTTGCTTTGTGAGCAGAGTTCAAGGTTCAGGACTAATATTTAGGTAATAGACATTATTTTGACTTCTGTTCATATCTACTGTAGCCACAGGATATAGGAATTACAGGGTAGTTTCCACCTTGGGTTTCCCATGCAAGCTTTTTTATACTATTCCCTACAGTAAGGAAGCTGGAGAGGAGCTTTCTGAATGGGCAAAGCAAAAGACACATGGGTCCAAGCTGTGGTGTGAGGAACAATAACGATGCCAAGTCTGAGAATATCTGCTGTGAACCTAAAGTAGTGAGATGGGTCCTTAAGAAACATGCCTTTGTCCCGGTTCACTCTAAACACAACAGCATGGGCATCCTTTCAAAACAAGAGTTTTATTACATCACTCCTCTCCTTAAAAGCCTGCGGTGGCTCTCCTTGTCGTTCAGTTACAGCCAAAGCCAAATTCAGCACAGGGTCTACATCGCCATCATCATCTGGTCTTATCTCGTTGACCATTTCTCCATGATCAGGCAGAGAAAACTCCAGTCGTCCTCGGCTCTTCCTAGAACTTCCGAGAGTTCTGCCTGGAACTCTTCTGGAAGCCCCCAGGGCCTTCTCCCTCACATCTTGCTTTATTTTTCTCCACAGCACCTGTGCCATCTAACATACTACATGTTTTGCTAATTTATCTTATGTACCGTCATCTTCTCCATTTGGTGATAAACCTCCATGAAAGCAGGGAGTCTGGGTTGTCTTTATTCTTGGCTGTACTACCAGCAGTTGGAAGAGTGCCTGCTTCATAGTAGGCCTTCAATAAATGTTTTCTGTGTGAGTGAATGAGTGAATGAATGAATAGGTGAATACCATTATATATGTGTGGGTGTTAGCCAAAAAAGTGTTGCAAAACTGTAATGCAACATCCTAACTAAAAAGGAAGGTCCAGAACTATTGTACACACATCTAGTTTTGATTCCTGCTCTATCACTTTCTCATTATTATTTAATTTCCTCACATTCAATTAGAACAGGATAAAAAACTTGTAGCTGTTCTTCAAATTTTTGAGATAAATTGTGAAAATCATTTCATAAATTGCAGAGATAGTAGATGTTCATTACTCGTCTCTTCATGGATGCCACCTTATATAACAGGACATTTTCCCAGTGTTTAAGGAAACTGTTGAGATTCAATAAATACATGTAATGTATCAATGAATTGCACAGCAATTACTCAAAATAATTTGAAATTCATCTTTTGAAGAAGCAAGATGGATATTGATTTTTGAAGCCCCCTGTGGCATTACTCAATGTGATTGCTGGTCACATTAGATTTGTTTTGTCATATCTCAAAAATAAAATTCAGCCCCAAAGAATTAATTTCCACTGTTCAAGAGAAGGTGTCAAAATTTTCTAAAATAATTCCAGGGTGACAATAACAAGTGCTGTAATAAAAATAAGCATTTAAGTCAATAAACATTCAGAGCATGCAGTGATCCACTCTTGGTAACTGCTTTGAAAGGAATAGTGTTAATTCAGCCACATTATATTAATATTTAAAAGTATGTCTCTCCCACCAAGATAACTGGAATTCTACCATTAAAAGCCTATATTTATGAATTAATTGTGTGTTCTGGGATTTGTATGCATCATTAACATGCTCCTATTCTGGCCATTGGTGAAGCAACGTGTATGTTCTACTGACAGAGGGTTAAGCTGGGATTTTTTCTATAAAATTAAAGAGTAAAGGGGAGTGAGGAGACATGCTGATGGTTTAGAATTCTAAGAGAGGTGTGACTTCCAGGCATATTCAAAAATGATCTCTGAGTTACATGATTTTATCTCTAAGGACACATCCATTGAGTATTGTAAAATGAAGAAAAAGCGTGGGATCATTGGGACATTGAATAACCAAATTATTTTTAACAACAAATTGAGACATAATTCATATGCCAGGAAATTAATCCATTTCAAGGATACAATTCAATGACTTTTAGTCTAATCACAGTTGTGCAACCCTAAGAACAATTTAAGCTTAGAACACTGTTACCATTCTAAATAGAGGTCTGGACCCATTAGCAGCCACTCTCCAACCCAGCCTCCTCCAGCCCCTGCAAACTGGAAGTCTATATTCTATCTCTATAGGTTTGCCTATTCTGGATATTTTAGGTAAGGGTAGTCATAGAATATGTGGTCTTTTGTGACTGACTTCTTTTTTTTAGCATAAAGTTTTTAAGGTTCAACCATGTTGTAGCATGCATCTGTTACTTCACTTTTACAGTCAAATATGTTCCATTGTAGAATGTGCCACATTTTGTTTTTCATTCCTCAGTTGATGGACATTTGGGTGGTCCTACTTTTTGGCTACTATGAATAATGCAGCTATGAACTGTTATGTATACTTTTTGCTCATTGTCTTTTAATATATTGAATACTATGAGAAAATTCATAAACTTTGCAACTATATCATCTAGCATTCAGACTCCAATGATTTAGCACATATTTAACTTCTCTAAGCCCCTGTTTGCTCATCTGCAACATGTCTTAGCAGAAAATAAGTGCTCAAAAGTGATATTTATGCAAGAAACAAAAAAGTTCCAAACATTGTATCCTGCCTGTCTTCACAACTACCTTCATAGGTGGTTGCTTGGGAAGTGCTCTCTTTTGAAGTCAATTTAAATCATCTAAATTTTGCAGGTAAAAAAGAATAAAAAATAGTAAGCCTCAATCCACAATATTTGTTAATAGAGTAAAAATTCAATTGAATGTGCCCTTTTTGATGGGCAAAAATGACTGACTAGTAAAGAAGATTTAAATAATACTTATAAGTTTAAATGTAATTTTATTGATTTTTTGTGTGTGCTAATTTATCAGCATGGAAAAAGGAGAAATAGTAGTATGCTTTATCATCTGTCATTAATCAAATAGACTTTTTTTTCAATAACATTCTTGGGATAAATTACTCATTTCCATTTTGTGTAAAAATCAATTATTATGTAACAGTCTTGGTCACAACCTATTCCATAAAACTGGAATTTATTATATTCAAGTGCTGACAATTGTTCAAACTTTAATAGGAGAGTATATGAGGAGTATTTCTCTCCTTTTTTCCTGACTATGGTACATTAAGTCTCCAGAGGGGGCAAATGTTTAGCAACACATTACTTATCACTATGTGACCGTATTAGAATCCAACTCAGAAATGTCTCTTGCAATCAGCAATGACTTCTTCCTGAATTGCTCCTACTAGGCAATCATTAGCAAATTCTGTACCTTTCAAGACAATCGGTAGACAAATAGCTTTCTTTATTTATGATCTGCTTTACTAAGATAAAATCATCTCGAGGACTTTTATTACTTTTCCAAGGACACCTCACTTTTTTCTCTCTTTTGTACCCTAAAGAGCTTTCTCTCCTAGAAAGTAAACACCACAGTTGACCAATAAACTTATAAACCTGTTTATTAAACCTATCCAGCTAATCAAAAGAAGAAGAGAAGTCTTGTGCACTGGCATACCATTAATTTTGGGACTTATTCCTTCTCATTCACATTGTAATGGAATTTTTCCCCTATGGTTCATTCATCACTTTAAAAAATTAAGCCAATTTAGAAATATAATTTGAATGTATAATTGAATTTGTCAGTTGATCTTAGCCTTTACAAGTTAATCAAATAACAGAGACTTAAGCAAGTTTCCCACACACAGTCTGGGCAGCCAATCATCTCCTAAAGAGAATGTCAGATTCTTTCAGGACTTTTTGCTGATTAGATCCTCATTTTTACTTTAGAGGACTGAGTTATTTTTTCCCTGGCAATCAAAATTTCTGCTATCAGTCAAACTGAAAGGAAGAAAATGGCATAATTTTAGCTAAAATATTAGAAATGACAAATAAGTGAAATATGTTAACTGGAGTGGAAAAGAAATGTGTAATTAAGCAGCACAAAGATCATGTGTCAGAGTCTGCTATAGTAATAGATGGGTGGAGTGTTTCAACTTTTTGCAAAGACCAACGCAGCTGTCAGGAAATTTTAGTCCTCCTGATGATTCACAGGACTCACTTGGGATCTCTCACCTCGACCAACAACTGACAAGTTCCTTGTTGTTGCTTCCCATTAAATACAGGAAGGTAGATCAATTAATTGTAAGCTATGGCAAATTAAGTGGAACAAATTATAATGAGAAAAAGATATATGCGTGGTTTAAATAATTTAAACCTGTGCCAAAACAGACTTATTTGGAATCTTAAAATATCTAAATTGCTACCTTTCAAACACTCCCCAGCTCTGTGTCAAGCATATTTTTAAAATTTTAGTGGAAATAGCATGTATTTCCCAGTGTTTCAATAGTGCTCTCGGCACCATTAGTAAAGACCTGAGAGGCTGGCCATTCAGACTAAAAAATGGATGTTTGGTCCTGCTTTGTGCTGGCAGAGAAGCACCACAGCATGGGGTGACCTCACGTCCTTGGAGCCCAGAGCAGCCCAGAGCTAGGTTGCTCTACTTGGAGAAGGGAAAGGCAGGATTTACAAGCTTCAGGATGAGAATATTTCTAAACTCTGGAGGAGACAAGATTAAATCCAGATCCCAATATTGACGTTTCTATTCTTCATTCTCCTCAGCATATAGTAGAATTGCCAAGATTATTACATTAAGGAATATTATTCACCATTTTGTTCAAAGAATCAATATCATCAATGCATTTTATGAACAGGAGTAAGCATAGGGCTTCCCTGGTGGCTCAAAGGGTAAAGCATCTGCCTGCAATGAGGGAGACCCGGGTTCAATCCCTGGGTCAGGAAGATCCCCTGGAGAAGGAAATGGCAACCCACTCCAGTACTCTTGCCTGGAAAATCCTATGGACGGAGAAGCCTGGTGGGCTACAGTCCATGGGGTCGCAAAGAGTCGGACACGACTGAGCGACTTCACTTTCATTTTCAAGTGTGGAAAGCACAATGAACTGAACTTTCTTCTACATTGGGCAGATCTGAAATTGATAATAAACTATTCAGTATTTCAATATTAGCACAGTTCCAGTTGGTTAAGTAGGATTTTTATTATGACACTTACCCACTTTCTCTTTTTTTTTTTTTTATTTTTATTAGTTGGAGGCTAATTAATTTACATCATTACAGTAGTTTTTGTCATACATTGAAATGAATTAGCCATGGATTTACATGTATTCCCCATCCCGGTCCCCACTCCCACCTCCCTCTCCACCCGATCCCTCTGGGTCTTCCAGTGCACCAGGCCCGAGCACTTGTCTCATGCACCCAACCTGGGCTGGTGATCTGTTTCACCCTAGATAATATACATGTTTCAATGCTGTTCTCTTGAAACATCCCACCCTCGCCTTCTCCCAGAGTCCACAAGTTAGTTCTATACATCTGAGTCTCTTTTTCTGTTTTGCATATAGGGTTATCGTTACCATCTTTCTAAAGTCCATATATATGTGTTAGTATACTGTAATGGTCTTTATCTTTCTGGCTTACTTTACTCTGTATAATGGGCTCCAGTTTCATCCATCTCATTAGAACTGATTCAAATGAATTCTTTTTAATGGCTGAGTAATATTCCATGGTGTATATATACCACAGCTTCCTCATCCATTCGTCTGCTGATGGGCATCTGGGTTGCTTCCATGTCCTGGCTATTATAAACAGTGCTGCAATGAACATTGGGGTGCACGTGTCTCTTTCAGATCTGGTTTCCTTGGTGTGTATGCCCAGAAGTGGGATTGCTGGGTCATATGGCAGTTCTATTTCCAGCTTTTTAAGAAATCTCCACACTGTTTTCCATAGTGGCTGTACTAATTTGCATTCCCACCAACAGTGTAAGAGGGTTCCCTTTTCTCCACACCCTCTCCAGCATTTATTGCTTGTAGACTTTTGGATAGCAGCCATCCTGACTGGCATGTAATGGTACCTCATTGTGGTTTTGATTTGCATTTCTCTGATAATGAGTGATGTTGAGCATCTTTTCATGTGTTTGTTAGCCATCTGTATGTCTTCCTTGGAGAAATGTCTGTTGAGTTCTTTGGCCCATTTTTGGATTGGGTCATTTATTTTTCTGGAGTTGAACTGGAGGAGTTGCTTGTATATTTTTGAGATTAATCCTTTGTCTGTTGCTTCGTTTGCTATTATTATCTCCCAATCTGAGGGCTGTCTTTTCACCTTGCTTATAGTTTCCTTTGTTGTGCAAAAGCTTTTAAGTTTCATTAGGTCCCATTTGTTTATTTTTGCTTTTATTTTTAAAATTCTGGGATGTGGGTCATAGAGGATCCTGCTGTGATTTTGTTTTGCCTATGTTCTCCTCTAGGAGTTTGATAGTTTCTGGTCTTACATTTAGATCTTTAATCCATTTTGAGTTTATTTTTGTGTATGGTGTTAGAAAGTGTTCTGGTTTCATTCTTTTACAGGTGGTTGACAAGTTTTCCCAGCACCACTTGTTAAAGAGGTTATCTTTTTTCCATTGTATATCCTTGCCTCCTTTGTCGAAGATAAGGTGACCATAGGTTCGTGGATTTATCTCTGGGCTTTCTATTCTGTTCCATTGATCTATATTTCTGTCTTTGTGCCAGTACCATACTGTCTTGATGACTGTGGCTTTGTAGTAGAGTCTGAAGTCAGGCAGATTGATTCCTCCAGTTCCATTCTTCTTTCTCAGGATTACTTTGGCTATTCGAGGTTTTTTGTATTTCCATACAAATTGTGAAATTATTTGTTCTAGTTCTGTGAAAAATACCATTGGTAGTTTGATAGGGATTGCATTGAATCTATAGATTGCTTTGGGTAGTATAGCCATTTTGACAATATTGATTCTTCCAATCCATGAACACGGTATATTTCTCCATCTGTTTGTGTCCTCTTTGATTTCTTTCATCAGTGTTTTATAGTTTTCTATGTATAGGTCTTTTGTTTCTTTAGGTAGATATACTCCTAAGTATTTTATTCTTTTTGTTGCAATGGTGAATGGTATTGTTTCCTTAATTTCTCTTTCTGTTTTCTCATTGTTAGTGTATAGGAATGCAAGAGATTTCTGTGTGCTAATTTTATATCCTGCAACTTTACTGTATTCATTGATTAGCTCTAGTAATTTTCTGATAGAGTCTTTAGGGTTTTCTATGTAGAGGATCATGTCATCTGCAAACAGAGAGAGTTTCACTTCTTCTTTTCCTATCTGGATTCCTTTTACTTCTTTTTCTGCTCTGATTGCTGTGGCCAACACTTCCAAAACTATGTTGAATAGTAGTGGTGAGAGTACCCACTTTCTCTTATGTCTTGGAATGATAGAAAGTTAGAGTACCTCAACATTTTACCTAATTCACTCTCTGATGCAAGGTATACATGGAAGGATTAAGGATATTGCAAACCTACTAGGTGCCAAACTTTACTTGTGAATTACAAATATATTTTACATATGTTAAATTATATTTAATGTCCTTGCATTATCAACGTTTCTCCCTCCACAGAGTCCTTTGTTTTCTCTTTTTCAAGACACTTCCACTCAAGGAATCTTTTTATCCTTGTTCGCCTTCAAACTGCTATCCATTTTCACTTTTCTTTCACAGCCAATACAAGAGAATATGTACCATCTTAACTGCTTTAGGTGTATTGATCAGTAGTGCTAACCACATTCACGGCATTGTGTAACCAATCTCCAGGACTCTTTTCATCTGTAAAATTAACACTCTGTACCCCAAAAATAACTCCCTATTCCTCTCCCAACCAGCTCCTGGCAACCACCATTCTACTTCCTGTATCTATGAATTTGATTACTTTAGGTCCATCATATAAGTGGGATCATACAGTATTTGTCCATTTGTGTGGCTTGTTTTACTTGACATAATGTCCTCAAGGCTCATCTAAGTTGTAGTGTGTGTCAGAATTTCCCCTCTTTTTAAGAGTGAATAATACTCATTGTATGTATATACCACAGTTTGTTTATCCATTCATCCACTTCATGGTCAACAGACACTGGAGTTGCTTCTACCTTTTGGTTACTGTGAATAATTCTACTATGGACACAGGTATACAGCTATCTCTTTAAGATTGTGCCTTCAATTCTTGTGAATATATACCCCAAAGTGGAATTACTAGATCATATTCTTAATTCTATTGTTAATTTTTTAAGTAATCACCATACTGTTTTCCAAACCATTTTACATTCCCATCGAGAATGTACCAGGATTCCAATTTCTTCACATCCTCAACATCCTCATCAATACTGGTTATTTTCTTTCTTTCATGTTTTATAGCAGTCATCCTAATAGGTGTGAAACAGCATTTTTATACCTGAAACTTTAGACACTCTTTCAAAGTGTGGTTTGCAAATGACATACATTAGAATCACCTCATCCACATATTATTAGTAGAAACATTCAGATTACTAAAGTGAAGCGAAGTGAAGTCGCTCAGTCATGTCCGACTCTTTGCGACCCCATGGACTGCAGCCTACAAGGCTCCTCTGTCCATGTAATTTTCCAGGCAAGAGTACTGGAGTGGGTTGCCATTTCCTTCTCCAAGGGATCTTCCAGGCCCAGGGATTGAACCCGGGTCTCCTGCACTGCAGGCAGACGCTTTACCGTCTCAGCCACCAGGGAAGCCCTGTAATATTTGATTACTGAATCAAATATCAAATCAAACAGGGCCTGAGCAACATTAACAAGTTCCTCAGCTGATTCTTTTGAGGACTTTTGGCAGACCACTCACTACTTTGGATGGATGTGGTGTAAAAGGACCTCAGTGTAGGAAGAAAACTCCTAGCCCATCCTAGTGATATTGTGCAGCAGAGAATACTTGCTATTCACCTGCAGTCTGAATAAGGGAAGTTGACACAGAAACAACTAATAACTCTGCAAACACAACGAAGTCCCTGAGCCACACGGTGACACTTCATAGTGTGCTGATAAATGTTACTGTATCATCACTGAATTGATGGAGAACTACAAGCACTTTCATTATGGTCATTTGATGTGTGTGTGTGTGTGTGTGTGTGTGACATATATAAAGATCTCTGACTTACTGTTGCACCAGCAAAGATTTTCATTTTTATCCATTTCCCTTATTTCAAGCAGCAAAAGTCAGGGTTGAAATTTCAGTTCTTTTATGATTATTTGAGTCTTCACACTGACGACTGTGCTAGGCACTGTTTGTTTTCTACAAATAGAGTAGATAATGCCTTAGACCTTAGCTGTTTGGGAAGGTACTTGTTTATTATGAGAGACCTTACGGACTAAAATGAAATTGTGTCCAAAATGACAGCAGGTAGGAACATGGGCTGAACAGGAATAAAGTCAGTTTTCACTGCAAGGGAAAAATAAGTTAAAAGCTGCTTAATGTCCAGATTTGAATTAAGAAGCTTTAGTTTACGCCAAGGAATTTCTTAAAATTAAACTACTTGTGCTGATTTTGCATCAGCAAAATTACATTTATGAAATCATGTATAAGCAGACCCTTCACTTCCAAAACACTGGGCATCTTTCCAAACCTACTCTTCAGATTTATTGTGTTTCTATAGTTCTGTGCTGGTACTTTTGTGCCTCTGAAACCCTGTCTGCTTTCAGCAATTAATAAAAATGTTATGGGTTTTGATTTGCATCACTGCAGCATATGAACTAAATTACTTTTCATCTGCAGGCTTAAAGCAGAATAAAACTCTTTGTGATAAAGTTTCATACTGTTCAGATATGAGTCGCTGAACCATGGAATCCAATGAGCCAACACCGAGGCAGCCAGAAAGACTGGCTGCCTTTTGTTCCCATTTATATCATTTCCAGCTAAACAGTCTTCTGTTCTAGAGGTTTGCAATGCTGAGCCCCTAGGTGGCTTTTAGAAATTGATGAAGAATTTTCTGATCGGAGCAACCACTGAAATAAACCAGAGCATAACCCGGGAAGGCACACAACTTGTCCATGACGGACAAGTTAACAACTTAACAACTGCAGTTGCCAATTGGGTGTGGAAAACTTTGCTCTTAGAGATATTCAAAGAACAGATATTAGAAGTGATTATATCTTTACTAGAATATAGTTCATATTCTCTTTTCAGTGCCTTCACTCAAGGGTAAAATTCAAGTTATTTCTCCTTCTACTGGGTGTCCCTGCCTTTCTTCAATGCTTCTTCCCTTTGCTCATTTTATTTCAATTTTATTTAGATAATAATTGCAACACTGTTACAGAGATAGGGCATAGTTCATTAATAATATAATACGGATAGGGATTATGTTTTATTTATATGCATATCTCTCGGTGTTTAACACAGTTTGTTGCATGTAATAAAGAATCAAACTCTAAATGCATGAATTAATTAAGCCGAGTTTGCTGGGTTAGTTTCGTCTAGGTTTAAATAGTCCCCTTGGGTCCATAAATCCTTCCACAGACTCTGGCTTTAGCTTAGCTTTCTTGTTCTTCTGGATAATCTTCCCTAAATTCCTCCTGTTCCAAAGTGAGTTTACTCCCTTTTCATAACGATGCTCTTCTAGGGTTGAGGCTCTCTTATAAAACTGGAATGATTTTTGGTGCATCTGACAAACTCTGCTACTGTTTGCCTGAAGTCTTCTTTCTTCTCTCTATAGTTTTTGACTTAGGCCCCCTTTCTGGTACATGCATTTTTCCGAATGAGTCATTATGTTCGGTCATTATGTAATTCACTTTGAATTACCCAGAGTGCCCTCCCATCACAACTACCACAAATAGCCAACTCTTGGTCACAATTCAGATACTAGCAAACTGACTTGAGCCTCTGATGTTAAGCTTTGAGGGCTTTCCCTTACTTAGGTTTCACCATCCTAGAATATTTTTGTTCCCTGTTCTAGTCTAGCTTCCTTTCAAAGAAAGAACTTCTTGATTTTCCTATATCTCCCTGGGTATCATATGCCAAGTTGATTTTCCTTTGTTATCCAAACCTTGATATGACAGTTCCTTTAAAGCAGGAGTATTCCAAAGGGTACAAGGGGTCTACATTTTGAAAGCTTAAGCAGTTGTTTACACCCTAGACCACTTTGTCAAGTAAAAACTAAGAAGCTTCATGAGGGTAGGAACTATTTTTACCACTTTACTATAGCCATTGCTAATCATCTGTCTGCCTTTCTTCTAATAAACTATCTTGAATCACTGCTTACTCTGTGTCTGTTTACAATATAAATATAACACTAGATAATGCCTATATAACTGTGAGCAGTACCTACATAACAGTGTCTATAAAGTCCACATACAATGAACACACAGGAAGTATTAAATTAGCATTGCTGTCAGAATGAATATAATAAATGGATCTCGGGCAACACTTTAAAAAATGTACTACTTACCCCACATACATTATCATTCTAATAGTACGGTATCACTGCTCTAACCTACATTTATCAACGTATTTCTCTATAGAACTTCAAAACAGAGATGAAAGATACACATTTTCCTGTGCGATGACAATGAAGGGCCACCTTCTCCAGCTCTCTCTTTACTTCTTGAGTGTGAACAGACTTCTAGTTCAGCTCTGGGGGTTCCAGACAGGAAGGGATCATTGAAACATATTGGATACCACAGAAAAAAAAAATAGTAAGGACTGGAGATTTAGGCTTATGGGGAGAAGAGGAATAGGACAGAGTTTGGTGAAATAAGAAATAGGAGGGCGTTAAGCACAGGGCTAAGAGGGCGATAAAAACAGAGGGTCGGGTCATGATGAAGATGGATGGAAGAGGGATAGTTGAATGGTCACTGTGTACCAAGACTGCAGGAAGCATGCTATGTGATTAGCTCATTTTATCCCTGCAAGAGCCTAGCAAAGTTTGCATTATTATTCCCCATTTTATAGATGAAGACACTGAGGCTCAAAAATTTCATTTTCCTGTAGTTCTCCGTTAAAAAAAAAAAATGGCACAAATGAGTACAAGTAAAACTGGTGAGATCTGAATCAGACCAGTTGATTGTATCAATGTCAATATCCTGGTTGTGATATTTTACTATAATTTTGCAAGATGTTACCTTTGGGGTATCAATATAAACAATAAAAAACCCTTTACAATATAAAGAGTATGCCCTCCATTTTTAGGAATTCTTTATGTTATAAGGGACTTCCCTGGTGGCTCAGATGGTAAAGTGTCTGTCTACAATGCGGGAGACCCACTTTCAGTCCCTGGGTTAGGAAGATCCCCTGGAGAAGGAAATGACAACCCACTCCAGTACTCTTGCCTGGAAAATCCCATGAACAGAGGAGCCTGGTAGGCTATAGCCCATGGGGTCGCAAAGAGTTGGACACGACTGAGCATCTTCACTTATATGTTACAAATATTAGCCCTTTGTCTGTCATGTACATTGTGAATGTTTTCACTGTTTTTCATGGTGATGGGAAGAAATTAATTTTGTATAGCCAAGTTATTAACAGTTTTTTATTCTTCCTTCTGTAATTTTGAGTCAGAGAAAGCCTTTCTTTACCTATGTTAAAGAACAATTTACCATGTTTTCTTTCAGTCCTGATGTGGTTTCATTTCTTACATTTAGATACTTACATGCATTTCTTAGGATACAGTGCAAGCTCATTCTGTTACGAAAACTGCTGAGCGGTTTCAAAATGACATTTTTTACTCATTAGTCATGAAAGGTTTTCTTAGCACATTGATCTATGCACATTTTTTCCCTGCATGATAAGTACCAGATAACTAACGGTATTTGATTACTGCTCCTGCAATCTTTACACACACACACACACACACACACACACACACACACACACAAATGCAATCAGGAGCAAACTTTCAATAACCAGTAAAAGTATCATGAGATTCTCAGACTCATAGGATCTTTGTCAGAACTGTCTGTGTTAGGATGTGGTTTCAATTCACATGAATTTCTAATACAGACAAGAGTTTATCAACTGGCTGCCTTTAACAGATCTTAAGGCATTTTTACCCTGGAAGTATAGATTATACTTTTATGGTTGTTTTCAGTATGTGGCTTGGAAATATGGAACAGACAATAGTCACAGCAAAGCAGACCATAATGTTAAGAACCTTGTGAGCACCCAATAAGCATTTGGCTCACCTTGGATAAGATGTGAGCATTTTGCTAGCTACTTCAAACCCTAATTACTGATTTTTACTCTATGCATATTGCCACTTTATGTACAGCATCTATTTAAAAACTGTAATTCATATTATTTGTCACCACTTCTGCATGTTGTAAAACAACACTTAGTAGTTATAGTAATAGGTGCAGTCAATCCCCACATTATTAGCAAATTGCCATTATTTAAATCACACCTTTCTCATAAAGAATAGCTATATGAGGTAGAAACAAGGGCTGAGTTGAAGCAGAAGGAAAGCACCATAAATAATACCATAAAATAAGTTAAAATCAATTTCAATTTCTAATGGATCATCTGGGGATCTTCCAACTTTAATACTTAATTTACTTTTCCAAATGAGTAGAGCTAAATACAGGGAATTATTTATATAGTTTTCCTGTTCTTTTGAAGTTTACATCGTATAACAATGAAAATTGTTATGTAAGGAATATAATTTTCATAAAAATATACACATACATAGATATAAAATATTCAAAAGAGTCTTAAATGTCTACTGCCCTAAATTTTAAGACTATAGAAAAAAATTATTGAGGTCAAAACACTTCTATCATCAACATGAATTAAAACAGTGTTTCATAGAATTATTTATATCATAAACAGAGGTAACTCTTGCAAGTCACCAGTACATGCACACAACAGGAATTTCAGTTCTTCAGCATCTAGTTGTTTTACCTTTTTATTAGTGTATTTCCATAAGAAATTCAACATAAAAAAAAGAAAAAAAATTCAACATAGCCAACTCTTGCCTCTTGCATATTATAGTATCTTTGGAGCTGTTTAATCCAAGGTAGTTCCTGTGACAATCACTCCATCACCTCTTGTTAGCTGATGTATAAAAAAGAATGTAAAAAACTGTTGATTTTACCAAAACTTGAAGCTGCGTATATGCTCAGTCACTCGGTTGCGTCCAACTCTTTGAGACTCTGTGGACTGTAGCCTGCCAGGTTCCTCTGTCCAGAGAATTTTCCAGACAAGAATACTGGAGTGAGTTGCCATGCCCTCCTCCAGGGAATCTTTCTGACCCAAGGATTGAATGTTCATCTCCTTCATCTCTTGCACTGGCAGGCAGATTACTACTGTGCCAGCTGGGAAGCCCAAAACTATCCTTTATGATATATTAATGACAGATACATGAAATTATGCATTTATTGAAACCCATACCACATTAGAGCATAAAGAGTAAACCTCAGTGTAAGAAAAAAATATTTTGAAGGTTCCATGATCCCAGAAATGAATGCAGGTTGTGAGAAGAGATATGAACTCCATTACAAATATATGAAACAACTTCAGTGAAGGGGATGGGGAAGGTGCTGACCTAAGTAACTTTGGAAATGAGTAACTTTGCAAATGAATCTGCAAGACTGAAAGAAAAAGAAACTGCACATAAGCATTGTACTCCAGTTGATAAAGCTGCCTCCCATGGGAGCACAGGTTCATAATTCTAATACTGCTACACATGTATACTGAAAATGAACAATTAAGTAAAAGGCTGTAGAAGGTGGAAGCCAGATTTCTCACTGCTGTAGTGGGAGATTCCAGATTAATGAGGAAAGAAGACTAGGATGATCTAATAGAAGAGAGTTGCAGACATCAGGATGAATTCATGTTTAGCTTAATACAGATATACACATATATAAATATATATACAGTTACACATATATACACACATAGGTACATATACACAGTTACTACACAATTACTAAATACACATATATTTCCTTGCTGCCAGCTAAGAGGACCTGAAGCAATGACACCCCCATAGAAATGAATATATTTAATGCCCATATACCGGCTTCTAATCTATTCTCCAATAAGCAGAACCAGGGGTCCTGGAAAGAAATAGTACGGTTCTAGGAATGAGGCAGGAAATATACAAATTGAGCCTGGGATATCTTATAATACCAGAAAATAAGGAAATAGGTCCATAGATTTAAACCAACAATGTTGAGGTGTATGTCAAAAAACAAGAGAGCCAACCATTAATGGCTAAAGTTGGGATGATTTGTG
Source organism: Odocoileus virginianus (assembly GCF_023699985.2). Classification (NCBI taxonomy): domain Eukaryota; kingdom Metazoa; phylum Chordata; class Mammalia; order Artiodactyla; family Cervidae; genus Odocoileus; species Odocoileus virginianus. The sequence goes on along the minus strand of NC_069692.1, from coordinate 12,816,213 downwards.
CAATAACACATAGTTGTATTAGTCTGTTCTGGCTGCCATAATAAAATGTCATCAAACGGGTGGCTGAATCAACACTTATTTCCTCACAGTTCTGGAGGCTGGATGTCTGAGATCGGGGTACCAGCGAGGCCAGGTTCTGACACTGGTGCTCCTCCTGGCTTGCAGATGGCCGCCATCTTGCTGTGTGCTACCACGGCCTCTACTCAGAGCGCGCACAGCAGAAAGCGCCAACTCTCTGGTGTCTCTTCTTAAAGGGCACTACTCCCAACAAGCCTGGCTCTCACCCTCATGACTTCATCTAACTGTAATTACCTCCTCAAAGCACTGGAGGTTAGGCATCAACATTCAGATTCAGGGAGCAGGGGACACACACATTCAGTCTCTAACAGCAGTGTTAGACTATGACCCTCATTTCCCATATCCAACGGGTGTGTCAGTTCACTCTAAGTATATCTCTCTCTGGATTCTTGATCCTATGTGCTATTATCTCTGCTAGGTTTTGTTATCTCCCTCTGAACTGCTATCACAGCCTCATCCTGGGAACCCCTGCCTCTAGCCTTGTTCACTGTATTTTACAAAGTGATTCAGAGTCACCTAGGTATAGCTCTCACAATGCTGTGTCCTTTGCTTAAATTCCTTAAATCGTTCCCCACAGCCCAGATTCCTTAGTACGGCCCTTTATAATCTAACCTCAGGTTACTTCATCAGTGCTTTCCACCATTTCTCCCTGATAGAAGCCAGGTATCCTTACAAACCAGAATAGGGAATTCCCTGATGGTCCAATGGTTAGGTCTCTGCAGCTCCACTTCAGGGAGCACAGATTTGATCTCCTGTTAGGAAACTAAGATCCCACATGCTGTGCATGTGGTGAGACAAAAACAAACAACAACAAAAAAGGACAAACACAGCTTACATCCAAGAAGAACTTTCAGAAGAGGCCTTCTAACCAACCTTGACTAACTTGACTGACACTCCAACAGCAGGTAGTGGAAAGAAAGGAGGAAAGTTGATGGAATGTCAAGAAAATTTGTAGCAGGCAAGTGATAGACACCACCTAGTTCAAAGCACAGAGTTAAATGGGTAATTTTCATCAATATTTACTGAAAAGAACTGAAATCAACTCAAAAATGGTAGATAAAGGCTATAAGAGCATTTCTGCTTTTGTGACCATTCACGGAAAGGATAATAATGTACTTTACACATAAGATGCACTTTATACATTTTGCACAGAAATTTTCTTTCAGACTTTTGAAAATATTTCACATGAGGTATTTAATATCTATGAAGTTTCCTCCACCGTTATTCCTCTTGCCTTCTCCACTGTTCTCAGAAGGCTGACTGGCACAATCAATATAGTACAGAATTTAGTCTGATGGCATATACTCACAGTTTTTTGGCCACCAAGATGTTTAAGTAATAAAAATTTGAGCAACATTTTTAAAATGGAAAATTCACATTTAAATCTGGATTTCTGACATCCTTTGAAAAGTCTTATGTTCTGTGATTCAGAGCTTTTATTTCTACACAGCAACATTCTGTGACAATAGAGTGGCGCTTGCAATTGGCCAAGTCCACTCAAGTATTCCCCTCTCTCACTTCTGCAGGCATCTGAGTTTGAGTCCAACAGACTTTCATGAGTCTTGGTTCTGACAGGGAGGACCTAGTATTATACTTTCTATACCCCACTATCATCAGCTATGAAGCTAGGATAATAATATTCTGTCAACAGTTGTGTCATTGTAATGAATAATGAAATAATTTGTGTAAAGCATTTTAGTACAAAGGACTCACTGTAGAAATTTTAGCTACTGAAAAACAATGCCACTGTCCTTTTGTTTTGTTACTACTAATAGGTATAGAACTAAAAAGAAAAGTAATAGCATGTTGGAGAAACAAATAGTAGATTAGTTGTTGTAAGCAGCACAGCCATACTGTTAATATTTGATGTAAATAAGCAATAAAAGAGAGGAGGCCTAAATCATCCTCTTAAAAATATTTCTTATGATTGTCTTCATGATAATTCACCATCCTAGTCTTAATGCCTGTCTAGCCACTTTGTTATCTCATCCAGTGATACCATTTCTTTCATATATGCCCTAAATATGAACATGCCACAGCAGTGGTATGCTGGAAAACAACTCATACCAGCTCATAAAGAGTCGACTGTTAAATTTTTGTGAATTTTGCAACCCAGTAACATCAGCCACAATGGGAATATTTACACAGTGGAATGAGCAAATGCTGAATATTAGGCCTTTTTTCTCAGAGAATTTCCACACACCGCTGACCAAAGCCTTGACTGTGGTTCTGTGTTAGCTTTCTCCTTTAAGAAACTCATTCATCCTCATGGTTTCAACTCTCACTTAAACTCAGACTTCATGCATATTTCAAACTAAACACGTTCTGCACTGCAAAGGAAACAATCCACAAAGTGAAAAGGCAACCTACAGAACGGGAGAAAATATTTGCAAACGGTATGTCTGATAAGAATTAATTTTCAAGGAATATAAGGAACTCATACAACTCAATAGCTAATGATAATGATGATGATCCAATTTTAAAAAACAGGCAAAGGTCTTGATTAGCATTTCTCTAAAGAAGATATATAGTTGACCAACAAATATATTTGCTCAAAGTCACCAGTCAACAGGAAAATGTAATAAAATGAAAATCACAATAAGGTATCACATCATACCTATTATCATGGCTATTATTTTATAAAGAAAAAGATAAATGTTGGCAAGGGTGTGGAGAAAAGGGAGCCCTTGTACACTACTACTGGAAATGTAAACTGGTACAGCCATGATGGGCAACAGTACAAGAAGTGAAGTCGCTTAGTCGTGTCCGACTCTTTGCGACCCCATGGACTATAACCTACCAGGTTCCTCCATCCATGGGATTTTCCAGGAAAGATTTAAAAATAGAACTACCATAGATTTAGTAATCCCATTTCTTGGTATAAGGAAACTGAAATTAGGATCTCAAAGAGAAACCTGCAGCGTTATTGTCCATTGCAGCATAATTGACAACTGCTACTGTATGAAACAATCTAAATGTCCATTGACAGATAAATGGATAAAGAAAACGTGATACACACACAAATGCAATGGAATATTATTCAGCCTTTAAAGAGCAGGAAATTCTTCCATTTGTGATAACATGGATGGAATGGAGGGCGTTACATTAAGTGAAGTAAGCCACACCCAGAAGACAAATACTCTGTGACCTCATTTGCATGTGGAGCCTAAAATAGCCAAATTCAGAGAAGAGGAAAGTAGAACAGTGATTTCCAGAGGCTAGGGGATGGAGGAAATTGGAAGGTGATGGTCACAGTGTACAAAGTTTTGGTTATGTAACATAAAGAAGTTCTGGAGACTTATTATATATACAGTACCAATAGCTTACAATGCTATACTAGTATAATTAAAATTTTCTAAGATGGTAAATCTTTTGTTGTGTTCTTACCACAACACACTACTAGTTATTATATACATACTTACTTATTACATACTACTAGTAATAAATAATAAGGATAGGAGGAAATTTGGGGAGGAAATAGACAGAACTTTGACCTTCATAGTGATGATGGTTTTACAAGTGTATATTTATTCCCAAACTTACTGAGTTGTATATATTAAATACATACAGCTTTTAAAATGTCAACCTCAGTTAAGTGGCTTAAAAACTTCTAGCCTTAAACCCATTTATTAATTTCATTATTGTCTTTAATAACCTGATAAATATTTCCAAATAAACATCCTGCACAGGCTCACATTACTGTTCATATTTCTTAGGGCTGCCATAACAAAGTGTCACAAGCTGGATGGCTTAAAACAACAACATCAACAAAAATGTATTCTCCCATAATTCTAGAGGGAGGTTTCCCCGATGGCTCAGGAAGGTAAAGAATTCACCTGCAATTCAGGAGGCAGAGGAGATGTCAGTTTGATCCTTGGATTAGGAAAATCCTGGAGTAGGAAATGGGAACTGGCTCCAGTAATTCTTTTTTTTTTTTTTCTTACTTGAAAAGCCCCATGGACGACAGAGCCTGGTGGGCTACAGTCCAAAGGGTTGCAGAGAGTCAGATACAACTGAGTGAGCAGCAGAATAGGTTTAGAGGTTAAAATTTGAAATCACGGTGTCAGCAGGGTCATGCTCCCTCTGAAACCTAAGGGCAGAACCCTTCACTTGCTTCTTCCTGCCTTCTGGTCATGTGCATGTGTGCTAAGTAGCTTCAGTCATGTCCGACTCTTTCTGATACTATGGACCTTAGCTTGCCAGGCTCCTCTGTTCATGGGATTCTCCAGGCTAGAATACTGGAGTGGGTTGCCATTTCCTTTTCCAGGAGATCTTCCTAACCAAGGGATGGAACCCATGTCTCTTACATCTCCTGCATGGGCAAGCGGGTTCCTTACCACCTAGAAAGGATGACCCTCAATTCTTTGTAGCCCTTTGCTTGCAGCTGCTTCACTCCAATCTCTGCTTCTTTGTTCTGGGGCCTTCTCATGTCTGCATTCAAATTTCCTTCTTCTTTTAAGGACACTAGTCATACTGAATTAGGACTCACACTATTGACCTCAACTAAACTTTTGAACTGTGGTGTTGCAGAAGACTCTTCAGAGTCCCTTGGACTGCAAGGAGATCCACCCGGTCCATCCTAAAGGAGATCAGTCCTGGGTGTTCACTGGAAGGACTGATGCTGAAGCTGAAACTCCAGTACTTTGGCCAGCTCATGCGAAGAGTTGACTCATTGGAAAAGACCCTGATGCTGGGAGGGATTGGGGGCAGGAGGAGAAGGGGGCGACAGAGGATGAGATGGCTGGATGGCATCACCGACTCGATGGACATGAGTCTGAGTAAACTCCAGGAGTTGGTGATGGACAGGGAGGCCTGGCGTTCTGCGATTCATGGGGTCGCAAAGAGTCAGACACAACTGAGCGACTGAACTGAACTGAAACTTTTTTATACATAAGAAACCCTGTTTCCTAATAACATCCTATTCACAGGTGTTGGGGGTTAGGGTTTTATTTAACATTATCTTTTGAGGGGACGTAATTTAGCCTGTAACAATTATTAAAATCAAATATTCAATCAAATAATCTCCTTTACCAGATTTACTCAGTTCTTTCAGTTTATACACCTTGGTGACATTTCTGAAATCTTCATAGTCCTTCAGATTCCTGGGTCTCCATTGTCTACACCCATTCATCAGATCCTTTGTAATGTGTATTTTATGCTACTATTTTAACTATTGCAATAATTCCCTACAGCTCTTTCCATCTACTGTCATCTATCTTTCTTCCAAGGCAAACTTCATTGCATTTTTACCATCTATCCTACCCAAAAAAATTTAGTATCCTCCCATTGCCCATATAAAATTTAAATGCCATGGCTTGTTTTGAAATGCTTTCCACACCAGAGTCTTGGTTTAGATTTACTTAGTCATGTTTTTTTCAGATTCACTCAAGGCATCCCACTCCTTAGCCAAAAGTATTGGATTTCTTCCATGAAGCTTCACCAACACCTGCAAACCTCTTACTCTGAATATGTGTGTCACTTCTTTTCCAACTCACTCACTTGGTTCATGTAACAGACAGTTTGGTTATTTCTTCTTTACTGCTTATTCCCCATTTTCTCACACAAAACTATAGGAACTCTAAGGAAAAGCCTTTGTTCCTCTACCCTGGCATATTTCCTTGTTCTTGGTAAACATTCATAGATGTTATCTGATTCTCATATTAAGACTGTCATCAATGAGGATGTCAGTGGGAGATTAGATGGATGACATTAGAGTCAAAATGTTAAATGACCTTACAGAATATCACAACTATTTCAAAATGACAAGCTTGAGAATTGCTAAAATGCCATAACGTAGTATTTTTTTAAAGATTAGATTAAGTAGTTAATCACTCATTATTCCATTCACTAAACACTTATTTTTCCCTACTATGGGCCTAGTATTATAGTCAACCACCATAATATGGTATGAATTCTTCCCTCAGTTATCTATCTATAAAAATAATTATCTATTTATAAAAATTAAGAATGTACACATACATATATAAAATATGTATTAAATATGTGTATATATACATGTGTGTTTATAAATGTGTGTGTATACACATACAGAGGGAGATGAAGAGAGAGAAATAATGTTATTAAATTTTCAAGGAAGGAGGAATAGATACACTTTTCCCCTTTATATAATCAATGCAGTTGCTATATAGCACTCTTTGAGATATATGCAAATAAAATTTTACAAAGAGTCAAATCAGATAGAAGCTGCACTGTTTAGTAGTATTGCAATTTATAAGAGAGCAGACTCTGGAGATTCATATTCTATTTGTTTCCCCCCTCTAGGAAAAATACACAAACATTTTACTGTTCTTCAGAGAAAAATATCCCATTCAAGATTAAGATAGTTTAAATTCACAAGCAAAATGAAAGTAAAGCATGAGATTTCTTTGTAATAGGCCAAGAAAAACTCCTAAAACCACAATAGGAACATATTTTAGAGGGCATAATTCAGGCTAGAACTGCAGAGAGGTTATTAAAAGTGAACAAAAAGATTATAAAAGTGCAAATGTACTGTACAGAAAGTATTCAGAGAGCATAAAATATGCATTGCTACAGAAACATAACATTGGTGTGAATGTGGAGGTTATGTAGGGAATTATATGAAAGAAAGATCATGGGACAACAAAGTCAAAACAGAAAAGACATCTATAATACACAACCTTACAACAATCATGAGCTCTGTACATAAATTGAAAGAGAGATGACCAGTGTGAGGAACATGAGATCAGGAGCCAAGTGCGTATTCTCTTATTACCAGCTAAAAGTTAGGTAGTTTGGCCTTAAGCTGACAGCTCACTATACTCCCTGTAGTGAGTTTCTTATTTTTAACAAGACCCATCATTTTAAAAGAAAACAAGATTGCTATTTTCTGCTCTTCCTGAGAGAAAAATAACAAACCTTTACACATATAAAAACCTAACACATCTAATTTAATTTTCTCATGACACACATGAGGCAATAACTGGGAAAGTCAAGTGATGTGCCTAAAATCATAGAGCTCTTAGCTAGAGTGATGTGATGACTGGATTCACCCTAAGACATGAGGAAAGAAGGGAGGAAGGAAAAGAGAGAGCGAACAAATTACCTTTACTTTATGTGTATATATGAATATATACATATACTGAACATATAGGTATATGAGAAAATAAATGTAAATAATATAAGTAGAGCTAACACAGAATTATACAATTATTTAATGTGGCTTATATGCCTTACTCGTTAGAAAAATATAATGATGATATAGTATATCAGTTTGTCCAAATCCTCTTTTTTAACTACTGTAGTTCTCACTTATTCTTTGGTGTATTATCAGTGTATATACACATCATCTGTGTTAAAATAATTATTTTCTTGAAATTGGGTTTTGTTTTAATAGCCCGGCATTTTCTTTCCTGCCTTCTGCTGTGGCTCAGAATTGCAGGCACGGAGTACAGGTTCTTCCTCAACCATCTATCTCTGGTTGTCTCTTCCCACTGACTACTGTCAGGGCTTGCGCAGACACTCAACCATGCAGAGTATACCCTGCAAAATGCCTGGTAGCTACTATAGTCTAGACAGCCTTCCCAAGCTGATCTGTGTCTGCTCCAGGGATTCTCTCAACCCTGTTCAATATCCCTTTGATCGGCAAGGAAGACTGGCTGCCTCATTTGTGAGGCCCCATGCAAAATGGAAATGCAAAGTTCCTCATTTAAACACTTTTAAGAATGTCAATATGGGGACAAGTACTGGGCCCTTCTGAACATGAGGCCCTGTGGGACAGCAGGGATCTCAGGCCGTGAGGCTAGCCCTGCCGGCAAGAGTGAATAGAAGGACTGGAGAGATGTTATGGACAGTGACAAACTTTCTTTTCTCGGGCTTCAGAATCACTGCAGATGGTGACTGCAGCCATGAAATTAAAAGACGCTTGCTCCTTGAAAGAAAAACTATGACCAACCTAGACAGCATATTAAAAAGCAGAGATGTTACTTTACTGGCAAAGGTCGATCTAGTCAAAGTATGGTTTTTCCAGTAGTCATGTATTGATGTGAGAGTTGGACCATAAAGAACGCTGAGCACTGAAGAATCGATGCTTTTGAACTGTGGTGTTGGAGAAGACTCTTGAGAGTCCCTTGGACTGCAAGGAGATCAAACCAGTTCATCCTAAAGGAAATCAGTCCTGAATATTCATTGGAAGGATTGATGCTGAAGCTGAACTGCTAATACTTTGGCCACCTGATGCGAAGAACTGACTCACTGGAAAAGACCCTGATGCTAGGAAAGATTGAAGGCAAGAGAAGGGGACTACAGAGGATGAGATGGTTGAATGGCATCACCAACTCAGTGGACGTGAGTTTGAGCAAGCTCTGGGAGTTGGTGATGGACAGGGAAGCCTGGTGTGCTGCAGTCCCTGGGGTCTCAAAGAGTCAGACACGACTGAGCAACTGAACTGAACTGAACTGAACTATGGCTTTTGGCAGGAACAGAATTGTTTCCAAGCCAAATACAGGGCTTCCCTGGTGGCTCAGATGGTAAAAAAAAGAAAAAAAAAATCTGCCTACAGGGCAGGAGACCCAAATTCAATCCCTGGGTCAGGAAATTCCCCTGAAGAAGGGAGTGGCTACCCACTCCAGGCCACCTGGAGCAACAGCAGTAACAAGAAGAAGGACTGTAATGATGTAAAGTAATTAGCCTCCAACTAATAAAAATAAATGGAAAAAAAAAAAAAAAGAAGAAGGACTCACTGGGAACCACAGGCTCACCAGTGTACCTCATTACCAAGGATCTTAGAAAAATTCATTCAGGTCTATTAGATCATAAACCAGTTATCCAAGGCAAAATTCATTATTTTGTGAAAGAATCTAAAGAAAAACGTGGCCTTCGAGAAATGCGAATTCTTTATGTGAGTTCTTGAAAATTTGAAGAATATGATCTATGAGACAAATGAATATACTCTTCTGAAGTGTAGGGAAACAATGTAAGATAACTTAAACCAAGTTCTCCAGAGAATGAAAGCAGCTACTGATTCAGTCTGTAGACTCCAACAGAGGGAACGGGAGAGAAAAAAGAAAATTTAACATCCTGCAAAAATATGTCTTAAAGAAAACTTAATAGGCTCAATCAAGTTGGCGGAGTAGAAGGACATGCACTCACCTTCTCCTGTGAGACACCAAAATCGCAACTAACTGCTGAACAACCATCGACAGGAGGATGTTGGAACCCACTAATGAAAGATACCCTACCTCCAAGGGCAAAGAAGAAGCCACAAAAAGATGGTAGAAGGAGTATAATCATGTTAAAATCAAATCCCATACTCAACGGGTGGGCAACCCACAAACTGGGGAACAATAATACCAAAGAAGTTCTCTCACTGTTGTGAAGTTTCTAGGCCCCACATCAGGCTTCCCAACCTTGGGATCCAACAAAGGGACTGGGAATCCCCAGGGAATCTGACTTTGGAGGACAGTGGGATTGATTACAGAAATTCCACAGGACTAAGGGAAACAGAGACTCTTGGAGGGCACAATAAAACCTTGTGTGCACCAGGAACCAGGTAAAAGGAGCAGTGACCCCACAAGAGACAGAGCCAGACCTGCCTGTGAGTATTTGAGGGTCTCTTGTGGAGGCCTGGGTTTGCAGTGGCCTACTGTGTGGACAGGGGCATGGGCAGTAGCAGTCCTGGGAGGCATGTATTGGAATAAGTCCTACTGAAGGTCGTCCCAGGCCTACCATAGCCTGTAGACTCCAGGATAGGGCCGCCCCAGGTCAAACAACAAACAGTCTGACCCATCAGCAGAAAATGGGATTAAAGATATACTGAGCATGGCCCTGCCCACCAGAGCAAAACCCAGGCTTCCCCACAGCCAGTCCCTCCCATTAGGAAGTTGTACAAGCCTCTTAACCTCATCCATTTCCTTCTCCAGAGGATCTTCCCAACCCAGGGATCAAACACGGGTCTTCCACATTGTAGGCACACACTTTACCATCTGAGCCACCAGGGAAGTCCTTCTAGAACTAACATCAAAACGACACCTTCTAGAACTAACATCAAAAAAGATGTCCTCTTAACCATAGGGGATTGGAATGCAAAAGAAGAAAATGAAGAAATACCTGGAGTAATGGGCAAGATTGGTCTTCGAGTACAAAATGAAGCCAGGCAAAGGATAACAAAGCTTTTCCAAGAGAAAACATTGGTCATAGGAAACACCCTCTTCCAAGAACATGAGAGATAACTCTACACATGGACATCACCAGATGGTAATACCAAAATCAGACTCATTATATCATTTTCAGTCAAAGACAAAGAAGTTCTATACAGTCAACAAAGACAATACCTAGAGCTGACTGTGGCTCATATCATGAGCTACTTATTGCAAAATTCAGACTTCATTGAAGAAAGCAGGGAAAACCACTAGACCATTCAAGTATTACCTAAATAAAATCCCTTATGATTATACAGTGGAGGTGACAAATAGATTCAGGGGATTAGATGTGGCAGACAGATTGCCTGAAAAACTATGGATGGAGGTTCATAACACTGTACAGGAGACACTAAACAAAACTATCACAAAGAAAAAGAAATGCAAGAAGGCAAAATCGTTGTCTAAGAAGGTCTTACAAATAGCTGAGAAAAGAAGAGAAGTGAAAGGCAAAGGAGAAAGGGAATGATACACCCAACTGAATACAGGCTTCCAGAGAATAGCAAGGAGAGATAAGAAAGACTTCTTAAGCAAACAATGTAAAGAAATAGAAGGAAAGAATATAATAGGAAAGACCAGGGATATCTTCAAGAAAATAGGAGATAGCAAGGTAATATTTCATGCAAAGATGGGCACAATAAAGGACAGAAATGGCAAGGACCTAAGAGAAGCAAAGAGATTAAGAAGAGGTGGCAAGAATGCACAGAAGAACTGTACAAAAAAGATCTTAATGGCCTGGATATCCACAATGGTATGGTCACTCACCTAGAGCCAAACGACCTTGAGTGTGAAGTCAAGTGGGACTTAGAAAGCATTACTATGAACAAAGCTAGTCGAAGTGACGGAATTCCAGCTGAGCTATTTCAAATTCTAAAAAATGATGCTGTTAAAGTGCCACACTCAATATGTCTGCAAATTTGGAAAACTCAGCAATGGCTACAGGACCAGAAAAGGTCAGTTTTCATTCCAATCCCAAGAAAGGCAATGCCAAAGAATGTTTAAACTACCATACAATTGCACTCACTGCACATGCTAGCAAGGTAATGCTCTAAATCCTTCAAGCTAGGCTTCAACAGTACATGAAGCAAGAAATTCCAGATGTACAAGCTGGATTTAGAAAAGGCAGAGGAACCAGAGATCAAACTGCCAACATCTATTTGGATCATAGAAAAAGCAAGGGAATTCCAGAAAAACATCTACTTTTGTTTCATTGACTATGCTAACACCTTTGACTGTGTGGATCACAACAAACTGTGGAAAATTCTGAAAGAGGTGGGAATACCAGACCACCTTACCTGCCTCATGAGAAACCTGTATGCAGGTTGAGAAGCAACAGTTAGAACTGGACATGGAACAATGGACTGGTTCAAAATCGGTAAAGGAATACAACAAGACTGTATATCACCCTGCTTATTTAACTTATATGCAGAGTACCTGATGCAAAATGCCAGGCTTGATGAATCACAAGCTAGAATCAAGATTTCCAGGAGAAATATCAACAACCTCAGATATACAGATGATACCATTCTAATGGCAGAAAGAAAAGAGGAACTAAAAAGCCTCTTGACGAGGGTGAGAGAAGGGAGTGAAAAATCTGGCTTAAAACTTAGCATTAAAAAAACTAAGATCATAGCATCCAGTCCTAATCACTTCATGGCAAACAGATGGGAAAAAAGTGGACACAGTGGCAGATTTTATTTTGGGGGGCTCCAAAATCACTGGGGATGGTGACTACAGCCATGAAATAAAAGACATTTGCTCCTTGGAACAAAAGTTATGACAAACCTAGACAGTGTATTAAAAAACAGGGATATTACTTTGCCAACAAAGGTCTATATGATCAAAGCTATAGTTTTTCCAGTAGTCATGTACCCATATGAGAGTTGGACCATAAAGAAGGCTGAGTGCAAAAGAATTGATACTTTCGAATTGTTGTGCTAGAGAAGACTCTTGATAGTTCTTTGGACAGTAAGGAGACCAAACCAGTCCATCCTAAAGGAAATCAATCCTAAATATTCATTGGAAGGACTGATGCTGAAGCTGAAGCTCCAATACTTTGGCCACCTGATACGAAGAGCTGACTCACTGGAAAAGGCCTTGATGCTGGGAAAGATTTAAGACAAAAGGAGAAGCGGTTACATAGGTTGAAGAGGTTGGATGGCATCACCAACTCAGTGGACAAGAGTTTGAGCAAATTCCAGGAGATAGTGAAGGATAGGGAAGCCTGGTGTGTTGCAGTCCATCAGGTTGCAAAGAGTCAGACACTGTTTAGCAACCGAACAATCAGAAGCTAAATACAGCCTAATGTGCAGAAGTCATTGACTGAATGATGCTTCCTATCTCACCCTATTGCACATCCTCTCCTCCTCCCCGAGTTGTCCTGTCATCTGGGGTATTGCTCTTTAGCTGTTTCCTATGCATTTTCACATGGGAATCTCTGAGACCAGAACTGAGTTTACCTGAATAATCCCATGTGCTTTTCAACTCTGTTACCTTTCTTCTGATTTTTATTGACCTTGAGATAATATCTGTGAAAGTCTCTGCCACAGTCCATGGCATAGAAGAGATACACAGTATGACATTTCTATTAAAATACACGCTGATTCATAGACAAGGGCTGAAAGGAACCTAAATAAATCTCCTGATTTTCCAGAGACACAGATCCCCTGGAATCTATATTTGAGTTGCTGGATCTCAGACAAAAATGCTCAAGATCACAAAGAATTCCTAACACATTCACCCCCATTTCTCTTTCTTTTTGCCAAACGCTGACCTTCAGGGAACTCTATCCCTGCTTGATTTTTCTTATCTGAATTATAAGCCCATTTTCTTTGGAATTATGAGATACTTACGTTCCTTTCCATTACTACTTATCTTAAACATAAGAAACAGCAAACATTATAATTTCATTTACTCAACAAGTGGTAACTGAGCAATTACTAAGCATTATGCTAAGGGCTGGTGTAAGAACATGAAAAACATAAAAAGGGTTCATGATCTTCAAAAGCATAATCTAGGCATGAGCAGCTAAGTAACCCTGGAAGGCAGGAGATAATTGCATGCCAAATGCTTGTTAGAGAAAATTACAGGGGTTCATTGAAGGGGGGAATCAGATGAGGTGATACTGAGGAGGACTTGATGGACTCTCAAAGAACAGGAAGTATACATCAAGGTGGTGGGGAGGGGTTAGTTACACAAATAAGGGCCTGGAGACCACAGTCCAGCATGATTTTTCCATTGACAGTGGAACTGTTTAGTATTTTTCTCCTATTAGGCTTAAATGTACTTTGCAAACTAGTATAGTGAAGCACTAAAAAAAAAAAAAAAAATCAAAATCTTTTGAAAAAAAAGTAGAATTATAAAACAGTCAATAATAAAAGGACTCTATAACATGTCCTTCTAATTTCTGAATCCTAAGAAATTGCTACCTTCCAGTCTCGGTGGAAGTTAACCAAACACATCATTAACCTTGGTGAGAAGTAGCCAAAACTGTATACCGATACATTCACAGCTATCTTTGCTCCAAAATTCCAAAATTGTTAGAGCTGTGTGAAAATGTATAAGAAAGAGCAGGTGAGAGGAACCCTCCTGAGAAAAGAATTCTTATTTTCACCTATAACCCACATTTATAGCAGCAGCAAACCAATTGTCTGAGCTTAACGGCATGATGCATTCTCAGTTACAGTTATCCACACACATCAGCCAGTGATAGTTTCTCTGTCAGATACTATCTTCCCATCTGGGTTAGCTAGCAAGCGATTATATATGTCATCTTGTCATGGTTAAAAAATAAACCCTTGGAATTTAGAACTTCATATAGTTTGTCAGATATATTTAATTGTGTTAAGAAGCCATTCCACAGATCAAATCCCACCAGCCTTATGATAATATAATAAGTAACAATATGCACAAACATAGAGGAAGTGTAGGGTAATGGAAATATATGTGGACATAAATACTTCAAGGGAAGATGTAACAGTAAAATAAAATGTGATTTAAGGTTCAAATGGTCTATGAGGTCTAATGAATGTTAACAAGTGTGGTCTAACCCTGAGCTTGGATTCTGTAGAATAATAATCTTGGTTACATGTTATCTCCATCTGTACCCTATTTGATATTGACATTACATCAATTAGCATCAAACCCTGAATGCTAAAAATGTAGTAATAATATTGGCTAGGACATTAGTAAACAGCAAATGCAACCATTTTTTTAAAGCTGTTTTTACTATACTTGGCAAAATGCCTGCCATTTTAAAAGCTGTTACATAAGCAATCTAATTAAATGATTCAAGATAGTATGACTGTAGTCCTTATACTTGGGTAATAAAATATAACCAGGAAGAAAATGAAAATAAACTTTGAAATAAAATAAGTTTAAATGTCTAAGAAGTGGTTCAATTATGTAGAGTTGTTGTTTTTTTTAATGCAGTCTCTATATTTATTCCACAGGGCAAAATCATAATATTAACTTGTAAATGTAACCTTTTGGGGTCTAAAAATGGGAAAACAATGGAAATTATTGCTATACCATTTAGCAAAATTGTACTTATTTATTATCAATCATGAATTTTTTTATTATGTGTGCAACATAGCTTCACCTTGCTGTTGTTTAGTTGTTAAATTGTGTCTGACTCTTTTGCAACCCCAAGGACTGTAGCTCGCCAGGCTCTTCTGTCCATGGGATTTCCCAGGCAAGAATACTGGAGTGGGTTGCCAAGCCCTCCTCCAGGGGATCTTCCCAGACCAGGAATCGAACCTGAGTCTTTTACATTGGCAGGTAGATTCTTTACCACTGAGCTACCAGGGAGTACTGTTTTCACCTAGACTGTGCATCTATGAAGAGCAGTTACCAGAAGACCTTGATTGGCATTCTGAAGAGTCATTTTGGGAAAATCACTTAATTGCTTTCAATCTCATTTTCTTCATAACAAAATGGAGCACAGTATCTGTGTTATAGCATTGTTATGAGAGATAAGTTGTATGAGAAAATAATTTGTAACTTGCAATGTATTACACACATTAGTGATTATTATATTTCTTTGTCTATTTTTAATGGAATTTTTCACAATGATTCCCAATGAGTTTTAACTCAAAGCTATGTTCATTAACTCCAGTTCATCTACAAGTTTATCTAATACTTATCTTAAATTTTTATTTCTGCATTATGCCTATGACTACCAAAAATAATTATTGAGAAATTTGTAAAGAATTAGCATCACCTTTTCAGATTTCAATTCCTGAGCTAATGGCAGCCAAGGTCAGCAGAGGCTGAATTTAATCTTGGAGATTGTTACCTTCCCTGTGTGTGGGTCTGTGCAGGTCATCCTTCACAATTACTGTTAAGTGAATTAAACGGTGGTGGCTTATACAGCACTGTGGACAAAAGCCCTTCTACACTGTTTCATTGAGAGACATTACTGGCAATTATAGGGGCCAGCTCAGAGCCAGACAATCCCTGGTCATCAGAGCATATCCCTGGGGGTGCTGGGGGAAGTGGAAGGCATGAAGTCTTAATTGACAATGCTCATGAAAAGAAGTGAAGATGCACCATATACATCTTGAAGATGGTCTGGGCTTACGATCTTTTTAACTATAGGGCAAACAGGATCAGAGTTAGTATTACAAGCAACCTGTGGTCAGCAGAAAAACAAAATGCTTCATGATTCTTTGTGAATCATGAGAAGAGCCTGTGTTCCTGCTGCCTATATATGAGATGGTTGGGTCTCCTAAAGAGGCCTTGTGATGTTTAGCCCCTCGCGATTATTGTGTGCTGGCAGAAGAAAGGGGACAAGGGATAGGTGGCTCTAGGTGGCAAGCAAAGCATGGTGAAGATGTAAGTGTTCTGTGGTCTTGGAGGAGCCCCTGCAGCTTTGTTTCGTCTCAGACAAAGGGGCCTAGAAAGGAACCTAGTTAATAACTGGTACTTCTATTATGCTCAGATATCTGTCAATCACATTTCTCTCTAGACTTCCCTCCATGGTTCTCACCCCAAATAACCAAAGGTTGTTTACCTATCTTTCTCTCTTCCCATAATCTCAGTATTATGACCGAAATGTGGATTTTAACTATAATAACTAGGGAAAAAAGAGTAACTGGGAAGCCAGTAGGGGAAGTTGGCTTGATTAATTCATAGCCCACATAATCTATACACAGAGAATCTATGCATGTAAGTATTTTTTATTTCAACAAATATTTGCTGAATACTTACTAAGGACCAATTGAACACTTTAGAAAACAAGACAGCGGCTCTACCCTCTGGGGTTCACATTCCAGTGAAGGAGACAAAATAAATATATACATCATATAATGGCAGGCAGTGACAGGTGTTATGAAGAAAAATAGAGCAAGGTGCGGAAAACGAGGGGAACGGTGGGAGGGGTAGATCTGGAATGGCAGATCTGATGACATCTGAGTAAGAACCTGGGTAAAGTGGAAGTGAGCCATGTCAATATCTACGGGAGGAAAATTCCAAGGTAAGAGGGTAGCAAGAGTAGAGTTCAAAGATGACAATGAGTTTGCCTTCTCAAGAAACTGCCAGAGAGCGAGCCAGTGTCTCTGAAGAGGTATGAGAGAAAAGGAAGACCACAGAAGAGTAACTTGGAAAAGCAGCCAGATCAAGGGAGGTGTAAAAGCTGTGAAAAAGACTTTGGATTTGATCTAATTATGTTTTTAAAGATCGAATTATAGTTTTAAAGATTTCGAACTCCAGTACAAAGAATTCCTTGTGGGAAGAGGGAAATTCCATAGAGAGACCAGTTTGGAGGCAACCAAAGTAAGTTATATGAGAAAAGTTGGTGGCTTAGGCTAGAGGAGGTGGGAATTTTTTTCAGATTCTGGCTATGCTTTGGGGTCTGCCCAAAATGTACACATGAGAAGAAGAAAAATCATGGATAACTCCTAAATGGATGACATTTGAATAGTGATGCTATATATTCAGATGGGGGAAATGTGAAGGAATAGAGTCAAAAGAAGAGAATAATTCTGGACTGAACATAAAGTCAGATGTCTGTTGTTCAAGCAAGCCAAGATACTGACCAGGTAGGTAGATGTAGCAACCTGAGCTCAGTAGAGAGGTCAATGCTGGAAATAAAATTTCAGATTCATCAGTATTTAGATATTTTTTGTTGTTGTTATCCCGTCACTATGTCTAACTCTTTGTGACCCCGTGGACTATAGGACATCAGGCTCCTCTCTCCTCCACTGTCCCAGAGTTTGCCCAAATTCATGCCTGCTGAGTCAGTGATACTATCTAACAGTCTCATCCTCTGCCACCCCCTTCTCCTTTTGTCTTCAATTTTTCCCAGCATCAGGGTCTTTCCCAATGAGCCGGCTCTTCGCATCAGGTGGACAAAGTATTGGAGTTTCAGCTTCAGCATCAGTCCTTCCAATTAATATTCAGGGCTGATTTCCTTTTGGATTGACTGGTTTGATCCTCTTGCAGCGCAAGGGATTCTCAAGAGCCTTTCCAACACCACAGTTCAAAAGCATCAATTCTTCAGTGCTCAACCTTCTTTATGGTCCAACTCTCACAACTATACATGACTACTGGAAAAACCATAACTTTGACTATATGGACCTTTGCGATCCATGAAGGAGACTTAGATATTACCTAGATCCAAAAGATAGACTATGACATACTCAGCTATAAAAAATAGAACGCATTTGAGTCAGTTCTAATGAGGTGGACAAAACTGGAGCCTATTATACAGAGTGAAGTAAGTCAGAAAGAGAAACACCAGTACAGTATATTAACACATATATATGGAATTTAGAAAGACAGTAGACCCTATATGCAAGACAGCAAAAGAGACACAGATGTAAAGGACAGACTTTTGGACTATGCGAGAGGGCAAGGGTGGGGCGATATGAGAGAGGAGCATTGAAACATCCATATTACTGTATGTAAAATAGATGACCAGGGCAAGTTCGATGCATGACGCAGGACACTCAAAGCTGGTGCTCTGGGACAACCCAGAGGGATGGGGTGGGGAGGGAGATGGGAGTGAGGTTCAGGATGTGGACACACGTGCCCCCGGGGCTGATTCATGTCAATGTATGACAAAACCACCACAATGCTGTAATTAGCCTCCAATTGAAATAAATAACTAATTGTTTTAAAAAAAGATAATGACTCAATTTTTCCATTAAAGTTCATTTAAGATGAAAGTAGAAATTGTCCCCTGATTTTACAGGAGCTACAACTGAGGATTTTTAAGTATTGAAAATGAATGCTGAAAATAATACCAGTGTGAGTCACAAATACTACACTACACAGAAGCTGACTAATCCGCTACGGAAATGTAAGGCCCCTCAGACAGAAAGACAGTGTATGCTTATCTCTGAGTAGATACACTAAGTCAGGTGAGAACAGAAAATAAGGAGCTGAACTTGCCCTGAACCGCAGGGCAAAAGCAGCTGAAGGCGTCTATTATCATTTATTGTGATTATGATCGTGTATTGTACCCTCATCTTGCAATTTGCGAAGGCAAACTGCTTTATAATTGATTTTACTAATCCATCACAGCCTATCTATTTATGTGCCTTCTGGTCTTTTTTATTGTCCTAATTCACATGCATTTTAGCATGTAAGCCTCTTTGATCCTCCTTAGAATACAAATCATAAAAAGAAATGCTTTATAATAAACAAGTGGAGTCAGTTAGTAGGTAAATGGTACAAGTTTAACTTTATCAGAGAATAGGAGAGGCCTAGGGAGATTGATTGACTTGTGTTATCAGCAAGCCAACAACAAGAAAAGAACAGCTAGGGTTCAACGCCATCAGTGTCCAAGCTGAGATGCTGCTCTCTTGGACTCCTCACTGCTCATATCCCAGACCACAGCCACGCTATAAGATGCAGCAAACAATACCCCTTGGGGATCCCACGTGCCTCTCTCTCTGATCGTATCTAGGCAGGTTGCCTGGATCTGAGTTCCTCTATCACAAACACGTGGTGTCCTCCCCTCCCCAGCAAATTCTACTGCAGATGCCTGGTGTGTGCGATTTCACCCCCACCTTCGTACCCTCACTCAGAGCAGCACTGCAGCCGTCGGCCTGTGTGTGCCTGGGGCTCTGCTCCCTAAAAACACAGGGCTTTGCAGGCGCGGGAAGACAATGTGGATTTTATACCATGATCAAAGCATTATAATTATTATTTACTCAAAAATTAATTCCTTCAGAATTCAGAAGTGTTAGCCTGGGCCTCTAAGAGGGGAGACCCTGTGAGTCTTGTTCGCTGCTTCCTGCTCGGCTTCTGGCAGGATGCCCGGCACATTGTAGGCCGTCCATAAACAGATACTGCGGCACCATGGACGCAGGGTTTCGTAGAGGTTCAAAGTACAGACTTTGGCATCAGATCTGCTAGGACAAATCTGCTTCTTACTAGCCTTGTGACCTTGGCAAATTACCTAACTTCTCCATACTTTAACAAAGCAAATAGCACCTGCCCCAGAAGATTTTTGTGAGATTCAGTGATCCACTGTTTAAATCAGGGTTCATGGTTCCCAGACATTCAAGTTTGTCAGAGGAAATCAGGGTCAGGAGACTCACTGAATTCACTGGCACAGACTACAGTGAAAAATAAAACTGCCCAACAGATAATTTTTATCATTTGGTTTTATTAGAAAAATTACATTAAAAAAGCAAGGTATCATAAGAAAAAAAAATGTTTTTCTTTTTCTTTTTTTTTTGAGAATGAGCTTGGAAATAGAGCACAGTGAATATTTTTATTAACGGCTGATGGAATTGAAACAGGGTAGTCTGATACATCCCATGCTACCATAGGAATAAGCCAGAATAGAATTTTTGGTTCCACTGCACCCAAATTTTCCTGGTTTGTGTACTTCTGTGCTGGGGAGACACAGACATATCCTTCCTCTCTGGGCTTTTATTATTATTAACTTGGTGGGGAGAGGGGAGGGTCTGGATTACAAGAAGACCATTTGAGTCACTTAGAATAGTGACTGTGCATAACTTTTCTGGTTATTCATACTATAATACTGCCTCCATCATACTTTATTCAAATAACTTTGTTTGAACTTGTGAACTCCCAAATTTCCTCTGCTACTCTGTTTTAAAAAATTAGAAATTAGTAGGTCTGCATCTATTTATAATTTTTTCTGGTTTCTCACCAATTTAGGGGGATAGGGAGAGGCCTTACTTTATACCCATGTAACCATCTGACATTTCCAGAAAGCTTATAATTTAAAAATTAAATCCCAACCATTTTGAAACCAAATAGCATAACATCTCTTCCATTTTATGCATTTGGGGTCACAAAGAGGGCCCATCAATTGATTAAATGATGATGCATATCCTTTCTACTAAATTAACAATAGTCATGATTGGAGAATACACAGGTTTCAGCAGAGCTACTTTCCAACATATCTTTCTATCAGCACTTTCCTATCCCTATTTCTTTCCTATCACCACTAAAGACATAGATGCTACCCATCTAGAAGTATAAAACTCAAATGTGTTCCAAGAAGTGTCCTTAAGATAGTGAAATTCAAACAGGGGAGGGGAGATGACACCCTTGGCTACATGTTAACTCCATTTTCCAGTAAAGGGCAAATTGTCTCCCACAATTAACAAAGATTCTCTCAGCTCATAACATGCCTGGCTTGAATGCCAACCACTTTCCAATTGCTGCGAGAGCTTTGGGTTCTCTTCTGATTTTTTTCCCAATTAGTTTTCTTCAGACACCTATTACTGTAGTAGAGAAGATAAATTAGTCTAATGCAGGACACTGTAAAATGTTCAATTACTGCAAAAGATATGGCCAGTTCCCAAAGGAAGGAATTTAATCGAAACTAGATCGAAATGGGAAAGTGAATGACAGAATATGTAAATATTCTCACACACCTAAAGTTAAAGATAATTTTACAAAAAGGCTTAAACTATGAATATATCAAAGTAGATGTACAAACACTTAGAGGCATTCAATTTGTCCATCACCTGGTGGGATTTTAACATTTAATGTGAGAAAAATTCTGAGACTTAAATTTAAAGGTGAATCTAACATTTAGAATATTTCCTATTAGTGGAAATTTTCTCGGTATCAGAACTTTCCTAAAATCTCCTTATATTTTGAACTATGAATCTGCAGTACTTTTCAATTTGTCTTTATTTTTCAAAACAAAAATTATTATGGAATAAAACACATAAAATTACAAATTTCAGCTATTTCACATGTTCTTTCTTTTAAATATTATTTTAAAAACTGTCTACTGAGATCTGTGACTAAACATCAAATTTAAAACAATCATAGATACTGAAATAAGAAATACTCATGTCTCCAAAAAGGATATGAATGATTTGTTATTTCTCAATTTTATTTCTGTATATTCTTTACCTATACATTGCTCTATTCAAAATATCAGACAAATCATTTATGGACAGACCCATATAAAAATTATCTTTCTATAAGACTGCTTGGTTATAAAAATAATAATAATAAATAGGTTATGATGTTGTTCATTAATCTTGAGACATTCTATGGCATAAACAGAAAAGAAGAGTCATTAGTCAAACGCCAATCTTAAGACTGGATAGCATGGGTATGTTTTCAGTTCCAAGTATCAAAGAGAATCAAAATGAAAAGCAAAAGATATAGGATATTGATTTGTTAGTTACTTCTTGGCAGACTGGTTTACCAATTGTAATTCTCTCATTAACTGTATAGTAGTTTGGGTATAACCCCTGCTTTTTAGGTCTCAACTGTACAGAAAAGCAGTGTGATATATTGGGAAAGAGCTAAGTTTTTGTAAGACACATTAGCTTTATAATGACAGGTCTATCTCTCACAGCTGTGTGACCTTCCCAAATTACTTAACCCATAATACAGCCCATGGTAAGAGCTGAAATTCAAAATTATAACCTTGAATCATAATAAAAACTAAAATGTTTTAATACTGCATTTATGAAAGTAGGAGGAAAGAGAATCAATGTTCTTAATAGGTAAAGAACATTTAAAAAATCACTGAGGAAGAATGATATGATCAAAAATGGGGAAAAAATGAACAAAGCAAAGAAATAAGACGTTTTAAAAAACTACATAGAGTTAAAATTCTTCCTGTTCAACAATGACCAAAGATATTTATACTTGTTGGGCTATGCTGATAATGAATATTATTTGGTTATTTAAAACATAGCCTAGAGAAAATTTTTAATGACAGTGAAAAAAGTTTGATATATTAATATTGAATGAAAGAAAGGGATACAAAACTATGCAATTAAATCCCAATTTCAGAGAAAAAATTTATATCTGTACACAGTAAGAAATTATTAAGGATGCAAATCTCTGAACTGTGGAATTACACAGAATTTTAATTTGTTTTTATACCTCCTGTATGCCCTAAGTTTTCTACAATGAGTATTTATTACTTTTATAATCATACAAAGAAAATTGTCAGGTCAAGAAACAGGGAAACATCTAGACTTGCTTCTACCATTAATAAACTAAGTGACCTAGGGGAAGTCACTTAATCTCACTGAGTCTCAGCTTTCTTATCCATAAAATGAAAAAATTGAAGTAGATCGCCTCCTAAGGACACACTCACTTCTATAATTCTGTGAATCTATAACATTACTGTGTGATATCCAAAGAAAACAAAGACTAATTGAAGTATTAATAGCAACAAATGTTATCTTACATGCATTAAGCCTAATAGGCATTTTTAGCAAGCCAGAACTCAAGGGCTATTTCTCTCTATGAATAATATGTTTTATCTATTTATAACATATCTATTTATTACCAAAATAATCCAAGACAACATTCAATATTTTAAAATAATGGTTGTAAGATTTGTAGGACAAAGACACCCAAAGTGGAGGGATGCCGTGTAAGATTAGAATTGGGGAAACTCTTATTACCTGATCATGACCTCTATCAGGACTCTCTCACTGCTAAAAATCCCATCAGGTTGTGTGTTGTGTTTTCACTGTGGCATTTTCATAACCAATGAATCAGAAAATACTGTTTTTCTATGATTTGGGGGATTCTTCCAGTAATGACTTTGCAGCCATAATTAAGAAATATGTTAAGCCTTCTGTCAATTAACTTAACTGATGTGAAAACCTGACTGGTCCAGAAAGCAATGGATTTCCCCAGCTGCACCTTATCAGAGAACAGCTTAGTGTGGAGGAGAGAAGTCATGCTGAAGCCAGAGCTGTGAAAATGCCAAGAAAATTAGCACAAGCTCCTAGTCCAGAGGGTGAAGAGGAAAACTTGTTCAGCTACTATGTGGTTGTTACTTAAACAGAAATTACCGCAAAACTTTTTATTGATGGGATGAATAGTTGCATAAAATTTTAATATGTAAAAGGTTCTCAAAAGAACTAGGCCAACAGGAGAAATGGTAGAGGGGGACTTACAAGCAAACAGGAGGGATACTGGCTTCTATAAAGTTATTCCTTGTATTTTCCATAACGTGGCTTCTTGAAAATACAAAAAACTCAAGTCAAAGAAAAAACTGATAGAGGATGCCTCCAAATTTCCCTTCTTCCCTCTATGTTCACCAAGGCTAGGCTTGCTGTCTCTTTTAAATGCTCAGTTCAGTCACTCAGTCGTGTCCCACTCTTTGTGACCCCATGGACTGCAGCACACGAGGCTTCCCTGACTATCTCCAACTCTTGGAGCTTGCTCAAACTCATGTCCATACAGTCGGTGATGCCATCCAACCATCTCATCCTCTGTCATCCCCTTCCCCGCCTGCCTTTAATGTTTCCCAGCATCAGGATCTTTTCCAATGAGTCAGTTCTTCCCCATCAGGTGGCCAAAGTATTGGAGTCTCAGCATCAGTCCTTGCAATGAATATTCAGGAGAGGTTTCCTTTAGGATTGACTGGTTTGATCTCCTTGCAGCCCAAGGAAAAGCCTGGAGTCCTGGAGAAACGAAAGTCCTGGATAAGGGAAAGGCTACCCACTCCGGTATTCTGGCCTGGAGAATTCCATGGAGTGTACAGTCCATGGGGTCGCAACGAGATGGACACAACTGAGCAACTTTCACTTTTAAATTGTAGACCAGTACTTTTCAAACTCTGGTTGTTTTTCCCCAATCCACTGCAGTGAGTGATTTTATAAAGTATAGAAAAAATAAATTACTACAAAAATTAAACATTAAAACAAGTCTATTTTATTATTAGATTCAACAGCTATAAAATCACTCTTGATTTACTATAAAGTTCCTTAACATTTAACTCTGCACATTATCATCACAGGCCAGTAAGACTCAATTCCCAGACAGGCACTTTTGAATAGAGCTGTCATCAACAATTGCCCTGTAAAAACTTAGCTATTTCCACACTGCAACTGTTTATAGGTTGACCCCTCTCCCTCCCTATTAGACTGGGAGGTGCTGGGCAAGTATTTATTGAATGAATGGATGACACATAAAGGAACATAATCATTTCTGCTAACACCTATGACACTCTTCCACCACCCACAATAGTCCCCATGCTCTCTTCACTTCCTTTAGAAGACTGAAGAATAAAACACAGTATTAGCCTCTTGGTTCCCACTTTCCCAAGATCGTAAAATGCTGGAGTCCTTTTGGTTTCAGTATTTTTTAATTTGGTTTACTGCACATCTGTAAAAATATCTATTGAATCTTTTCTTGGCACCATTTGACTTCCCTCAGCTCTGACATTAAGTATACAAGTGTATTAGTTTCCCATCACAAATTACAATAAACTTAATGCTTTAAAAAAACAAAATTTTATTATCTTAAAGCTTCTGTAGGTCAGAAGTCCAACACAGTCTCACTGAGTTGAAACCATACTATTAGCAGGGCTACACTCTTTTCTAGAGGTTCTAGGGGAGAATTTGTGCTTTTTCTCATTCAGGTTGCTGGAAGAATTCAGTTCTTGAAGGTTACATGAGTGACATCCCTATTTCTTTGCTGTTGGCTTAAGGCTGTTTGCAGCTTTTAAAGGCAGCCAATTCCCTTGGCTTGTAGCCTTCTCCCACCATCTTCAAATCCAGCGAGGGCGGGTAGAGTTCTTCCATGCTGCATCTTTCTAAACCTCATTCTAAAAGGCTTTCTGTTTTAAGGGACTGTGTGATTAAATGGGGCTCACCTGGATAATACAAGCTTCTCTTCCTGTCTCCAGATTTATAACCGTGATCATACCGACAGAGATGCTTTAGTCACATAAAAGGGTTTTTACAGGTATGGGGAATAGGAGGTGGCAAACTTAGGATTCTTACTCTTACTGCCACAACACAAAATCCATGAGTTCATGCTAGATTAAAAAAAGAAAATTTAAAACATACATCAGTAACTTTTGTTGTGTTCAGTCGCTCAGTCATGTCCACTCTTTGTGACCCCATGGGCTGCAGCACACCAGGCTCTCCTGTCCTTCACTATATGCCAGAGTTTGCTCAAACTCATGTGCACTGAGTTGATGCTGCCATCCAAACATCTCATCTTCAGTCACCCCCTTCCCTCCTGCCCTCAATCTTTTCTAGCATCAGGGTCTTTTCCAATGAGTCAGATCGTCACATCAGGTGGCCAAAGTGTTGGAACTTCAGCTTCAGCATCAGTCCTTCCAATGAATATTCAGGGTTGATTTAATTGACTGGTTTGATCTCCTTTTTGTCCAAGGGACTCTCAAGAGTCTTCTCCAACACCACAGGTTGAAAGCATCAATTCTCTGGCACTCAGCCTTCTTTATGGTCCAACTCTCACATCTGTACACAACTACTGGAAAAACCATAGCTTTGACTATATAAACCTTTGCTGGCAAAGTGATGTCTCTGTTTTTTAATAGGATGTCTAGGTTTGTCTTTCCAAGGAGCAAGCATCTTTTCACTTCATGGCAGTCATCGTCCACAGTAATGTTGGAGCCCATGAAAATTAAGTCTGTCACTGTTTCCATTGTTTCCCCATCTATTTTCCATGAAGTGATAGGATGGGATGCCATGATCTTAGTTTTTTGAGTATTGAGTTTTAAGCCAGGTTTTTCACTCTCCTCTTCCACCCTCATCAAGAGGCTCTTTAGTTCCTCTTCACTTTCTGCTATTAGGGTGGTATTATCTGCATACCTGAGGTTATAGATATTTCTCCTGGCAAATCTTGATTCCAGATTGAGCTTCATCCAGCCCAGCATTTCACACCATGTACTCTGCATGTAAGTTAAGTAAGCAGGGTGACAACATATAGCCTTGACATATTCCTTTCCCAGTTGGGAACCAGTCTGTTGTTCCATGTCGCATTCTAACTGTTGCTTCTTGACCTGTTTCTCAGGAAGCAGGTAAGATGGTCTGATATTCCAATGTCTTTAACAATTTTCCACAATTTGTTGTAATCCATAGAGTGAAAGGCTTTAGCATAGTCACTGAAGCACTAGTAGATGTTTTTCTGGAATTCTCTTACTTTTGCTGTGATCAAACGGATGTTGGCAATTTGATCTTTGGTTCCTCTGCCCTTTCTAAATCCAGCTTGTACGTCTGGAAGTTCTTGATTCATGTACTGTTGAAGCCTAGCTTGGAGGATTTTGAGCACTACCTTTCTAGCATGTAAAATGAGTACAGTTGTGCGGCAGATTGAACATTCTTTGGCATTGCCCTTCTTTGGGATTGGAATGAAAAATGACATTTTCCAGCCCTGTGGCCACTGCTGAGTTTTCCAAATTTCCTGGCATACTGAGTGCAGCACTTTGAAAGCATCATCTTTTAGTACTTGAAATAGGTCAACTGGAATTCCATCACCTCCACCAGCTTTGTTCATAGTAATGCTTCCCAGGGCCCACTTGACTTCACACTCCAGGATGGTCTGGCTCTAGGTGAGTGACCACACCATCATAGTTATCTGGGTCATTAAGACCTTTTTTGTATAGTTCTGTGTATTCTTGCTACCTCTTCCTAATACCGTCTGCTTCTGTTAGGTCCATACCATTTCTGTCCTTTGTTGTGCCCATCTTTGCATGAAATGTTACCTTGGTATCTTCTAATTTTCCATAACTTTACATTCTTGGGGGCTTCCCTTATAGCTCAGTCGGTAAAGAATCTGCCTGCAGTGCAGGATATGCGGGTTTGATCCCTGGGTTGGGAAGATCCCCTGGAGAAGGAAATGGCTACCCACTCCAGTATCCTTGCCTGGAAAATCTCATGAAGAGAGGAGCCTAGTGGGCTGCAGTCCATGGGGTCGTAAAGAGTCGGGAATGACTGAGCAACTAACACTTACTTACTTAACACTTACTTACATCCTTTGATAAGGTCCTAATTATACAATGATTCCTAATAAGTTTCTAAGAGCCTTTATGGTAGGTGGGAGTCTGTGCTGTGCTTATCTTTGTATATCAGGTCTTTTGAACTGTTCTCCAAGTACTCTCCCAGTTCCAATGCAACCTCCAGATAGCTCCCATAGTTAACTTGCACCCTAGTCCTCTGTCTAAAATTACTTGTTTTAGATCCAAATTCAATACTGCAAAATTCATTTACTGTATTCTTCATAATGTAGGCCCACTCTTCAGCCCCATTTCTCACAATTTCCTACCACATACCAAAACACTTGCAGACTTCTGTGCCATGCTTCTCTTTGGCCATGTTCTTCTTCCTGTGTGAATGGAAACTGCCCCATCCTTCTTTCAGGGACATGTGGTCTAACTAAAATAGGATAAACTTGGAAACCACTTTGATTTGAATTTGAACTACTCACCCCACTACTTACTAGGCTGGAAGCTACTAGATGCTTCCCTGGCCTAGGGAATAAGATGTAATTAAAATCTGCTTTGCAAGGATGTTCTGAGGTTTTGAAATAATATACACAAAAGCATGTAACACGAGGTCATACAAGAATAACTAAATGTCAGTTATTCTTTTGCCCTAGAGAACCTCATTTTTCCTTCAGGCCTCAGCTCACAACATCTTCTGTCAAGTTATCCCTGACCACTTGTGTCAAGCCTTGGCTATTCCATAATTGTGTGCATTTAGTGTGGCATTTTAAGGGTAATATCTACACTTATCTGTGCCCTCTAGCACATTACAATCTTCTTGAGTGCAAAAATGTCTTATTTTATCCACAGCACTTAACAAAAGGTACAAATTAATCATTCATAAAAGGCGTGGAGGGAAGGATAGATGGATAGATAGAAGGATGGAGGAATTAATGTAGAACGTAGCCTAGTAAGTAAAACACAGTACATATTTAATAAATATATGCTAAATTTAAATTAAATATATCTGTCTTAAAAGTATACCACACTTCCCTGGTGACTGATATGACAAAGAATTCGCCTGCAATGCAGGAGACCTGGGTTCAATCCCTGGGTTGGGAAAATAGCCTGGAGGAGAGCATGGCAACCCACTCCAGTATTCTTGCCTGGAGAATCCCATGGACAGAGGAGCCTGGCGGGCTACAGTCCATGGCATCACAAAGAGTAGGACATGACTGAGTGACTAAACATAGCACAGCACATTCTGACTGTGTCTTAGTTTATCTATCTTTTCAGCTGTCTTGCTTACCAAACGGCAATGCTTGTGTGTTTATATCTTGTCCCTGTAATGACAGTAAATTCCTCAAAGACTGTCTTTTTTATCTTTGTTAACTTCATTCAAGCAAACTTCTGTATTCTATACATAGTAGGTGTTCAGAGTAGTAAGAAAAGATACTATGATTTAAAAAACTAATATTTATGCTTTCAAGGTAGACAGGAGCTGATTCTTAAGCCAACGGCATACTTATATAAAGGTTGACCTAATACGATGAAAAATAGTTGGAAATTGGATAATTATAAAGTGTGTTTGCTAACTGACATTAGCTAGAGGAGAAGTAAACTTTCCAGTATCTTCAGACCAGAGACAGTTTTACAACTTGGAGGAAGGTGCCCTACAAAGTTAAGCTCTTTTTTCCCCCAGAAACTATTAGGGTGCTACCTTCCTTAATGAGTGCTTTTCTAAGGGATGGCTCCCAAGACCTTGAGAAAGATATTCCTGGGTTATAAAACTGTCAAGAAGCTTTGAAAAAGATTTACATCCCAAAGGGACAGAGAAAAAATTTACAAACACAAGTTTTCTGAAGTAAGTACTCTAAGAAAAGGGAGGTGGTGGGGGCACAGAGTCTGGAAAAAGTGTGTCTCAAGTTTAGTCAAGCTGGGGGAAATGTTAAGCCCCGCTTGGTCAGTGGGAAGCTAAATGTGTATTTCTGGAGGGATGAGTGAGAAATGTCCCTTGAAAAACAGGCTAGGCATGGGTGAATGAATTCCTTAATGGGATCTATCCATCATGGTTTATGTCAGCAGGTCTGTTGACATGCAAATTGAACCCAGCAAGCCCTTGGCTCAGGTAGAGAAGGTGTGTGCCCAAATTTTTAGGTGGAAAGGAATCCGTGGGTTACAAAGTAGATTTTTAAATCTGGCTTTATATGAACATATATGCAAAAGTATCTATATTTCAGAAAATACTACTGCTTCAAAAAATGTTATATAGCTTTACTTTTCAACTCCTATTTTACAGTTAAAAGACAGTGGAGGTCACAACCCCACTATATGGTCCATGTCCTCAAATTATTCCTATTCTTCTAATAACAGAGGGAGACGAGACAAAAGGGAAAGCTCAAAATTTTCTCCTAGGAGAGCACTGTGATCATCCTCAGGCATCCTACAGAAAAGTTTCTGAATCATAACGTATTAGGTATTGTCCCCTTTACTTGTCACGTTTACTCAGAGCTCTTGAAAACAAAATTCCCTAAAACACACTCTGGGCATTGTATAAAAGTGGCAAGTAACAGGAAAGAAGTTATTTGCTTCTTTTCTTCCCAGTGTATCTTCTTTTATTAATTTCTTTGGGTATTCTTTTATTTTTCTCTTCATTCTTATTCCCATCCACTTATTTTCTCCATTCTGAACATGATCAAATTTCATAACTATCAAAATGATACACTGATTAATATATATATTGTATTGTGTGTGCATGCCTGCATATTTGGGGAGTGTTATATACTGGGCTTCCCAGCGGTGCAGTGATAAAGAATCCACCTGCTAATGCAGGAGACGCAAAAGACACAGGTTTGACCCCTGGGTTGGGAAGGAACCTTCTCCACTAGAGAAGGAAATGGCAACCTGCCCTAGTATTCTTGCCTGGAACCCTGCATGGACAGAGGAGCCTGGTGGGCTACCATCCATGGGGTTGCAAGGATTCAGACATAACTGAACGACTGAGCACACACACATGGCTTATACTAACCAACCAATTTTATAGGGAAGCAATTCAACAATTATCTGATTACTATTTCATGACTGCTTGGCAGAGCTTGGCCAGAGTTCTTGTTAGGTCAACAGAACTTATAGATGCAGCCCTATGCTCATGATACAATGACAGAGTCAACAGATATATATATTATATATAAAACACATTCTCTAAATGTAGAGGTGAATTCTGTTGATGAAATGAATTAATTCTATTTATGAAAAATTCTCTTTATGCAATTATGAGATGAATTCTGACATACATGCTAAAAATATTTCAAGTATCTCCTAGAATATACATCAACAGTCTGAACAAAAAACTATCCAAATTACTCTTCTCTCTTTTTTCTGTCCTCTTGGCTCCTAATGCCCATGTTCAGGCATAATTTTTAAACACTACTTTTTAGCCAGTTTTCACTGAAGAGGTCAGTTGAGGTTAGGGTCTTTATAGTAAGTCACATGCTATCAGTGTGAAATTCTGTTGTACCCATCATTTCTCAGTTAATTAATCTGGCTATCTCCTTAGAGATCTCTCTCATGTGAAATTGGAAACTGGCTTCGTGTTAGTGATTGTACCAAAATGTTCTTTAAAATGTAAAGTCTCTAATCCTTTTAGAAGGGCAAGTGTTTCATGTCACCTTGTCTGTAGAACAAAATCTCCTTCTGAATGAAGGATGCGGCTCTGCTAAACTCCACGCTCTGATTATAAATCAACTGCTACAATAACAGTACTGCAGATACAACCTTCTAAGATAATCTGTTTAGCACAGAATTGTATTCAGCAAGATGAAAATCCTAACAAGAATGTGATTTCTGTCAGTTCAGCTTTTCATACATGCCATTTACACTAAGCTTCCCCACACACACACACTCCTATTACCAGTTCAACCTGGAGAAAAATGCCTTATTATACCATCAGGGTTCATATGCATGGACCACAATGGGTATAAAGCACATAAGGATTTCTATCTAGAGTCAAAATTGCCAGAGATTAGAGGGTGTTCAAAAATAAAGGAGATAAAAGTGGTTAGAAGGCCATGATTGGCCCTTGAGTGAGGTGCAGAGTCAGACTCCATCATGTCGGGAAAGAATGGGGAATCTCTGAAGAGTGCAACTTCAGAGGAGAAGCTGAAATTGTTTATTGTTGCCCCAGGGAGGTATAATTGGGGTTAATGGGATGAAATTAAGCAAAGAAAAATTCAGGACATGTATGAGGAAATATTTCTTAATAATGAGATCTTTTATAATATTGTCCCAATGGAAGTATTAGAAACCCTTTTGTTTGAGTCATTCAAACTTCAAGTAGAAAAATATATGGGAAAATAGGCTGTAAAAGACAATCGCACACCAGTCCTCAGGGGATGAATTCCATAGCACAATCAGATCTTTCTCAGCTCTAATTTCCATGACTCTTTTAGTAAGTTCCTCAAAGGCTTAATTTTCAACATGCTTGTTCAGTTGCCTCTCCTATGCACCTGCATCAGTAGCAGGTTCCAATTAACTGAGCTGCTGCGACTGAGAGCTCTGCCAGAGAACCTTGGAAACCTGAAGTCATTTGGGATGACCTCAGTCCCTATTTATGGTTGTAAGTGTAGCTGATATAAAACTTAATATAATAAACCCAGTTCTAAAGAATGCCACCAGCAAACCGAACTAATTGCCACACTGAATTCCTTGTCTCATTTGATTTCTTGCCACATCCTTTAATTCATTAAGCTGGAATTTATTCAGAATCTCCTATCTGCTGGTCACTGAGTAAATGCTGGAGATAAAAACTGAAAATATGAAATAAGGTTTTCTTTATTCGATTTTCCATCCTCTTTGAAATGCTTTCTGGCTACAGATCATGTCTTTTCTGCCATTTCATGTTCTGATGCCTAAGATAATGTTTGGTGCATGTATATTTATAGAATTAAATAAATAACTAACACCCACACATAAGACTAACACATTTGGGAGGTGACATGCCTCTTTATTAATGCAGTCATTACAAAAGATACACATATGACCCTTGAACAACATGGGTTTGAATTTCTAGGACACACTTACAGGTGGAATTTTTTCATTAGTAAATCTACAATGCTGCACAATCCACTGTTGGTTGAACCCAGATGCTGAACCTGGATACAGAAGAACCATGAATACAAAGGGCTGATTATAACTTATACACAGATTTTCAACTGTGGGGTAGGAAGGTGAGGCTGGTTTAACTTCCAACCATTGTTCAAAGATCAACTGTATTTTTAATTAATTAAATAAACAAACTAAGCAAGCAAGCAAAGGAAGTGATGGTTTAGGTGTTTTACCCAAGATCTTCCACCTTGTTTTATGCCAAAATTTCTGAACCGAAGGCCCAAAATAACTAAAAGTAGGGTTGGTTGCCAGAGGCCCTCTTTTCCTCATTGTTTTACATGACAGTGAGACAGTAATGTTAGGAAAAGTTCCTTCCTCTGCTTTCAACACTGAGCATTTTAAAGTCACTGTGGTAAACCCACTTGTGGTTTTTTTGGAAAAGCCAGGAAAGATTACAATTTAGGACTTAAACTACTCTGCCACTAGACCAGCTCTGCAGATTCCCAACCTCAAGAATGCTAGTCCTCTATCCTAATGTTTGCTAATAGATACTAAAAGAACATTTAAATGAGAAAAAGGTAATTTACAGTAAAGAAAATCCAGAAGTTGAATGACAGAATTTATAGTAGATTAGACAGGCGGCAGGGATTCAACCATGTTGTTGTTGTTCAGTCGCTAAGTCCTGTCCAACTCTGCGACCCATGGACTGCAGCATGCCAGGCTTCCCTGTCCTTCACTATCTCCTGGAGTTTGTTCAAACTCATGTCCATCGAGTCGGTGATGCCATCCAACCATTTCATCCTCTGTCGCCCTCTTCTCCTGCCCTCATTCTTTCCCAGCATCAGGGTCTTTTCCAATGAGTAAGCTCTTTGCATCAGGTGGTCATAGTATTGGAATTTCAGCTTCAGCATCAGTTGTTCCAGTGGATATTCAGGACTGATTTCCTTTAGGATTGACTGGTTTGATCTCCTTGCTGTCCAAGGGACTCTCAAGAGTTTTCTCCAACACCACAGTTCAAAAGCATCAATTCTTCTCCACTAAGCCTTCTTCATGCTCCAATTCTCATATCTGTACATGACCACTGCAAAAACCACAGCTTTGACTAGACCAACCTTTGTTGGCAAAGTGATGTCTCTGCTTTTAAATATGCTGTCTAGGTTTGTTATAGCTTTTTTTCCAAGAAGCAAGTATCTCTTAATTTCATGGCTGCAGTCACCATCCACAGTGATTTTGGAGCCCAAGAAAATAAAATTCTGGCACTGTTTCCCCATCTATTTGCCATGAAGTGATGGGACAGATGCCATGATCTTAGTTTTTTGAATGTTGAGTTTTAAACCAGCTTTATCACTCTCCTCTTTCGCCCTCATCAAGAGGCTCTTTAGGTCCTCTTCACTTTCTGCCATTAGAGTGGTATCATCTGCATATCTGAGGTTGTTGATATTTTTTCAGGCAATCTTGATTTTAGCTTGTGATTCATCCAGCCCGGCATTTCACATGATGTACTTTGCATGGAAGTTAAATAAGCTGTATATACAGCCTTGATGTACTTCTTTCCTGATTTGGAACCAGTCCATATCTGGTCCTAACTACTGCTTCTTGTGCTGCGTACAGGTTTCTCAGGAGGCAGGTAAGGTGGTCTGGTATTCCCATCTCTTTCAGAATTTTCCATGTTTGGAAAATTTGTTTGTTGTGATCCACACAGTCAAAGACTTTAGCACAGTTAATGAAACAGAAGTAGTTTTTTTGTTTGTTTGTTTTTTCTGGAATTCCCTTGCTTTTTCTATGATCCAACAGATGTTGGCGATTTGACCTCTGGTTCAACCATGAACTCTGGTGATTTCCAGGCTACTGAAAGCTTTTCCTATTTTTTCTTTCATTTTTGTTCCTTGATTCATATCATTGGTCTTCCCTCATATTATATATTATAGAAGCATCTTATTTATTTTTGTTTCTTTGATCTGTGGTTGCAAAACAGTTAAATGTTTTCAAATATTTGCTGTTTTTAAAATTTAATATGGCTCTCTTATCAAACTTTTCAAACTTTTTCATCAGGTGTTCAAAACAATGGTCTTTATTTTTGTTTTTCCTACTTGGTATCTGTGTGTGTGTGTGTGTATGTGTGTTCACACACACACGCACACATGCATACACCCTCAGTTGCATCCAACTCTTTGTGGCCCCATGGACTGTAGTCCACAAAGTTCCTCTGCCCATAGAATTTTCCAGGCAAGAATACTGGAGTGGGGTACCATTTCTTCCTCCAGGGGATCTTCCGCACCCACGGATCGAACCCCCTTATGTCTCCTGCACTGGCAAGCAGATTCTTTACCACCAGCGCCACCTGGGAAGCCCCCACTTTACATCTATATTTTTCATGAAATCAGCATGAAGAAAAACTTAGTGACATTGTTAGAACTCTATGTATTCACTTGTAATCTTTTTTAAAATTCCTTCTGCTGTCCTCCTTTTTATTGGCAAAGAGTAACTGTGCTGCTAATAAATTGGAATTTTATATTAGAGGTTGTTTTACTCCTTACTATACTGTCTGAGCCACCAAGGAAGCCCCATTTTACTTCTTACTAGCTTTAAAATATGTATTTGAGACATCATTTATTTATCTGGCCTCTGATGTGAGCTTCCTCTCATTTTCTACATTGTTTTTCCTGCATTTCCTTTTGTTCAAAGGAGTATAGATTCACTGGGGGCATTTAGAGACCTCATTTGCTTTGTCATTATATTATTCTGCATAATATTCCTAACAGTATCATATACTGATTGGTATTGTTATCTACCGGGATGTCTGTCTGTATTTTTTCCCAAATTTCCAAGATATGTGTACCGTGTGCAAGAGTCACAAGATACCATTTACACTTTATTCAACTAAACACAATCAGAAATCAAACCAGATACATCTACGTTTAAAATTGTACTTCATCGGTGAGAAGAGTAAATATGACAGTGTTAGGATGTTTCATCCAAGTTTAGACCAACCTATATATGGATGCATAGCTGTAGGATTATAACAAGCTTTTCTAGGATACATGCTATGTTTTTCAAAGCAACAAGGCATGACAGGGCATAGTCATTAAAAGGTAATCGTCCCCATAGATAGGGAACATGCTGGGGCACACAAGTGTATGCAGGATAATCCAGAAATGAGCCAATCTAATGAGGACTGACTTGTTATCTTGAAACTATAAAATATGCCAGCACACTAAATTAAAGAGACCCAAATAGTTTTAAAACAGCATGAGTTCAAATTTAAATGTGATATGAAAGTTGACATTTTTGAGATTAAGCATAAAATAACCCAGACTCCAGTATGAGCATCAATATCTTATATACTGTATTTTTAACAAATAAGGCATTGTGGCTTTCTAAGATTCTCTTTATTAAGGAAAGATAGAAACACATGAAAGAGAACAATACCTACAGTCTCTGAGTTCTTTATTGTCGTAGGCATTCCAGATCAGTAAGTTAAATTGGTAAAGGAAAGTTATGGTATACTTCCAAAATTTAATTTGTTGTATTAGCAGTGTATTATATAAGTCTTGATTTTTTTTAAAAAAAAATGTTTTGAAAGAAGACATCTTCAGGATCCAGTTCTAAGAGAGAAGTATCCAACTGGCCAAGTAGCTCCAGCCAACACATGCCCCCTTCCCGCCACTGCACGCCAGCCTCCCTCTGACTTTCTCGTGACTGGCAGAAGCATTCCAGAAGTTACCCCTCGGATTCCAGGATCTCCTCATCCCTATGGCAGAGGCTCACGGACTAATCGGTTTCCTGAGCCAGCCAAACTGCCAGAGAATTATGCGTAAATCACGGCTCAGATTGGCTTATTTTTCTCTCCTTTCAAAAATGTTCAGTGACTCCCTTCTTCTGCTAAATGAACTACAAATACCTCAACCCAGAATTCAAACCTTATACAATATGCCTCCAACCCATCTCCTAGGCTTACCACGATCCTCTCTGACTCGAGCTCTCTATTCCAGTAAAACTGAACATCCTGTATCTTCTCACGTTTTCTAGTATTTTCTCTCCTTCAGGGTGTCATTGCTATTTTTCTTTGTTAGGAGCCCATCCTAATTTTAGATATCATGTAATTCTAGATATCATCTCCTGCAAAAACAACTTCTCTAATTTTTAAAGTCACATATTAGATGCCTCTTAACATATCGCTCATGTTTTCCTTTCGCATTGTACCTTGAATCATGGTAGTTGTTTATTTGCCAGTTCCCTGGTGTCAGCCCTTCTGCTCTGGGAGAGCAGATACAGCATCTCACTCCTAGAGGACAGCACCATGCAAGTGATGGCTGATCACCTATTCATACATGTATCCAGCAAAAACTTACCCAGCAGTCAATATGTGCCGAGCACGATGCCATTTACATGACAATAGAATTTCACAGGTAAGATCAAAAAATTTCTTCAGTCTCACAACATGCTTTGAACAAAAATTATTTTTACACCACCGATTCCCAGCAGTGGTTCAGAAAACTATCCTAATTTAGTAAATATCAAACTAAAGGATCTCGCCATAAATGGGTTTCCCAGGTGGCACTAGTGGTAAAGAACCTGCCTGCCAATGCAGAAGATGTAAGAATCCCTACTGGGTCAGGAAGATCCCCTGGATAAGGACATGGCAACCCACTCCGGTATTCTTACCTGGAGAATCCCCATGGACAGAGGAGCCTGGCGGGGCTGCAGTCCATAGGGGCCGCACAAAGTCTGACACAACTGAAACACCTTAGCATGCATGCACACTAGTCCATAAATATATAAAATATTAATCGAACATTTAGTATTTCAAATGATCTATGCCTGGAATGCTTATCCTTCTCTCAAAAATTCCCTTGGTTCTGTCTTTACTTTCTTCAGAGTGTGTGTGCATGCTAAATCGCTTCAGTCGTGTCTAACTCTTTGCCACCCTGTGATCAGGTCTTTGCCCCACTGACACATTCTCAATGAGATCTGCTCTGGGGACCTTATCTAACACTGCCACACACATACACACACACACACACACACACACACACACACACATCCCTTTTCTGCTTTATTTTTCTCTCTATAACTTAACACTATCTCACAAGTAAATATTTTACATGTTTATGTTTGTCTGTTTCCTACACTAGAATATAAATTCCATGAGCGCAGTTCATTCAAAGAGGATATGACTATTCACAGAAATAGTGTACCACGGTAAATTAAAAGAGTGCCTTCTAAGGAGGAGATTTGCAGATTTACAAGCTAAGAAGTGACAGAACACACTTGATCCCATACACCCTCCTTAGCCCATAGAAAGGCAAGCTTAGATGACCATGGACTGGATGCATGGTCTAGAAACAGATACTGTCCTTGAGCCATTTTACATAACCTCGAGCAGCAGAGGGAACAGGGAACACGCACTTGACATTGTTGACAGTAAGACCTTCCTGGGCAGAGAACGGTCTTATTAGAAATGGGCAGCTTCTACTCAGCCAGATTCCTACTACTCTACTGAAAAGAAAGGTACTTTAGGAATATCCAAATCTGATTTTTCTCAGTCTACCCTCAGGTATGTGGGAGCTCGGTGTATATAAGTCTATTCATCAACTGTGACTGCATTAACTTGTCCATTGTTTAGGAGCTGAGTGTTCATAAGTATCCCCAGCAGCTGAGTCAGGTAAAGAAAGATATATCCAATATTACAAGTTCATACTAAGAACCACTGTTTGGGACAATCTTAGAAAGGTGCTTGAGGCTGCATGTCCACATCTACAATAAAAATGAGTTCTTCAAATCACCTCTGCCACCTTAAAATCTTCATTCACTTCCCAAGATTGTATGAGATTATGTCCAATGAAATGAGGGTTATCAACATTTCTTGAAAATGAGTGAATAATTTTTCTCTGCTTTTTTCACTGCTATATCCAAGTATTTGAATGGTTCTTGGCACACAGCTGTTGTTATTGTTCAGTCACTAAGTCATGTCCGACTTTTTGCAATCTCATGCACTGCAGCATGCCAGGTTTTCCTGTTTTTCACTATCTCCTGAAGTTTGCTCAAATTCATGTCCATTGAGTCAGTGATGTTATTTAACCATCTCATCCTCTGCCACTCCCTTCTCCTTTTGTCTTCAATCTTTCCCAGCATCAAGGTCATGTCTATTAGCCTTCTGAATGGGATAAAAGAATCAAAATCTTAAATTAGTAATTAATTCTGCATTTTCATTATCAATCAATTTGACTAAGGCATCGTGAATTCTGGAGAAACAGAAATGAGAACGGGGATGTCTCCAAAAGGAGCAGAGACATACCTTCTTATCTCCACTTCATGGTCCTTCATACCTCTTTTGCTCTCCTGCACTCTTCTCTATTTTTAAATTTACAAAGCATCCACAGATATAGAGTGTACACGCATTCCTCACTTGTATTAGTTTACTAAGGCTCCTATAACAAAATACTACAGACAGGGTAGCTTAAACAACAGATTTTTATTTTCTCTTGGTTCTGGAGTTTACAAGTCCAAAATCCAGGAGTCAGGAAGCGTCGTTTCTCCTGGGGCCCCTCACCTTGGCTTGCAGATGAAGACGGCACGCACACATGATCTTCCCTCTGTGCACATAGGACTTCCCTGTAGCTTAAGCGGTAAAGAATCTCCCTGCAATGCAGGAGACCAGGCTTCAGTCCCTGGGTCAGGAAGATCCTCTGGAAAAGGGAATGGCAATACACTCCAGTATTCTAGCCTAGAGAATTCCATGGACAGAGAAGCCTGGCGAGCTACAGTCTGTGGAGTCACAAAGAGTTGGACATGACAGAGTGACTAACACAAAAAGTGTGCACACACACCTCTGATGTCTCTACGTGTGCCCAAATTTCCTCCTCATATAAGAACACTTACAGATTGGATTAGGGCCCACCCTAAGGCCTTATTTTAATTTACCCACTTATTTAAAGGTCCTGTCTCCAAACACAATTACATTCTCGGGTATTGGGGGTTAGGGCTTCAACACAGAAATTTGGGGAGGACACAGTTCAGCTTATAACAAAGCTCACAGTAGAGAAAAACCCAACAGTAAATGTATAGTTAAAAGTTATTATATGGATGGTGAATTCTAAAGGAAGGTTATGATAATATGTGAAAAATAAATGTGGTGCTTTTTTGGCCTGGTTGTTAGATGTTTATTGTTCTGTATTTGAGAAAAGTAGGATATGAGCTAACCTACAAGATGATAAAATTTGGCAAAGAATAGGACTTGTGTGGTAGAAATAGGAATAGATGAAAGGAATAAATTGTAAACATCCACAACGGTAGGAAAATACAAGCTAAAGAGTAGAGGATTGATCTCCCTGGAATGCTGAATCTCGGAGAGTAGTGATTTGCAAAAGCAGCAGCTGAGATGCCCCTTGAGTAAGAAGAAAGTAGATGGACGCGAGCCTGGAAGGGCAAGGCAGGACTTCAGCACCATGCTGAGGAACTTGGATTTCACCGTGTCAATCACAGGAATGCATTATGGTCTAAGCACTCTTGACAGTTCTATTATCTACATATATCATTCAGTTTTCAAAATTCTATATTAGCAAAAACTTAATTTAGCTTTGCTCAAATGTCTGAACACTTCTGACATTGTACCCCAAACTCAGCTGAAATTTTCATATATTAATCCTTTAGAGTTCAAACCAATAGTTTATTGTGGTCACATGATCAACCTTCATAAATTCTAACACTGGCATCCTTACATCAGTGTTTCTGAAACTACAGTCTTTAGCTCCCTAGGCATCCACAGATGTATTCTCAGGAGTTGAAGAAAATAATTTTTCTTTAACTTACAGGTTCTTAACATAGGGTTCTTGAAGATTGAGAATAAATATTTACATATTTGATTTTCACTAACTTCTAACTGGATTATAACATTCCTTTCTACAATAAATATTTGTGACAAAAAGATATTTTTATAGGGCATTACAGTTATTGTGAAAATCTTGAATACTTTTTATGTTCATCACTAATTCAAAACTACAGAAGTTATCAAACCTGATGCTAGATCTTATTATTTATTGTGTTAGTGAAGGTTCACCAATATTAAGTATTATGATTTTTGATATTTTGATTATTGTAATTCTGTATAATTGGTTTTCTCTGTAACTCTTCAAATTTAATTTTTATGCACTTAAGAACATTATTCTGAGAAGAGGTGCATAAACTACAGCAGATTGCCACAGGGGGTTATGGGATAAAAATGGTTAATCCAAGCTTTAGAAGGAGTCTGTATATTACTCAAATTTGGGAGGTAGAAGCAGAAAGAACTCCCTGTCTTATTGGTTCTTCTTGCTGTAAGCAACCTGTATTTAGGCTTTTGCTTTGACTACCAAACCATCTATTTCTGTATTTATCAGACTTCTTTGAGTCGAAACCTCTGAGCTTTCCTAGACAGCTTCTTATCACTTGAAAGTTGACTGTAAATGGATTCTTTTATTTAGTTTACCCTCGAGTCAGAACAGGCAGGAAGAAATCAGGCTGAGAGGAGTAAAGCATACTAAGGAAAATTCTATCCATTAAATGGTAAATGCAAAAAAAATCTGTATTTATTCTCTTGATTTTTATTACTTTCAGGTGAGATTCAACATATTCAATAAACTTATCACAAAGTTGCCTAAATGCTTGCAACTTTTGGCACAACTGCCTTTAACTGAGTCCCACTTGGAATAAAATGTAAATATATAGTTTCCACTTAACCACCTCCAGATAATATTTTTAAAGGTAATGAAATAATATCTGAGCACCTCAGATGGAAGTGGCTGTTTAAGTACAAGCTATAATCATTATTATTTTCATAAATATTTGGATATTCGGGTTCACTGAAACATTTAACGTTCTTTTCAAATGACCTGAGCAGAGAAAAATGCAATCAAAGCACGTTGCAGTGGAAATACCCTCTCCTCTGCCTTTCTCTGAGAAGCAACAGTCTCAGTGAATAGCTTGCTGAAATCCCGATGGCTTTACCCAATGAGACCCCGACCAGTCTGCTCAACAATATTTAAAGCCTCCCTTAGCAATTTCACCGCATTTACAGAGAGGCCTCACCAATCAAGAAGGAAATGTGTGTTCTGCTGTTTCTT
This sequence comes from Odocoileus virginianus, assembly GCF_023699985.2. Lineage (NCBI taxonomy): Eukaryota > Metazoa > Chordata > Mammalia > Artiodactyla > Cervidae > Odocoileus > Odocoileus virginianus. The sequence continues at coordinate 12,774,601 of NC_069692.1, read as the reverse complement.
GGCTCACTTGAGTGCCTGGTTTTATCAAGCCGCTGCACAGTGCTTCTGTCCTGAAAGACGCCTGTGTGAATTGGATACCATTTCCTAGAGTCACACTGGATCCTCTTATGTCTCGCCAATTAAATTATCTTCTCCAGCCTTTATTCCTGCCAAAGAGGTTCAGGCTGAGATTAGGTCACACTCCTCTTAAGTTGTTCTTTGAAATACTGTGGAAGGCCTCCTGGAGGATATAAGCATGCACAAGCATTAATGCCTAGTCTTCCCAGCCTCTGTGGTCGATAATGGAATTTCTTTGCAGAATTTCCTCCCTTTGTGTACCACCACCTGGATCTCTAAAAACTGAAGATTTCTCTTTAATGTTATTAAATTAAATTATAGTGCTACCAAAAACAGGTGGTAAATGTGGGATTCGACTATCACTGTGCCAATTGAATTACAGAACAGGCATTATAAGAGCTGAAAGGGAGTTCTTAAATTGGTCCTCCTGGGGGACTCTGGGGACCAATAATTGATTCTATCTTGTGTTTTTATAAAACTGTCTCTATCCTGCTACACATCTGAAACAAAATTAAATTTTTGTGAGCCATCCAGATATTTGCTGTTTTGTGTTCTGTCTCCTGCCCTTGGCCTCATCTTTTTCTTTTCCCATCAGAATGTTTTTTAAGACATGACTAAGATAACAGGTGTTTATTTTAAAGAAAACATAAGGGTATAATAATTGAGCTTTCAGTTGATTTCATGTCATCACCAAGGTACCAGCTGAAGCCCCAAGCTCTAGGTTTGCAGGAAACTGAGAGCCTTCTCCGAAGCACTTGTTTTCAAGGACCTCTTACGACTGTTGAGGCTGTTGAGACGAATTTTACTTCTCTCACCCAAAATGTGAAGAGGAGGACCCAAGGTTGCCCTGTAAGAGCAGACTCAAGAACAGGATGTTCTGGGGGTCTGATGTGCTTGGTTGGGTCCACACTCAAACACACCTTCTGAAACCTAATCATTCCTAGCCACTTGTCCCTCCTTGCACGTCCCCTCCTCTGCCGACTAACAAGATCAGTCGTGTATTGCAGAAGTGCCTATATTACTTTCCGTTTCTGCTGAAATATTCTTTTGTACCCTGACCCCCACAGGTGACCTTATGAGAATGTAAGACCGTAGACCACTTTGCTTCAAAGTTTGCTTACAAAAATTCTGGCAAGGGAGAATATTATTATATGGAAAAGACAGGCTCTGGATTACATGCTTTTCCAGAATTGTCTCTATCAAGCGTTCTCAATCCAGAGTCATTTTAATATAGCTGATAGAATAAAGGGTTTAAAAGTTTTAGGTAAAGGATTGAAAAACACAGATAACTAGAAAGCCTTCTGCATCTTTGACAGTTTTCCTTTGGTGTGTCTTTTTGAAATATGGGATACACTTTGTGTTTCACGTCTCAAACTGCTTCAAGCCAACTTCCTGTGTTAACTTCAGGTGTTGATGAGGGAGAAGGAAAAGAAGGAACACTGTTCACTTTCCTGTTTGGGGGCACTGCTGTTCCAAAACACTTCTCAACATAAGACAGACTTTTGCTTTGCCATTCCACAAGGTCGTATCCACCAAAGAAATGCTCAGGGTGGGAAGGTAACAGTGTGCTTTTGCTTTCATGCTTAAGGACATTGCCATATTCAAATTTTTGAATTTTGAATATATTCCAAGTTTTGTTGTACTTTTAAATATTGGAGATGGGGTAAGAAGTTAAATGCTCAAAGATGCTTCCTTTCCCCCCTTGACAGTCCCTCTGCACACAACTCCTGCACACACATTGTTTGAGAAAGACTGCAATGGTGTTCTTCCCACCCATTTCTTCTGAAGCCCCATCTTTCTGCTATGTGTTCCCTTTCCTTGGTTCCTTCATCTTTTCTCTATATTCTGTCATTCTAGTCAACCAGGTAACTTTACAAAATGTTTCCATATAAGTTCCAAGAGTCTATTTGCTAGTTTTATTTATTCTAGGAAAAAATATAAAGTGAAACCTCAGCTATGTTCAGAAATATATGAAAGAGAGATTGCCAATGACTAGCAGAACTAAGTACTGATGTCATTCTATAGATTTGAAATCCATATCCTTATAGAGATCCTACATGTTTTGTTTTCTTCAAATTCCTAACTGGTCCCTTCCTCCTCTAACCTCAGCTCCCACCACACACAGGCTCAAGAAATTCTGTGTGTGTGAATGTGCTAAGTTGCTTCAGTAGTGTCCAACTCTTTGTGACCCTACAGACTGTAGCCCACCAGGCTCCTCTGTCCATGGGATTCTCCAGGCAAGAATACTGGAGTGGGTTGCCAGGTCTTCCTCCAAGGGATCTTCCCGACCCAGGGATCAAATCACATCTCCTTTATCTCCTGCATTGGCAGGTGAGTTCTTTACCACTAGTGCCACCAAGAAGTTCTAACCCCACTGATTTTCTGTCTGGTGGCCCAGTAAATAATGCCAGACTTTTTCCTACCTTGGGGCCTTTGCACATGCTGAGCCCTATACCTAGAAAATATCAGATTTTCACTTGTCTGGTTCTTTGTTGCCAGCAATGTCTTGGTTCAGATGGTATCTTTTCAGGAAAGTCTGTAATGACACCTAACTTAAATCCAGTTCTTCTTGCTCTTACAGTCAACCTGCCCACTTGAGTTTTCCCATATTTATCACTATCTGAAATATCATGTCTACTTATATTTTTAATTGAAGTATAATTTAAATAAAATAAAATGGATGTATTTCATGCACTCTTTTCAGGCAGTTTCCATTAGCGCACTCCCAGAAGCGACTGCTGCTCTAGCTTGCTTCAGTACACATTAGTCTGCCAGGGTTACTACTGTGATATAAACAGACTCATGGAATATGTTTGTTCATATTTGCCTTCTTTTATTCAGTATAATGTCCTGTAAGTATTGGTAAACTATTTTTCAAGGACTTTTATCTTTTATCTAAGTTGTCAAATTTATCAGCATAATAACCTTTCATTAGTCTTTCAGTAAAAGCATGAACTATATTGACGTTTCCTCTCTCATTTGTGATGAATGCAAGAAAAATCTTTATTTCCTTTTTCGGTTCATTTTTTAGGGGTTTTTCAATTTTATAAATAATAACTTTAATAATCTTCCTGGCAACATTTGTCTTTGATTTTCTCTATTTTTCTGACATTTTCTGTTGCACTGACTGTCATTTTTATCTATACTATTTCCTTTCGTCTGTTTTCTTTGGGCCTATTGCTCTTCGTTTTGAAAAAATATTATAGTGAAAATCTAAACTATTGACCTTAACCCTCTCTTCTTTAAAAGCTATAAAATTTCCTTGAATTATAGCTTCAGTTGCATCTCATAAACTTTAATATTCTGTGATTTCATCAACATTAAAGTGCTATCTAGTTTACCTTGTGATTTCTTCTCTGACTCATGGGCTATTTGGAAGTGTGGTGCTTAATTTCTAAAGATTTATTAATTCTCTAGATATCTTATTATTATTGACCTATGATTTAATTATATTGTGGTCAGGGAACATACTCTGGATGATTTCCAGATAAAGGTTCAATTTTTTTTTTTTTTTAAGGGTTCAATTTTACTGCTTAGAATATATCAATCTATTGTCTTTTAAAATATGAAAAAAAAAACATTCTATATTACATTTTTAACATTCCCAGTGCTCTTTTTTCTTAATGTATTATACATCCTACTATAATTTCTCATCAAGCATAAGAACTTCCATTAATATTTTTAATAGTGATGGTCTGTTGCAACAATTTTACTCAGAATTTATTGCCTTCCTTATAAGAAAAAAGTTTTCCCTGGATATAGAATTCTGGGTTGACAAACTGTGGGGTTTGTGGCTTCTTTCAATACTTTAAAAAAGACATTCTATTGTCTTCTAGCCTCCATTTTCTGATGAAAAGCCATGAATTTTTCTTATCATTTTCGCCCTGGCATCTTTTAAGATTTCCTCTTTATCTTTAATTTTCAGCAGTTTGACTATAATGTGTCTAGATTTCATTTTCATTACATTTTTAATATTTGATACATATCAAAATTATTTGTGTTTTTTAAAATCAAATTTGTAAATGCATTAGCCAATGTTTCTTTAACTTTTCCATTTCATTCCTCATATCTTCTCTCAGACTCCAATAATCATAGCTTTATATGCTTCCAAGCATCACTGAATCACTCTTTGTTCTCCATTTTATTCTCTCTGTACTTCAACTGGATGGCATATATAATGTTCTATCTACAAGTTTAATGATCCTTTCTTCTGTTATATATAGTATGTTTGATCCCATCCAATAAATATTTCATTTCAGATATTGTGTTTTTTGTTTATAAAGTTTCTATTTGGTTCTTTTTATAAATCTCTCCTGAAATTCTCCCATCTCTTCATCTATGATAACACTCTTTCTCTATAGTCTTTAACATATTACTAATAGTTTTAATTTTTTATTACAAAATTTCAAAATCTTGGTCATATGCTTTTTGATTTCTATTTTCTTCTTTCTCATATTTTCCTACTTCTTCAAAAGCCTAATAATTCCTTATGTATGCTAGACATTGTAAATAATATGCATAGCTTCTTAGGATTTTGTTCCTTTCTCCTGAAGACTGAGTTCTTTCCTACCCGGGAGTTAAATGATTGGCAGAAGTTTGATTCTACGAGTGGGACTAGGTTGGTTTGTCTCCTAATTTAAGGAAATCACTTAGTCCTAGACATAATCTTTACTTTATAATTATTACTTTATGTGGAAAGTAAGTATTTCCCAAACACTTTTATTAGGTTGGTGCAAAAGTAAATGTGGTTTTACATTGTTGAACTTTGCCATTTGTTATTGGAATACATTCTTAAATAAACATGGCTATGTTATACATCATTTTAATGCACATTTCTCACTTTATGTTACTTTGCTAATGACTTATTACTTGCTGCTTATTTTATATTTAGACTTGTTAGACAAAAAGCAAATTCAAGTGATTTTTTTATTCATATTCAAAATGCGTCATAAAGCAGTGGAGACAACTTGCAACATCAACAATGCATTTGGCCCAGGAACTACTAACAAACAGTGCAGTGGTCATTCAAGAAATTTTGGAAAGGAGATGAGAACCTTGAAGATGAGAAGCACAGGGGTCAGCCATCAGAGCAATCATCGGAGCTGATTCTCTTAAAACCACCTGAGAAGTTGACAAAGAACTCAATGTCAACCATTCTACAGTCTCTCAGCATTTGAAGCAAATTGGAAAGGTAAGAAAGCTGGATAAGTTGGTGCCTCATGAGCTGACCAAACATCAAAAAAATCAATGTTTTGAAGAGTCATCTTCTCTTATTCTGTGCAACAACAATGAACCATCTCTCCATTTGATTGTGACATGTGATGAAAAGTGGATTTTATATGACAGCCAATGATGACCGGCTCAGTGGCTGGACTGAGAACTTCCAAAGCACTTCTCAAAGCCAAACTTGCACCAAGAAAAGGTCATGGTCACTGTTTGGTGGTCTGCTGCCCATCTGATCCACTACAGCTTTCGGAATCCCAGTGAAACCATTACATCTGAGAAGTATGCTCAGCAAATCAATGAGATGCGTGGAAAACTACAATGCCTGCAGCCGGCATTGGTGAACAGAATGGACCTAATTGTTCTCCATGATAACTGCAAGTCACACAACCAACACTTCAAAAGGTGAACTAATTGGTCTACAAAGTTTTGCTTCATCCACCGTATTCACCTGACCTCTTGCCAACCAACTACCACTTCTCCAAGCATCTCGACAACTTTTTGCAGGGGAAAATGCTTCCCCAATCAGAAGGAGTCAGAAAATGCTTTCCAATGGAATCTTGAACCATGGATTTTCATGCTACAGGAATAAACCTATTTCTCATTGGCAAAATTGTGTTGACTGTAATGGTTCCTATTTTGATTAATAAAGATGCATGCTTGACCCTAGATATAATGATTTAAAATTCACAGTCTAAAACTTTTGTATCAACCTAAATAGCTTGGCTGGAATTGAACTCCAAATTTTCTTACCTCTGCATGTGAAATCTCATCTCAGTCCATTTAGCTTTCCAACTATTGTTTTCTCTGGGTAACCTAGAACATCGTATGCAGCATATATGCAGAAAAAGGGCTAGTTGTGGATTTAAAAGACAGGTAGATTTTGGTATCTTTCACTGTTGTCCTCGCCTTTCTAACACTCTGGAGACCCTAAACCCATCTTCTGATCCCTGAGGCAAGTAAGCCTGTGGTTTTCTGCTTCGGTTTTAGCTTTTCCACACTGTTCTTGCCCATTTTCTTATTGGACCATTTATATTTTACTTTTATATTTGTCTGACTTTTCCGACTAAAAGTATATAATCTCTGGAAGAACATATTCCCTGTCACTACTGTATTTCAGCACATGATGCTATGCATAGCACCTAGCAGATTTTCAAGAAATAATTACCTATCAATGGTTTACATTATACCATATGACAAATGCTTTACATTAGTTAAAATCATAATCACATTCATCTGTGCAATACCATTGAAAGTAAAATAAACAGAACATTTGTGTTCCCATTCCACAGGTAACCAAAAGTCCAAAACATTTAAAGTAAAATGCTAATCATTTAGATTCAAGAGGATGTCTTAAAATACTAAGTATGTTTATTTATATTATTTTTAGATATGTGAAGTATTGAATACAACAGGCCAGGATAGAATTAATTCTTTATTGAGGTTCTGTATCCAATCTTATTGCAAAGGAAAGCACAGACAAAGTCAACACTCTTGTCAGTGTGGAGACGTAATAAATTTCCCCTCTGAGAATGTTGAACAGCCATCTCAGCTAAGTTCTTTCCTATCCATCAAGACATCAGTCTAACCTATCATCTGAGCAGCACTCACTCGCCATTCTGTGAAACATCCTTCCATCTTAGCCATCTGAGAGCCTAGACTCCTAACCTTCACTATCAGAACAATAACAAACCAGCCCGTCCTGATCCAGCAGGGCTTCTTAAGTTAAAAGAAAAAAAAAAAGCAATATCAAAAAACCTTCACACACAACAGTTTTGAGGTAACTACAAACAGATTTCAATCACATACATCTTCTCAGTCCCTTTCCAGATATAGGAATTGTCTAATAAATCATAATTCAAATTTTTCCTACCTAGGGTTAAAGAAAAACCTTCTGTTTGATATTCTCCACCTTATTTGCAGTATTTTAATAACTGGCATGGTATATGAATTACAAATGTATACCAAGTCCTTTACTGGGTTATAGTCCTTTCAGAGACGGAAATATTGATGCAAATGTTATTTAAATATCCACGTAATAGCGTCACATTTACAAAGATGTTTTGAGTTACCAAAAGCATTGGAATTCACTCACTCCTCAGGAAATATTTCATTCTGGTCATAACATCACCTTTTTCTTCTCATGCAAAATGAACAATCCATAGTCATATGTTGTTTCTTTCTTTAAGCCACAGTTTCTAAATTGAGTGTCTAGCATTTATAATCAACTGCTTCATTTAATTCAGGTCGATTTTAAAAGCTAGGCATTCATTTGGTGGGTTGTGAGCAGCCTGTGGTTCTGTTAGATCTACAGCATAAAGAAACAATTTTTCTTATCCTGATCCTATAGCTGTCTGGGAAAGGTGACACATGGTGAAACATAATGATAAGAAAGGCTACAGCTGCCGGAGGCAGTCAGTTACCAAAGCTAGATGATTAAACCATGCCTCAGCATTCCCTGAAGACAAAGCAAAAAAAAAAAAAAAAAAACCAAAACTCTCCAGACATGAACTCACGTACGCTATACGTGGTTCTATCCCTCTAAACCACACCTCTGCTTCCACAGTTCCTCCCATTACATTAATAAAGGATTCAGAAAGGCAGGAATGATCATTTTTTAAACGTCTGTTTCCTGGGGAATTCTTTTCTTCATCTGTTGGGTGGAAATTTGACCTAGATTAACTTCGAAATATTACAAAAGGGCTTAGAATTTTCCACGTCTCCCCATGAGGAAGACTGTTTTCCCTCTTTCAAGCCACATGCCTAAAAGACACACTCACTCATTTTATTGATTCTTCTTATTTATTATTCTAATTCAGGCACATTAAACAGTGAAGGAACTGAAATTATACTGAAGACTGTTGAGATTGCTAGATTAATTAGAAGCGATTGCTGGGTTTACCTGGCAACCTTAGGACCTATTTGCTTATTTAAAAAAAATCAGTTCGGTTCAGTCGCTCGGTCATGTCAGACTCTTTGCGACCCCGTGGACTGCAGCACACCAGGCTTCCCTGTCCACAGCCATTTAAAAAGAATGGACAGACGTACACGTGTGGCTGAGTTCCTTCGCTGTTCACCGAAACTATCACAACACTGTTAACCGGTGATGTGCAAGCGTGCCAAGTTGCTACAGTCGTTGTCCCACTAAGTTGTCCTATTCTTTGCAACCCCAGGGACTATAGCCCACCAGGCTCCTCTGTCCACGGGATTCTGCAAGCAAGAATATTGGAGTGGGTTGCCAGGCCCTCCTCCAGGGGATCTTCCGGACCCAGGATTGAACCCGCGTCTCCTAAACTGCAGGGGGATTCTTTACCACTGAGCCATTGGGAAGCCCCTAATCAGCTATACCCCAACAGAAAATAAAAGGTTCAAAAGGAAAAAAACAAAAGCAAACCTTTAATTCTAACCTAAGGTGAAGCTTTCACAGCTTTGGGAGACACTTGAGGTCCCTGGCGCACACTCTAAGTAAATGACACTCTGTTTCGCATTAAGGAGTGGGGAAGGCGGAGTGATGGTAAATGGACCTCACCTTCTTCTGGAAATTCGGGAGTTAACTCCTTTATTATCGTCAACCTGGCTGAAGGCAGGTCGCAGCCCTCTCTAGAGACTGAATCTGTCAGCGCATCAAGAGCTCCCTCAAATGAGAGCAGTCACATTCAACAGGGGTGACAGAAAACAGAGTACATATTTGCTTTCCCAGGAGAAGAGGAAAACGTTAACAAACTAATATGCTCCTTTAGACACATGAAAACAGCCAGTTTTAAAGTTTAAAGTGCCTACCTCTGCCTTGCAGTAAGATGTTGGTATAGCCTGTACCTAGGGCAACCTCGCCCTCCTCCCCTGGGCTCACTCCAGCTCCTCTCTGCCAGGCATTCTTTCCCGTGGGGATTTCCTGCTTCCTGCTCATTCCTCTCCATTCACAGGCTCAAGCTCATTTTAGTCTTTCTGAGGAGAGGTGATAAAATTTCACTAATCTCTTAGCAAAATTCTAGCTGGGTCCCTATGAAGAGTGTGCTGATAAACACCTTAAAATCCCATCCCATTTCCCTACAGAACTGGGCCTCCTGAAGTGAGAGCTTTAGCTTTCAATTTTCCAAGATGACAGTATCTTTTATTTTAACTGACTCTGCATGTCATCCATTTCAAGATTTCATTGTGCAACTTACACATTTTAATTTCCTTTCTTTTCTTCATTCTATTTCCTTCCCTCCCACCTCCCCACCGTTGTTTTTTTTTTTTTTTTTTTTTTTACTTCCTAAAATCTTCCTTCACTTGTTAACCACTCTGGTTCATTATTTCACCTCTTATCATCTATTTTAACTCCACCAGAGGCTACTTAAAAGACTTCAGCAGACTGGTACTGGTTGGTACTCTCTTATAAGCACAATGATTTTTACTTGTTTTCTATTTAATGCCCTCATACACTGTCATGCCTATGACTAAAATGATGCAAAAAAAAAAAAAATCTTATTCACAGTTGTTCTTCCTTTTGTCACCTTATAAGAACCACTGAGTTTTGAAGAAAACAGAACAAAAGAAATCTAAGTATGGCTCTCCTCACCATTAGTTAACAGGCACTGGTTATTCTGAAAGACTGGGCCTCAAGGATCACATATAATATGATGGTATTTAACATTTTTAAAAATTGTGGTTTTATATGTATATTTTAGATACATTTTATGAGATAGATAAAATAGGGTAGATAAGATTATGTTAACAGAGATTAAGTAAATGGCAGAATTATGAGTAATTCCTATTTTTCTTTTTCTAGGTTCATCTAGTGAGCATAGTTTAATTTTGAACTTAATGAAACAAATTTAAATTTTAAAAAGAAGGGTTTATCTCCTAAAGTAAAGCCCAAACAAAGACTGAGGGGGTGACTTCTAAGCTGATTTTTCAAGAAATAAGAAGATTCTCAAGTTGAATACAAGAATTCCCTTTCACATAGAAGGAAGAATAGGGTCAAGGGGCTATTAGATGTTGGGAGGGTTGTTGAGAGAGAATGGCATTTATGAACAACTGCAAGTTTGCTGTGGCCACAACATATAGTGTTTTCTATAAAGGAAATCAAGCTGATGTGACAGGCAGGAGGCAAATCTTAAAATACAATATATGCCAGGTGAAAGAGTTTGAATTTTGTCCTGAAGGTATATGAACAGGTTTTTTAAAGCAGACTATATGATACAACTGCATTTGTAGAAAGATCACTCTGTCCACACTGTGGAGAATGAATTGGCAACCTATTACAGTAAACTCTGCAAGAAATGGCAAGGCAGACTAAAGCAGTGGCAATGTGCTTGGGGAAAAAAGAACCAAGTTTATAGATCCTTAGTAAGTAGAAACTCGGGACTTAGTAGAGTGGAAGTAAGGATGCAGGTGTCAGTGATAAAGTCTGAAATTCAGGCTAATGCAGTGTAACAGTAACAGTGCTATTCGCTGAGACAGGGCGTAAGAGAGGAGTGCCAGCGTTGAAGGCAAAGAGGACTCGGTGCTGAACAAGATGCATCTGCGATACCCCAGCTTATCCTAGTGTTGATGTACGTGGTCTGCTGCACAGGAGTCTGGCATCCTGGATGGAGGTCAGGCAGCAGATACAAATTTGGAATCTTGTTCCTGTATGCAGCCACTTTTTTGAAGGATTATTCTATACTTGCTTCTTCATGGGACTTTCATTTCACAACCCAGACCAATCAGGCTTTCCTTTTCTTTACATATAATACTGCTCTCATTAAAATTATATTCAAAGTCCATAAACAATACTTATTCTGAAAGCGAAAACAGAAGTGTGTGAAATGAGAAGCAAAGAAGATCCAGGAGACAACTTTGGAATCATAATTACCCAATGTTCTGTTAAAACAAAAAGAACCCAAAAAGAAGATTGAAAAGTATCAACAGATGGAAGAAAAGTCAAAAGAGACAATCATCATTAAGGTGAAAGGATGTGAGATTTTCAAGACATTGAGCATTTTTCAGTGGTGTTGGAACTGAAACCAAGTCGAGTAATCAAAATTCATCCATGACAAATATTAAATATTGTTCACAGAGTTAGCATCCTGAAAGCCAATGGATTTCATCTTAGTGAGAAGAGTTTTATGACAGAGAACATGGAAGTCTGATTTCTCTGGGTTGTGGGATGAAAGACATGAAAAAGTAGTATAGAAAAATTCTTCAAAATTCTGGTTGCAAATGGGACGGAGAGATAGAAAGACAGACATAGGTCAGTGAAGGGCATTTGACAATTTCAGGGGATTTTTCCTTAGAGAATAAAGAACAGGAGGGTGGGAACATTTAAGGGTAGAGGTGGAGGTTAAGGTAGGTCATAAAGAAAGGAAACGGGAGGATGCAGCACCTAAACTGTAGCGAAGGGATAAATTATGGCTCAGAGGATGATGCCGCCCCCCCTTAGAAATGGGATTACGGGTTTTCAGGGTGGGTAGGGATGGAGGTAAATTTGAATATGGAAGAAATTCTGTGGAAATTTTCTCAAGGTAGGCTACCACGATCAAATTACAACTTATCATCAGTTTCACCAAGTGGAACCAGACCCAGCAATTTCTGCCTAGATCATTAGTGCCAAAATAGCCCAGGTTAACCACACAATTAACTTTAGAAATGGAATAAAAAGGACCTGTTCATACATCAGATGAAATTACTCTGGAAAAATAATAGAGCAGAATTAGAGGTATTGAGAGTGCCAAGGAAGGTGCAATTTGAAACAGACAGTGAAGAGAAAAAGGTAACCTTAAGAAAGTGACATCTGAACAAAACTTGAAAGAGGTACAGAGAGAATATCCAAAGCCTAAAGGCTACCTTTGGCCTCCATATTCAAGAAATAGCACACACACAAAAAAAAGCTCATGGTGGTAAGGGAATAGTAAGCAAGGGGAAGAGGAGGAAAGGGTTAGGTCAGAGAGGTAATGTCAGACAGATTACATTATACTTGGGCCCAACTGTAACAACTGAGGCTTTTACTCCAAGCAAACTGGAGAACCAGGGAGGGTTTTGGCCAAAGAAAGTTCATGATGTGACTTAACATTCATAAGTGGTCACTCTGGCTGGTCTGCTGCAAGTAGATTATAAGCAGAAATGGGGAGATGAATTAGGGGACTATAATAGCAGTCCAGGAGAGAGAAGGGGCAACTTGGGCCTGGGAGACAGCAGAAGTTAAAAGTGATCAGATTCTAGATATTGTTTAGAAGCAAATCCTGCAGTATTTCATGACAGCTGGGTTCTGCAGTGTGACAGGAGTGTCGAGGTCTCCAGTAACTTTGAGATTTAACATCCCAATGGATGGCACTGTCATCTCCTGAGACAGAGAGGCTGTGGGTACACTCAGGTGTGAGACAGAAGAGCAGAAATTTAGTTTGGGGCATGGAAAGTTTACAGCATCCGCTAGGACACCCAAGGGAGATGCCTGGTGTTCATCTGGAAAGACCACCAGGGCTCCAGAGGCTGTCAAAGAGTGTGATGACTAAGTCTAAAAGTGAATTTACTAACTCTAGATGGAACTGAAGAGAAATTTTCATTTCCTGATCTCTTAGTTCTTAGTACTCCCACTACACTTGGGCATAGCATGTGGAAAGGGCTCAGTCTATATTTTATAAATAAATGATCTGGGTACTTTTTACTTCCATGAAGAGAAAACCCTTCATCACTTTTAACTACAGGATTCGGGAATATCAAGTCTGATGGATTGAGTGGTAAAAGCAAAAGCGAGTATTTGACAGTGTTTGAGACAGGCAAAAATGGAACTCAGAAGTGAGTTCTGCAGCTGCCAATTTTCCAGGAGACTAATTGGGCCAAGTCATCCTGAACCTTCTTTTGTAGCCTTTCTTGGTATGAAGCCAGCCTTTCATCTTCTCAAAGGAACTTCTATTTTTCACCCATTGGATTAATGGTTTAAATAAGAAATTGACACAGGACAGATTTTTAAAAAAAAAAAAAACCTACATTATAAATTGAAGTCATCTCCAAACAATATATTCAAGTTCTAAAGTATTTAGGAAACTTTGTCAGGAAAACAATACATTATTCTGTTTGTTTAATCCCATTTAATCCCCAGCCCCCTCCACCAAAAAAAAAACTCTTTGTATTCAGATAAAACTTTGCAATTTATCATGAAAATGTATTATAATTCTATGTGAACAGAAAGAGACATTCTCTCTGAAGTTGGAAAATGCTTCAATCGCACATTCATTTTGAGCACTGACTAACATCTTAGCTAAGATAACACTGTGAGGACCCAAGCTGGAATCAGTCAAAGTTATTGCAATGGGCAAGGTCAGAACACTGTTGACACTGGTTTAATTGAAATAAAGTTTTCTGGTTTTTTTTTTTTTACTTTTACCATCCTGAACATTTCCATCTTCTTGGAAAGATCAAGCTGCTGAAATACAGAAAGTATCCAAAGACTCGGGGCCAAGAGAACCAAAAAAGAAATCAGAAGTTGTCTAGCCCGCCAAGATGCAGTAACCAACTCAGAAGTGTCCTGCTTTCTGTGCCAGTTTCAACACTCTGCTGCTTTTGACTAAAGCTGGCATCTCTGGCAAGAAAGAAAAATCAAATCTCTCCCCCCGAGTCCATTTGGTTTGGTTTGGGGGAATTTTTTTCTGCGATGATATGCAGAGATTTCTGTTTACAATCAGACCACCCTGTGAGAAATGATTCAACCTAACTTTTCTTTGGTTGTTCATGAATGCTCCACGGATATAACTGCCTAACTCTGGAACCTGTATTTCTACCCAATAGTGTGGCACAGGATTTTCTCTGAGAATGCCAGCATCCTGGGGTTTACTGCACACGCTATGTGTATTCTCAGCCGATCAGTCGTGTCTGACTCTTGGTGGCCCAATGGACTGTAGCCTGCAGGCGCCTCTGCCCATGGGATTTACATGGTGCTTGATTTTTACTGAACACCATACTTGAGACATTACTGAGCTTGAAATAGAGCTGCAATTCTAGGGCAGAAGAACTGAGAAAAGGAAGTAGATTAATTGACCTCTCTTTTTCATCCACCCTCCACTCAATACACCCCCTTAGGGTGGAAAAAGGAATCAGAGACACAGAAAGGTCGTGAAAGAAGCACCCCATCCCTTCAGGCCTCTTATCTCCCTGATTCAAGCAGTGTGTGATGTTAGTGTTTCCCTTACCTCCCAAATAATACAAGTTCCTGGGGGTGTAGCTGTGCATTTTATTTCTATGATAGTCTCGTATTCCTTTGCACTTGTACTTTAAAAAAGCCTGAACTATGCTTCTATACAACATAATTTTTAAACATCTATTATACCATCTTGGAGAAGGAAATGGCAACCCACTCCACTATTCTTGCCTGGAGAATCCCAGGATCGGCAGAGCCTGGTGGGCTGCCGTCTGTGGGGTCACAGAGAGTCGGACATGACTGATATGACTTAGCATTATACCATATATTCTAATAGATAAAACTGTGTTTTTTAAAAAATTTCTCCAACAATAGCTAGAGTACCAAACTTCAAATTATAGGAACATTATATTAACAATTATTCATGTCATGTTTGTGCCCAGTATTTTTCTCAGTTACTTTCAGTTCAGTTCTGTTCAGTCGCTCAGTCATGTCTGACTCTTTGTGACCCCATGGACTGCAGCACACCAGGCTTCCCTGTCCATTGCTAACTTCCAGAGCTTATTCACTCATGTCCATCGAGTCAGGTGATACCATCTGACCATCTCATCCTCTGTTGTCCCCTTTTCCTCCAGCCTTCAATCTTTCCCAGCATCAGGGTCTTTTCCAATGAGTCAGTTCTTCTCATCAGGTGGCCAAAGTATAGGAGTTTCAGCTTCAACATCAGTCCTTTCAATGAATACTCAAGACTGATTTCCTTTTGGATGGACTGGTTGGATCTCCTTGCAGTCCAAGGGACTTTACCTTTAGAAAATTTAGGAGTTTCCTTTTTTCTACTGCTGGGTTCTATATTTCATCTTCATCACAGTTTTCATCTTACATGTAGATAGGCAACTTAGGTTAGAGGCTTAGGTGTTTAGTCTATTAATAGTGATTAAGAAATAGAAATAGTTCATTTGAGCCTGAAATTTTTACCTCTGTAAAATAAAATGTAATCAATGAAATATATTACCATGCAATCAGATTTTCTAATTGCCTAAGGATTTAAATATAATAAAATATCTTCCCTTTACTTTGGGTTTTTAAGAAATAAATGTTAAAGACCAAGGTGAAAGTAATGCTTTTTGATAATTATGCTTACATTCCTAACTAGCTGCATTTCAAGGGACACATTTTTGTACATAAAATGGGCATTACAAGAAGGCATAGTGCCAAGAAGAATGCAGTTTTTAGGGTCCTAGCAGGAAATGGCAGTGTAGAATAGTGGTGAAGAACATGTATTCTAGAGCCAGCCTGCCTGGATTAGAATCCGAGCCCCACAGCTTGATAGCAGGTGATTTCAAAGCAGTCACTTAACTTCTCTATAACCCCAAATCCTCATCTACAAAGAGAATATAATTATATCTACACCTATTTTATATACATATAATTATACCTACACCTCATAAGAAGACTGTGAGGAATAAAAGAATTTGTGTATGAACATAGTAAAATGCTAATTTTATTATTTTCTAATACTCTCAGATTGAATATGTTCATCAGAGATGAGGAACAGCAAAGTCTACCTGCTTTTCAGGAAGCTGTAAGATGGAGTGTCATATACTGGAATGATGAAGTTGCAGATAGTTGGGAGCTATCTGAACAAGGGGATTTAGAAGGAAGCACACTTAGTCACAAACAAATTCTAGATGGGGACTTAAGAACTGGAAGGGGAAATTAGGTGTAGAAAAAATCTTAGACTTGTCTGAATTTTAAATTGATCTGCAGAAGCAGATGGAGACCAATTTTAGAACTCTGTCAACCTTGATAAAAGACCATGAACACCAATGGAATGCCATCACTTACTCAGTATTTCTTGCTCTCTTAAGACCCACATTCATACACACATGCACATGCACACACGTACACACACACATAGCAACAACATCCAGTAGTAAGGTTTCAACAATTTTTAAGTCATTAAGGTAAAGTGAGAAGACAGATTGTCATCAAGCTTCACTTTTCTGGGAGAACAACTGATAATGATAGAATCTCTAAAGAAAGAAAAAAGCAGACAGCTCGCTCTCCCTTTGAGCTGATGCTGTGGCTATGAAGAGCATGGTCCTCTGTGTATTCTCAAGAATAGTAAATAATATAAAGGAGTAAAAAACATATTTCCCAGATTAGGGGCAAGAAAAACAGTCAGTATAAATATGAATATGCTAAATTAAAGAATCAAAAGCATGGTTCCTACAGCATTTGGATCATAATTTGTAAATACTAATTTTTTTTAAAAAATCCTTGTATGGAGGCCATTCTCAGCAGTCTTTTTTTTCATATCTTTACAAACTTATCAAAGTCTTTTTTTCCCCTCTTTTGTTTTCTCTCCCCTCTTATTTCTTTAATGGAGTCATCAATGCTATACTCTCTTTGATAATTTTTGACAAGTGTATAATGAGAAAACTTTAATGACATAATAATTAGAGGGAGAAAATAAGACCCTGTAATACAGATAAAATTGGTCTGATAAGAAACTAATAGGAAAACTCCAAGCTCAGAAATATGAATGATATTTACTAAGAAAAAATAAATATCTTTTAAGGACTTGTAAAATTTGTGTAAGATAAACATTCTAATGCTTATGTTAAAACTTCAATTTTAGAAGTTTAAAATCATAAAAATCAAAAGCATAAATAACATTTTTATGAAAACATAAAAATCTCTAAAGTAGCTGATAATTCTCAGCTTGTGCATCCTTAAAGTTAAAAAAGGTAGGAAGCAGAAATAGAAACCATTTGAGACAATCAATACATCTGGGAACAAAAAAGAAAAAAGACCTCCTTCCTTCTTGAGGGGAATGGTTGAATAGAGTCTGAGTCTGATGAACCTTTAGAGATGATGTAAATGATTAAAGCATAGGATATTTCTCCTAGGAACTCAAAGTACATTCATAGTTATGATTTTATTTATCTTCATATTGACTTGTAATATATGAAACATAACTTCTTGTCACTATTTAATCAGGAAACCCTAAAGTATAATTATTTGACTTAGCCCAAGATACAGAATTGGAACTAAATGGAAATAGAAACTAGTTAATTTTCGAGCACTAAGTGCTAGGCATTATGCTTATCATTTGCAAATAAAAGCCTTCCATCTAATGGAATCAACTTGTTCTTCAGGATTAAAAGGTAGTCCAAACTTCTACTCCATACACAACGTATTCAGAAGTATCACTGGGAGAATCTTGGGGTCTTTCTTGACACCTTACTCCATTCTTTTAACTGAATTCTCAATTGTCTCCTTATATCTCATCTTTTACATTGTCACCTTGATTCCTTTGGTTCCCCAAAAGACTGCTAATGTAAGAATGCATAACAAAACTTCACTGAAGTTTAGGGTATAATGAGATACTGAAAAGATGATCACATTGAACAAACATACCAAAAAGTAAAGACAAAAGTTGGGTACTAACAATCTATGTTCTTGAAGAATCCACAGTTTGTTCTCCCTGCTAATTATTTCCAAAGACCCAGACCACTTCCATTCAGTCAAGCTCTTACCCTGCAGTGACCCAGCAATTCCACTAGTTGGTATCAGTTTAAGATAAAGGAAAATACAGCTTCACAAAAATATCTGTAGAAAATGTTACAGCATCGAAACATGTATATTATCTAGGGCGAAACAGATCACCAGCCCAGGCTGGATGCATGAGACAAGTGCTCGGGCCTGGTGCACTGGGAAGACCCAGAGGGATGGGGTGGAGAGGGAAGTGGGAGGGGGGACCGGGATGGGGAATACATGTAAATCCATGGCTAATTCATTTCAATGTATGACAAAAACCACTGCAATGTTGTAAAGTAATTAGCCTCCAACTAATAAAAATAAATGGGAAAAAAAAAAAAACTTCAAAAAAGAAAAAACCCAAAAACTTCAAAAAAAGAAAAGAAAATGTTTAGGGTGGCTTAATTCCTAGGACCCCAAATCTGGAGGCAACTTGAGTTTCCCTCAACAGATTAATAGATAAGTAAATTGGGGTATCATGGGAGATTTTTGCTATAATGACAACCCATTCATTTTGACATTGGGATGATAGCAAAAATAATACAAACAGAGCTTTGAAAAGTTCAACCTATTATTACTGCTCTGGGAATCTGCCACATTGGTTTGCACAAGCCAGATTTCCCTGATAGATGATTAAATATGTGAGACCACAAGTAAGTGGTACATTTGTCCTCATCACCTCAAACAATAATCAGCCAACCCTGAGGAAAAGAGCTGCCTAGATGACTGACAATCAACTACAGATGGAAGCGTGAACTCAACCAAGTCTAGCAAAAGAACTGCCCATCTGAACTCACCCCAAATTGCCAAACCACAGGACAATGGGCAAAAAAATGAATGGTTGCTGTTTCAAACCCTAAATTTTGGGGTGGTTTGTTATGTAGCTAAAGTTAACTGATATATGAATATTCATACAAGGGAATGCCAGTTGAAAATAAAACAGATTAAATTACTGATGCATGCAATATTTTGGGTTAATCTCAAAAATAGCATGCTCAATGGAAGAAGCCTTACATAAAGCAGTATGATTGTATTTGTATTTAGTCAAGACTCTGCAAAATTATTATATGGTTGCATGCATGCTCAGTTGCTCAGTCGTGTCTGACTCTTTGCGATCCCATGGGCTGTAGCACCTCAGGTTCCTCTGTCCATGGGATTCTCCAGGCAAGATTATTGGAGTGGGTAGCTTTCCCTTCTCTGGGGAATCGTCCAAAACTCAGGGATCTACTGCATTGCAGGCACATTCTTTACCATCTGAGCCACCAGGGAAGCCCCATTATATGGTTACTAAATTCCAAACAGTGGTTGCCTAGTAAGTGAGGTGGGAATGGGAGAAATGATGATCAGAAAGGGGCAAGAAGGAACTTTCCCGGGATCAGAAACATATTCTTGGGTGGTCTTGAGAATCCTCATAACCAAATTTAAGAGATAATAGGCAAAAAAAAAAAAAAAAGAATTACAATAAATGAATGAAGTTGTATAACATAGGTATTTAACAGGGTGCTATATGAGTACAGAGCAGAAAGTACCTATCTGTGCCTTTTGACATTCAGGAAACACTTCCCTGAAAAGCAGTCTTGAAATAATGCATGCTGCATATAGACGCTCACTATATGGTGTTAAATTTAATTTCTTGGCTAGATAATGCATATTCAAAAGCATAAAGGTATCAAACAATATGTCATATAGATGGCAGTAATTGCTTAGAGATTTAATATGGAGAGGTAAAGGAAGCCATAAAAGTTGGTGCCAGAAGGATAAGCTTGAGCCAAATCAGGCAAGTTCTTGAATGTTTGGTATTGATTCTTTATCATATGAGGAAGGAAAGCCACTGATTAGATTTTCAGGCTCTTAGAACCATATGGCCCTATGACCATTCACGTAATGTGACACCTGCCTTGCTCACCAGCAGTAAACTGATGGTAATTAGTGGCTCATCAATAGCTTCTAATATAAGAAGCCCACTCTGGTGTGTAGAAAGTGAAAGTTACTCAGTCATATCCAACTCTTTGTAACCCCATGGGCTGTACGGTCCATTGAATTCTCAGGCCAGAGTACTAGAGTAGGTAGCCTTTCCCTTCTCCAGGGGATCTTCCCAACCCAGGGATCAAACCCAGATCTCCCACATTGTAGGCAGATTCTTTACCAGCTGAGCCACAAGAGAAGCCCAAGAATACTGGAGTGGGTAGCCTATCCCTTCTCCAGTGGATCTTCCTGACCCAGGAATCGAACCAGAGTCTCCTGCATTTAGGCAGATTCTTTACCAACTGAGCGATCAGGGAAGCCCCAGTGCAATTCTGAAGACTAGAAAATCATGATGAATTGGAACTACTGAAAGAGAACTGAAATAGTAATTAAATGAGTGGGAGGAACATTCCAGTTCTCCTACACACCGCAGGCTCCCCTCAAGTAACATTAACTTCTCTGTGGTTTGTCTGGTAGCTGAGCCAGATTTGTCTTGCTGATTTCCAACCTCCATTAGTCCAAAGCTCAATAGTATCCTATGTTCAAATTTCCAACTTGGAAGAGTAGGTAGGTGAACTTAATTTTCGGATTTTTCTGAATATGAATTCACTCAGAGTTTTAGAATCTTATGTTCCCCTTGTGTGGGAGGAGTCAGTTCTGCCTGCTGGATAAACAATACCATGTAAGGGTAAAAGACATAGTATTTCAGGTTATAGACCTGGATTCAAGTCCTCCCCTTACTCTTTCTGAATCCTGAAGCATCATTTAATTTCCCCCAGGCCTCAGCTTTCTCTTTGTAAACTATGGGTAATGATGGAAAATCTTTCGTTGGTTCTACAAAGAACAGGTAAGACAATAGCTGTAAAGATGTGAATATATGCCTAGAATATAGTGAACACTTCAACAATGTTAGCTATTGCTGTGAATAGAAATCATTAGCCTTTCCTTTTCTATCTCCCAGGACATGAGGGGATCGTTAGATGATTGGTTGTTTGAAATTTAAACATTGAAAAGTGAAAAAAGTAAAACACACTAATACAGTTGCCATTTTTCCTAGTTTATATATTCCCAAGTGGTAACAACTGTACTACCATTAATTAATGAAATCCTTCTATTCTGAAGGATTATCTTCAGTATGTTTCACCCTCATAGTGGCTATGTGTTCTGCAGAAAGAGGATAATCTAGGATTTATGTTGAAGAAGGTAACTCAGATAGAAAGGAAGAGAGGAACAGTGGAGAACACCAATCATGGCCAAGTTCTAACTCTGAAGTTATTCAATCCAACTAGATTACCCTGCTAGCCAAGGAAGAGCCGACGGGTCTTTTAAATGACACTTTAATTCAGTTTTGTGCTTTTTAAAATTGCTTTGGGAAGAACTGGTCTTCAAATTTGTGTCTTCCACAATCCACATCTTATTCCCCTTGGGGGTTCTTTTTCTGTTACTACCTTCATTCCCATTCATCTTCCTCAGCCACATGTTATAGCAAGTACGCTGCTTCAAAAGCAAGCTTCATTGAATGCTACATAAAATACCTTTTCATAAAGCATAACGCTTATTCCCACAGATGTCATGGTAAAGCAACTGATTGCTCTAAGCTTCCTATTTAACCATATTTTCAAAACCTTAAGAAATACATCTAAGTTTACTGTAACATTCTGAAGCAACTTTTCTCTCTAGCTGGTATGCCCTGTTTCCTTTTTACTTCATTTTTCTTTTTTAGTACAATGAGAGCACTCTTCTTGTTGACAGTATTTTTTGTTGTTGTTGACAGTATTTTTATACAATGTTAATCAGTAATTTTTTTAATAATAGTGAGTTTGTCATTTAACACTTTTTCTGATACTCATTATCTTCCAAAAGAAGAAATGCTTCACAAAAAGTCAAAGTTGGACAACATTAACCCTTTCTTACCTCCCACCACGTAACCAGTCAGCCTGGGCTGAAATTCTGGGCTATGAGGGGACAGCGTGTGCCTCCAAGCCATGGGGACATTCCAGCTGGCTCAATAGAGCCCGCAAGAAGTGCGAGGTCAAGCTTGCAATGTGCCCAGTGAGGTTTTGTGGGGTTTTTTTTTTTTTTGGCCAGTGAGATTTATGCTGCTGCTGCTGCTAAGTCACTTCAGTCGTGTCCACCTCTGTGTGACCCCACAGACGGCAGCCCACCAGGCTCCACCGTCCCTGGGATTCTCTAGACAAGAACACTGGAGTGGGTTGCCATTTCCTTCTCCAATGCATGAAAGTGAAAAGTGAAATTGAAGTCGCTCAGTCGTGTCTGACTCTTCGCAACCCCATGGACTGCAGCCCACCAGGCTCCTCCGTCCATGGGATTTTCCAGGCAAGAGTACTGGAGTGGGTTGCCATTGCCTTCTCCATGAGATTTATGAGTCCCAGCTATATTTCTTCACTCAGCTCCTGACTCTGTAAAGAAACAGTTAAATGGAAATCAACTTCTAGACTGGAAGATGATAACTGGTCAATTCCAGAAAAGTCTCTTGTGAAGTCCAATCTCCTTAGTATTCTCAGATGAAACTGGAAGGAATGACTTCTGCCTAAGCACAGGCCTTGTGCCAACACATATGCAATGATCTTGTTCTAAGGATCCTAGATTCTCCTAGAAATGTGAACCAGACATAATCTTGGGGACCAAAGATAACGTCTTATTCACCACCCTCCAAATATCAAATGGCCTACAGTATTTCATCACAGTTACTTTAGCATGCAGAAACAGATTATTTACTAAACTAATAGATAGAGGTGCTCACTTTGCTCTTTGTTAAATGTTGCTGCTCCTGCTGCTAAGTCACTTCACTCGCATCTGACTCTGTGTGACCCCATAGACGGCAGCCCACCACCTCCCCCGTCCCTGGGATTCTCCAGGCAAGAACACTGGAGTGGGTTGCCATTTCCTTCTCCAATGTTAAGTGTTAATTATACAGAAATGTTATGCTTACAGAAAACATATAATGAGCCTACCGTTTCCAAATTTTCATTTCTAAACAGTGATAATTCATTCACTAATTATTTTTAAAATCTCTGACAGGAAGTGATCACAGAGATCATGTGGTTTTCAGTGATAGCCCCAGAAAACAGCCCACCATCAAATTGCAGGGAAAATTCTCTGTCCTCCTCCTCCTCCTCCTCCTCCTCCTCACAATGTTTACAGAGACCTTTCTAGGAGCCAAAAAGTTTACTCATCATATCTCACTCCACTGTCTCGCTTCACAGTGTGGGTAGAATTCTGTCGAGTATGTCTCTTTAGCTGTGGTACCAGCATCGAACACTGACAGTATTCTGACTGATGAGACCAGAAGGAAGTAGGGCTATTCCCCTCCTTTGTTTTACATACAGTATTCCCTTCATCTAGCCAAGGACCACACCACTAGTTTAGGAACCCTGCACGTAGTTACAGAATTTGACCACCAGATCACTGTTGTTCTTTCTCAAGAACTTGAAAATGACATGCAGACTAAGACTTAAGGTGAGACACCTGAAGCATGCTACTGAAACTGTCCTCCAATTCTAAACTGATCTCTTCATCATGGTTCTTTTCAGAGTCCGGGTCTTTATCCAGATACAGATCTGGGGTATAACCTTCATGTACATCCTATACATTTACATATTTATATTCTCATGATGTCATCTTATTCACAATTTCTTGAAATATCATGGTATGATGTGTGCTGAAGCCCCAAGTACATTATATATTCTACATTTCCCTTATCTTCTAACCTAGCACCTCTGAAAAAGAGAGAAATGTTCTTATAGTTTGAGCACCTTTTTTAACAAACAGGTCATTTTTGCAACTACTATTTCAGTACAATTCTCCTAGTCTCTTCAGAAGAACCTGGCCTTGTACTCCCACTGTCATCTCTGGAACAGCACACTTCTTTCAGTGAAACAAACTGGACACCTTTATCCTTGTCTGCTAATGCTGACATAACCTAAGATGAGCTAATTTATTTTTACATATGTCTAACTTTTGTACAATGAATTTTGCTTTAGGTTTCCTCTGTTACCTCTGAGCAAAAAATGACGCTGTTTGTACCATTTGCTCACAAAAGCATTACGTACTTCTTTTGTTCCAAGTTGCCGCTGGACAGTATCGACTTTTTACATTTTATAGGACACTGTAACACTGCACTTTCTCAAATGCTTCACTGTGAAGAAATCAGGGTCCCTATTACATGTGACATGTATACAATCTTAAACTTAGTTTTATTATCAAAATAGTAGAGGGTTATTGATAGATTGCCATTTGCATTTTCCAATCATTTTCTTTTTTAAAAATTGAGATACAATTGACACATAACATTGTACTAGTTTTAGGTGTATAATATAATGCCAGTTACTTTCAATGAACAGTTTTGGCTACAAACTCCTATTATGGGTCCTCTTTCAAAAACTAAAGGTATCTTGTGGCAGTTCTATTGCACTAGACCAGCCGTTTCTTTGATCTCCCCCCAACTAGCAGATGAGCTTTCCTGTAGGCTCCATGGGAAAGAATTTGCCTCCAATGCAGAAGACGCAGGTTCAATCCCTGGGTTGGGAAGATCCCCCGGAGCAGGAATGGCAACCCACTCCAGTATTCTTGCCTAGAGAGTCGCATGGACAGAGGAGCCTGACTTACTACAATCCGTGGGATTGCAGAGTCGGACACGACCTAGTGACTCACATGCAACACACAGCTAGCAGATACATAGAATGGATGAACTACTGCTCTCAGCACAGGTTTTAAACTAATGGGACACTTAAACTTTGAGAGAGGTATTAGCCATGATGACATTTGAGTTTTATTAGTGGTCTTTTATCCTGCCTGAGCATCTCCTGCTCTTCCAACTTTACTAATACATTAGACTCATTTGAACTCAGGTAACCTTTTGGTAACATTGGCCTAAAGAAATCTACCAGTCTCCAGAGGCCAATTTAGAATAGGAGTTATTGGTTAAGCCAGCGTTGGCATTTGGTTCAGTCCATTTCCCAGCCTTAAGTAGATAATGCAAGTTTGCATGTATGTCTACTTTTATTTAATCTTTTAAAAAGTGTTTAAGACAGTCATGCTTGGTGATGCGGTACCTAAAGGCTGGTATTAAGATATGTTTCTGATCCTCTGGAAAGCTTTTCTGACTCAGTAGGCTGTGAACTTTCACAATAGCCCTAAAGGCAATCCTCTGTGAGTTACTGTAGGTTGGTAACTGCACCTGGATTATTTGCAGTAAAGAAAATTTGCAGTGTGTTGATTAACAGCACAACCACTGGAATAGTTGAGGATAAGAATCATCTGGTGGACAGCTAAAATGATACACCAGACCACATAAAAAATACTTCATATGAAAGACCATCATTAATGACACTGGTATTAATCATATCATATCATATTGGAATACTTTGCTAAAGCAATCTCAAAATACCTAAATGGAATACAATGCAAAGAAGCAAGTAAAATGATTTGCAACTTAAAGGTATATTTTGTGAGGGCATAATAACCTTTGGTTCAAATTCATGTTTGAACAAAAAGCATGGGCTTATAACATCTGAGTTATAATTCAGAACAAAAATAGATGATTTAATTTAAATGAAACACAGAACTAGTCAAGAATGAGACAATTGCAAAAAAAAAAAGTGTTTGTTACTCCCATCTCCACTCCCAGTCTAAAAAACAAGTGTTGAATAATAATTCCATATTGTATCAGTATAAATAACTATTGTGAAGTTCTATGTTGATCTAAGAGATCAGAATTAAAATGTGTCATTGCACTTAAGAAAACAAGTACATCTACCTTGTTTAAATACATTTGTAAATTTAGAAATGATAATACAATACGTATTTTAACATAAATGACAGTTACCCAGAATGTAGTATTTTAAAATTAATCTTTTTTTGAAATAATTGTAGAAATACATAGAAAACAGTTGTGAAATACATAATGCAATTCTGTGAAATAATACAGAGAGATCTTGTGTACCCTTTAGACCAACAGTAACAGACTGTTACTTGCAAAAACAGACCCCACTTGCAAAAACTAAAGTACGCTAGCAGATTAGC
Source organism: Odocoileus virginianus (assembly GCF_023699985.2). Lineage (NCBI taxonomy): Eukaryota > Metazoa > Chordata > Mammalia > Artiodactyla > Cervidae > Odocoileus > Odocoileus virginianus. The sequence continues at coordinate 12,748,671 of NC_069692.1, read as the reverse complement.
ATGCTGACGTTGGTACAGTCAAGGATCCCTCCTGTTGCCTTTTTATGGTCACATCCACTTCCCCGTGACACGCCACCTTCCTTGGCCCTTGCAACCACTAATTTGTTTTCCATTTCTCTGATTCTGTCACGTCAAGAATGTTATTTATATGGAATCATACAGGATATAACTTTTGGAATTGGCTTTTTTCATTCAGCTTAATTCTATGAAAACTTATACAGGTCGATGCATGTATCACTTGTCCCTTTCTTGTACTGCTGAGTAGTATTCCATAAGACAGATATGCCAATTCACTCTAGGAATAACATCGGGATTGCATCCAGGTTGGGACTATTATGGATAAAGCTGCTAAACACTTTCATGTACAGTTTATCGTGTGAACACATCTTCCTTTCTCTGGCATAAATGGCTAGGAGTATGTTACTGGGTAATACTGTAGTTGCATTTTAGTTTTTTTAAGAAAACTTCAAACTGTTTTCCAAAGTAGCTTTACATAAGTATTTCCATTTTCCTTCTTCCAAGATTTCTGTAGTTGGTTTTCTAAATTTTGACCATCGTGTATCTTGGGATGAATTTCTTTGGGTTTTTCCTATTTGGGCTTCAATCAGCTTCTTGACTATGTAAGTCAAATTTGGGAAATTTGCCGTCAGTATTTCTTCGAGCACTTTTTCAGTAGTGCTCTTTTTTTCTTTCCTTTCAGAACTCCAATGATAACAAACATTATATTTATTTTTTTTTTTACAGTCTCATGGCTGTATGAGGCTGTGTCCATTTTTTGTTTTCAGTCTACTTTTTTTCTCTCTCGTTTTTATAATGGGTAATTTCTATTGTTCTATCTTCAAGCTCACTTTTTTAGTTCTGTCTCCTCCATTCTGCAGCTGAGTTTAATTTTGGATATTTCATTTTTTTTCCGTTCTATATTTTCAATCTGGGTCTTCTTTACATCTTCTATTTCTTTGCTACCACTTTTTTTTTTTCATTCAAGTATGTTCATAATTTCTTGTTCAAGCATTTTTTTTTTGCTCTAAAATGTCTGCCAGATAATTCTAACATTTCTGTCACACTATGTTAGCTTCACACTATGTTAGCTACAATTAGTCGCCTGTTTTCATTCATGTTGAGAACATTATCCTTATTGCTATAGTGAGGAATTTTGGATTGAAACATGGGCATTTGGGTATTCCATTATGAGACTGTATCTTTCTTTCTTAAATATTCTGATTAGCTGGTTTTCTCTGGTGCTACTTTGGCAGGGGGAAGGAGAGATACCAACCCACTCATTACTTCTGAGTAGGGGTTCAAGTCCAGCCTCCCCACTCAGACCCAACTGAAGCTCAAGAGAGGAAGGGCTGCTCATTAAGGCTTGGAGACAGTGGCAGTTCCTTTCCACTCAGCCTTCACTGGTACCTCCGTAGCTAGGAGGGGCAGGAGGGCCTTGTTACTGCTCCCAGTCGGCTTCATCTGACACCACGGGGCAGGGGGATGACCCCCCCCCCGCCCCCCGCCGCTGGGCAGTGGTGAAAGACCTGATTACCCACTAAGCCGCCTCTGACAAGGCGCTGCTGGGGAGCGAGGGGTGCCCCTTACTCCAGAGAGAGGCTCGAAGTCCAGACTCCCTCTGTGATCTCTGTAGACACTACAGAGGGGGATTTCCTCCTTCCTGGAGGGAATGAAAGTCCAGGCTCCCTTCTGACTTCCCAGACACCACAGCCTAGACAGAGGCGAGCACTCGGCTCCACATTCTTGGCTGCTCTGGTTGGGCAGTGGGGCTACAGATTTTTCTGTGTTGTTAGTTAAAGAAGGGCTATTCAGGTCAGTTCAGTTCAGTTCAGTCACTCAGTCGTGTCTGACTCTTTGTGACCCCCAAAATTATAGTCTTTAATTTTTTTGTCTTGCTAGGTTTTCCCTTCCCTGGTCTTTTGGTCAGATAGCAGGCTTCTGTTCTGGGCTTTTTCACTATCTGTGTCCATTGGCATTTCTGAGTTGTGGGCTTCTTCAGCTCCAAGCATGGTATACATGAGACAAAAGAAAAGTAGGAAATTCACTCCCATGTCCTTCCTTGCATCCCAAGATTCCTAGTCAGTCTACCTTCTTTCCACCTTTCAGAGGCTTCCTACATGTGTTTTATATATTTGTATATATATGGCTTCCCAGGGGGTTCAGCGGAAAAGAATCTGCCTGCCAATGCAGGAGCCACAGAAGACATGGTTTCAGTCCCTGGGTCAGAAAGATCCCCTGGAGGAGGAAATGACAACCCACTCCACTATTCCTGCCTGGGAAATTCCACGGACAGAGGAGCCTAGCAGACTACAGTCCATGGGGTCACAAAGAGTTGGACATGACTGAGTGACTAGGCACACATGCATATGTATATATATAATGTCCAGGGTTTTCAGCTCTACTTAAGGGGAAGGTTAGGAAAAAGTACATCTAGTACAACTTCCTGAAAAAAAAAAAAGTCCAAAAGATAGTATTTGAGACACTAAAGTTGTTACATTTTCAATTATTACAATTAAATCTTTTTAAATACTTACCAAAGATTTTAGTTTCCACTTACCTATTAGCTTCTAAGTGAATTTCTGGGACATAGACTCATAATTTGGTTTGTTGATACAAAAAAGAATTTTAATCTGATTTAGTTATAGAGAGAAAGTATCATTTCCTTTCAGCCACTAATGATATCAAGATGATATATAATTCCCTATGAGGTGAATTAGAAGTGAACAAATCATATTAGATGTGTCAAGGTGAAAAGATGAGTAAAAATAAAAAGATTTAGGCTAAGCTCTGCTCTGAATGCCAAAGACTAAGACAACTGTAATATTTTAGTTTTCTACAAGAGGATAATTATAGCATTAATACAGTATGACCAGTATCTAGCCATTGTTATTCTAGCCATCTTTAAATATGGAACAAAATAAAATAATTTTATTTTAATTCCAAGTATTCAGACCTACTATGACAATGTCGGTCACTGTTTCTTGCTTTGGGCACCATCACTTCCCCTCATATGACCCAAACTCCTCGGAACTGGGGCCATCTTGCTCCTCCCTGAATGAAATCCACGTCTTCCCACAGGCTGTCTGAGTTCTGCTGGGAAGGTGTTCTCACCTTTCCTCTAGTTATGCCCTCTCAAAGCCCCCTCCCCCATTTCTCAAGGTCTATCTCCAAACATGCCAGCCTATCACTTACAATCCACCCAGGAGATGGGTTCCCAGCTCTTTGGGAAGGCAACCCTTCAGTTCGGTCTTAAAGGATGAGTCAGAACTACTCAGAGGTGCAGGTTGAGAGAGGGAGAGAGGGAGAAGGTATAAAGCAGCCGGGTACCTTGTTGGCAGAAGGGGTTAATGAGCTAAGGAGCAGAGGGCAACCATCTGATATATGTCAGCAAACTGCCCACAGCTTCATACTGGTGTCCATTCTGTGACAAGGAGTGGTGAGAAGTGAGGCTATAAAGGGAGCAACATATCACATTAGGAAAGATTTGTATTTCACGAAAAATTTTATACATTTTTGGTTGAAGACAGGGCGTTCCTTAAGTGTATTGTGTAGAAAATGACACAGAACTGCAATTTGATTCATGCTCAAAGCCTTCTGATTATAGCCCTAATCTGCCTTCACAGCTTTTATTTCCCTTGTTCTAACATGAGGTCCGCACGCACCCATCAGATGAAAGGACTGGCTCTTTCCTGAACACAGCCGTAAGTTCCCCGCTTGATGAACTCACTCTGGCAGAGCAAGGCCCGTTTTACCACTCCTCTGCAAAAATACGTATAATGCTCTTCCAAAGGCAGTTGCGAGGATTTAATGAGCTAACGCGCGAAAGCAGCCGGTTTACTGTTTGTCAGTTAGGAGACAATCAATTTTCTTCCTTCCTCCTGACAGTTATCCTAATCTACTTTGAATTACAATTATATGCGTATCCCTGCCACAAGATTGCAAGATCCTTTAGACTGTGTCTATAACAGTGGCTCTAACGAGGGGCCGTTTTGCCTTTGAAGGATGTATGATAAGGTCTGGAGACATTTTGTGCTTAGTTGCTGAGTCGTGTCTGACTCTTTGCAACCCCATGAACTACAGACCTCCAGGCTCCTCTATCTATGGGATTTTCCAGGCAAGAATACTGCAGTGGGTTGCCATTTTCTTCTCTAAGATATTTTGGATTATCTCAATTGTCAGACTGTCTTGATCATAGGGTATTAGTAGTTATACATCCTAATAATGCACAACGGAGCCCACAGAAAAGGAATTACTCAACCCAAAACGCCATTGGGGCCAAGGTTGGGAAACCCACCCTGGTTCATCTTTGTGGCCTGAGCACAGTTAGCCAAGTTGCACGTTATAGAGGTATTCAGAGCTGTAAGAAATCCTTTGAAACTGCTCTTCTGTAGGTAAATTTATAAATTGCTGCGAGGGAGTAAAAATTAAATTAGAAATTTATTCAGTGTAGGAAAATTGAAAGGTAACAGAGGTTTATGAATCCTGATTAATTTGGGGGAAACTCATTCCCATTTGTATTTAGAGGTGACCAATTTAAAAGCTGAAGTTCTCTTAATCAGCAAGCTTTTGTAATGAAATGCAGCAGGATTTACTTTTATATCAAAGTCGCTCCCCTGATAGTTAAAGAATGCAACTGAATACAATTAAAAGCTCACTGGTAAGCACAATACAGTGCCATGGCTGCATCCTGGGAGAGAAATACACTTAATAATCTAGATTCTAGTGACACTTTAATGAGAAGTTTAAACTCACTGGCCCTGAATCTCAGAATTTATCTGTACTCTTTACCTAGATTTTCATTTCAAAGTAATTAAGTGATGAGTGAAAATCAAGAGAAAAGCTTGTGATTGGGAAAAAATTCTGCCTGTTAGTATTCTAAACTGAAGAGATGAACTAAGGATAAATCTATGGCATTAGCCACAATGGTAACACCTTCCTGCAAAGGCGATACAAGCAGTACCCAGGGGATCTAACCAAGCCCGTAGCATCTTTGCCTAGCAAGTGTCAGATCCAACACCCGTGACAAAATACCAATGGGACTAGGTCATTCAGTGATGAGGGCATTTTCATGGGTCCTGGTGGATGAAAGATTAAAAAGTGTTAGTATAATCTGTTTTTCCCACTATCCGTAAAAAAATGCTCAAATCACTGTGTGATTTTGCTTGGTCATATCGAAATCTTCACTGAAGCCAAACAGGACACCCTGGTTTTTAACAGTACCCGGTACTCGAAAAATAAATCTCATAAAAACAGCAACGCTGATGATTCCATTATATAAGGAAATAGTTCTTACTATCACAATTTTATTGCAATAGCCACAGAGAGAAAAATGGTTATTTGGTAACTTTTCTAACACATTGTTTAAAAACCTAAGGGCTAATGTAACATCAGTGGTATGTTATCTGCACCGTGTGCTAAGTCGCTTCAGTCGTGTCTAACTCTTTGCAACCCTATGGACTGTAGCCCACCGGTTCCCTCCATCCATGGGATTCTCCAGGCACGAATACGAGGGTGGGTTGCCGTGCCCTCGTCCAGGAGATCTTTCCAACCCAGAGATCAAACCTGTGTCTCTTATGTCTCCTGCACTGTCAGGCAGGTTCTTTACCACTAGCCCATCTGGGAAGCTCCAGTATGCTTTCTCTCTCTCTATTATTACATGTAACAGTTTAGATAACCCACTTGGCGTGGGAGGGCAGGGGGGCTCCACTGTTCCTCTCATTCCGGATCTGAAAACGGAAGCTGGTGAAGAATATTCTCAAAGTCTTCTTCCTCATCTACTTCTCTCTCTTAAGCAGGGTCGCTGCTTCTGTGCCAGGAAAACCACTGCTTTATCTCATGCCAGTTCTTTTTGAAAAAGAACTAGAATCTGCCATAACATGCTTTCCTTCTCAAATTCAAATCAGAGATTTTCTAAAGTTCCTTTGAACTGGACCTCTCTCTATCTCCAAATAGTTCTCATTAAATCTCTCAGTGTACCCTCTGACTTAAAATGTTTCACTCATGCCTTCCAGAAATATTGCAGTCTGTCAGACAATGGAAAAACAAGTTCATTAGACTTCTCAAAGCAGCAACTCTTTGCTCTGTACCTTAGCTCCTAATTGAAGACGGTAGCCTTTTTTCCAAGGTTCCCTTCCCGGATGTCAAATACTCCACAGATCAATGCCTGTCTGAAATGTCATTGTGAATAATGTCCATCCCTATCCTGAGCATATGCTTTTTAGGATTCCTCCAGACTGGAATATTTGGGGGGGGGGAATTTTTCCACATTATCAGGAAATTAGTTTCCTTCCTTCCACCAGTGCTCATTATTTGACTCAATAATTATATGAAGGAATACAAAACTAACATCTGAGGGGATACACATCAAGAGCTTTGCTGTGGTCCTGCACAGATACTTGTTTCAGTGAGCAAAGGCTTCCCTGACTACAGGGACCTCTGTTGCGTGTTTCAGTAAGGATGCCCTGATGTGTGCGATCCCAGTTCAGTGCATACACGTTATTTCCCCTGTTGCTCTTCTGTAGTACATCATCTTAATTATACCTGGTATGTTGTGTTCCTGGTCTCGGTTCCTGAAACTGGTCTAAACAAGTTTTACTTACAAAGTGTTCATGCAACTTTCCATGGAATCTCCTCAATATTTTTCCCTCGAAATATTTTTCTGTTAGTCAGCAGGAATCCAATTTTAGAATCTTAGGCTCTGGGCTAATGAAAAGTGAATTAGAAGTTGATTGGCACAAATGCAGATGTTAATCCATTAATGAATGACCATAGTTCTTTTTCAAGACCTAAAATAATTTGTTGTAGATTGCCTGGCAATTAACAAATCTCATACGTAAATGCAGAACAAAGGAAAATAGAGTAATGTAATCACTTGTAAGCCACATTATATGAATTCACACTGGAATCTGGAACCAGTCTGAAGAACCATTTTAGAACACCAATCTAGTCAAAACTGCCTGCCTTTGAAAAGTCACTCCCCCAGTGAGGTCCAGTACTGTTGCCTTTGCCTTATGTCTAAAGCATCTTTATTTTGTTTCAGCTGGCAGGGTTCATCTACGCCTGTTATGTTGTGAAATGTATAACTGAAGAAGAGGACAGCTGTAAGTATAAAAGCTCTATCCCGTTTCTTTCAAGTTCAGAGCATCTTCTGTACTGCCTCTTACCTAGACTACCTACTTCTCAGATGATACCCCTTAACACATCATTAGAACCAGGTACTAAGCCCTTTGTACACATCAGGCTAAAGTGTTTTTCATAAAAGTATCCAGCATACAGATAACTAATGGGTGTCACCCAGGACTACAAATCACAACAATCAACACTTCGCAGCAGTTTCAAAAATTCTCACAAGAACCAACTTCCGATTAATTCAAGAAATCATGAAACCAAATGTTGATATTTCCTTTTTGTTCCTGTGTGTGTGCTAAGTTGCTTCAGTCATGTCCAACTCTTTGCAACCCTATGAATTTAGCCCACCAGGCTCCTCTGTCCATGGGGATTCTCCAGGCAAGAACACTGGAGTGGGTTGCCATGCCCTCCTCCAGGGGATCTTCCCAACCCAGGGATCGAAGCCACATCTCTTATGTCTCCTGCATGGGCAGACAGGTTCTTTACCACTAGCACCACCTGGGAAGCCCAGTTTTGTTGCTATAATTTGATACAAAAGGCGAGAATGTTACCTCAGAGCCTCAGCATTTAGCACTACTGCTTAATTCAAAGTATAGATGGCAGGGCCCTCTCACAAGCCTTGAAGTGGTTCCACTGTCCTCTGCTCCTCTGAAAATTGGCAGATAGAAGGTTTCACTCTTCCTTGCCCCCACTAAGGATCTGAAAGAGAACTGGAAAAAGTACTTCAGTGATCTGTGGGTTCTTGCCCATACAGCTATATTTACTCAGGAAAAAATCAGAGTTGGGGATCACTTTTCTTGGTTTTCAAAAATGTTCATAATGACTGGGGTATTGAGACAGTAGGGAGAAAGATGACAATTCACTGCTCCGTTATAGCATGATCCAAGGAAAATGCTCAGAGAAACATGTGTTTCTTCTTCACTTTCCAATCACACTAGAAAGAAGGAGGCTGTATCAGATGTTTCATTTAGAGAACACACGTTCTCAATCATACTTGCACGTGATGTAAAATCAGGACTACACAGTGCATAGTTTATATTATGCTGTGTGCAAAAGGAAATGATAGTCATTTACAAATAAGCATTTGTAAAATACTCCTCAATGTGTGAAGCACTATGTCAGTCTTTGGATGTTTTTAGATGAATGATATGCAATCTTTTACCTTGAGGAATTAAGGATTTTGTAGGGGAAAAAAAAAAACATGTGAACAAATAAGTGTAATAAAACTCTATACAGTGTATAGTGTGGGGAGATAGAATAGGAATCAGGAATGGTTTCATAGAGAAGAATTCTCTTGAGTTTCGTCTTGGAAAATAAATATTTGTTAGGCAGCTGATGTGGGAGTAAGGTGATCCCAGGCAAAAGGTGAAAAAGCATCAAGACATATCACAGCCTGCCACGATGGGGGCAGAGGAGCCAGGATAATATGACTGAATTACACCCTGTGCTAGAAGTGGGCACCCAGAGATGACTGGAACATCAAGCAGATGAGACAGCAGAAAAATGGTTATGACAAAATAAGGAGTTTGGACTTTATTTTGTATAGCATCATGGCAAATCAACTGGCAGTTACTAGAAAGAGAATAGCATAATCAGAAATGCACTTTAAAAAACATATGAAGGAAAGACTTGGATGGGTGCATCAAGATTAAGGAAAGGGAGACAAATTAGGACACCATGACAAGGACCGAGGTAAGAAGATGAGGGTCTGGCCTAAGACCAGTGATGGAGAGGGCAAGGATATGTATGTTATTAAACATAAAGATAATACTCAATGATGGGCTAAAAAGAGATTGATTCATTTCTGGGTTTCTGACATGAGTGAACAGGTAGATGGAAATGTCAGTTGAGGAAAGGAGAACAGGAATCCCAGGGAACTCTTTTAGGGAATTCGTCCCCAAGTCAAGTTTTGGTCAAAGCCATATAAATGCAAGGGGGTGTGAAGTTACAAGTATCTTTTGGAAGACAATGCGTATCAATAAAGCATCTGAAAAACATTTCCATAATGCTTATTCTTTATATATATTTTGACCACAGCTCCTTATTTTAACCACAACTCACAACTTCTTTTTTTTATTGGAATATAATTGCTTTAAATGTTGTATTAGTTTCTGCTGCACAATGAAGTGAATCAGCTGTGTGTGTGTGTGGACTGACTGCCCCCTACATCCCACCCATAAGGGTCACCACACAGCATCGAGCTGAGCTGTCCATATAGTAGGTTCCCACTAGCTGTCTGTTTTACACGTGGCAGCATACATACATAAATCCCATCTCCCAATGCATACCCCCACCGCGTCCACCCATTCATTCTGTCTGAGTCTCTATTCCCCCCATGCAAACAGGTTCATCAGAACCATTTTTCTAGATTCCACATATAATGATTAGTGCACAATATTTGTTTTTCTTTCTGACATACTTCACTCAACGTAAGTGCCTATATTAATCCAAAATGCAAGCAGCCTTATCATAGATAATTTTTCTACTTGTGGTCTTTTTGCTTAGTAAGATATAAACTACTTTGTTTTATATTCAAGTAGTCTCATGTTGATCTTGGACATTCATGGGGCCACTGAACAGCCTGGAAGAGGACGATGATTTGGGCCAGTTCTCTGTCCAGTTAGGTTTGTTTACTTGTGGTCACTCACACACAACTATGAGTATTTGTTAAGTAAAATGCTTTAGGTTGATATTTCCCATGTATTATCATTATCTTGTTCACATAGCTTCCAATGCTCAAAAGCAAAAAAGGTTGCAATTTCTATCTCATTTTTTGGTAGTTATAAAGAAAATGACTTGGAGCCTTTAAAAATATTCTGGCTTGATGAAGGTAAAATACCCACATATACACACACACACAAACCCTGGAAGTAAGTCCTGAGATATGAGGCAACTGTAACGAATATATAAACAGAGAAGGCATCTGTGTGTGACTGTCCTTACCTGCCATGGGGATTTGCAATGAAACACCCTGATGGGAGTGTAGGGCATGAGGAGGTGCCAGCTCCCTACCTGCCAAATTAGTTAAGTTTCCATTCCTAAGGGTCTCGCAAGGAACAGAGGACAGTTTGGGTTCTGTAGCTGGTTCTGGGACTGGACTGTGCAGGTAAGAGCCTAATCATGCACCTGGGAGACTGAAGTATCCATGACATCAGGAGGATACTGACCAGTCTGTCCTCAGTTTTATTATCTGAGGCTCAGCAGCAATTACAGCCAGAGAGCCTCAGAGGCACCAGCCTCTAGGGAGCTACGGTGAGGGTTCAGGCTCCACCACCAAAGACTCAAGACTCCACAAAATAGAAGAAACCATCGCTGAACTAAAGGGAGTCACTGCAGGCACACCAAACACCGAAGATTTTCTTCCCTATTTCTCCTTTTAAACGGTATCTTATGCACTTCTCTGGAGGCCAGTTTGATAAATATTTATCTAGATACTTTAATGCAAAGTTGTTGTGATTTTCCCCAATGAGAACCCGGGGCCTTGAAGCTGACATCTCTGACCCTTCGGCGATCTAAGCCGGAGCCCGAGCCTGGCAGGCCGGCTGGCAGTGCCAACTCACAGGACACCACCGCCATCTGCTGAGCCTGCTGGGGATGACGACCGCCCTGGGGCACAGATTTCAAATAGGAAGATGTGGCACTTCTGCCCCGTGGACCAGCCCCCTAGGGCTGCAGTGACAAAAGTGTAACAGACGGGGCGACTTAACCAGCAGATACCTACGTTCTCATAGCTCTGGAGGCTAGAAGTCCAAGATCAAGGTGTTGGCAGGGTTGGTTTCCCCGAAGGCTCTCTCCTTGGCTTGCAGAAGGCTGAATTCGCTCTCTCCTAGGCTGGCAGAAGGCTGAATTCTCGCACCGTTCCCAGATGCCCTCTTTTCTCTGTCTGTGAGTATGCCCAGGTCTCTTCCTATGCTCTGAGGGCACCAGTTTTATCAAATGAGGGCCACACATCCTTACGGCATTTTTAACCTTGTGATATGATAGTCGCTCGGTCCTGTCCGACTCTTTGTGACCCGTGGACGGTAGCCCGCCAGGGACCTCTTTAACCTTAATTACCTCTTTGAAGGCCCCTCTCCAAATACAATCACCTAGGGGGTTAGGCCTTTAAAAGATAAATCTGGAAGGGGACACCATTCAGTCGGAACATCCCATATCTAAAGATTAAACACACACACACAGAGGCACACAGCATGAGGCTGTGGGCTGTTTGAAAACACCCACTGGGAAGAGAGTGGGGCGAGCTTCGGCTCACTGCGCCTCCAAGGCCCGTGGGTCAGAGGCTCCAGGCGGTGAAGGCAGCCTCCCCGCCCCTGGCTCCCCACCAGCAGGCAGGGGTTCTGCTCCATGTCTCCTGCCCGGGGTGAGGGGCGATCTGCCTTCAGAGGAGAAGCTCCTGGCCAGAAAAGCTGGGACCTGACGCTTAAACCTTACCTGCCTGGGGCAACCATCACAACAGACTTTCCTACATTTGTTCGTGAAAAGGCAGTGGTATGTCTTAGGAGAAAATTCTTTTCTCCAGGGGAGTGGTCGCCCCTCACTGGGCTGTCTTTGGGGTTGGGCTCTTCACTTGATCATGAGCTGCCAACCAGGCTATTTTCCTTACAACCTCCAGTGTTTTCCATGCTTCTCTCCTCATTCTCTTTGACAATATTCTGTGAAAGAAATCAAAGGTTCCAAGACTTCTGGTCTGGTGCCTTTTATTATACTTGTAATTCTTCTCTCCCTTAATCTTCAGCTTCTCTGCACCAGAGTCCGATGTCCACTTATAATGATAGAACTAAGAACTTATCTGTTATGTTAGTGCTGTTAGATGTGACAATTAAAAGGAAAACATACAGCTGTGGAAAATATCACTGATCCACAACATGAGGAAAAAAAAAAAGCCAACATGATTTCTAAATTTTTATTATGTGTTCTTATAAACCTTTGCCTTAATAGTTAAACTAGAAGTAAAAATAAACATCAGTCCTCTGAAAAATGGATCCATTTTTCTAAGTGCGTTCTAAGTCGCTTCAGTCGTGTTCGACTCTTTGTGACCCCATGGACTGTAGCCTACCAGAATCCTCTGTCCATGGGATTCTCCAGGCAAGAATACTAGAGGGGTTGCCATTTCCTCCTCCAGGGGATTCTTCCTGACCCAGGGAGCAAACCTGCGTCTCTTCTGTCTCTTGCTTTGACAGGCGGGTTCTTTCCCACTAGCACCACCTGGGAAGGCGACATTTTTCTAAGTACTCACTATCTTTTCTAAAAGAGATTCGATGTGTTTGCAAATGTTATTAAATATTCAAATCATCCGGGAAAATATGCAGAATGCCATTTTAAAATATCCTAAGGGGGCTTATTTTGAAAAAATATTAAAAAATTAATTCTAGATATTTAGACTTGTAGATACACATGTGCGTGAACCTACCAACCAAGCACAGATGCATAAAATCCTGTCCTGAATTCTCCAAAACAAACTGGCCTTGGGATAAAAGTCATAATCAATTTATGGAACCTTTCATTTGAAAAGCAAACCACAGGAAATTATTCACTTCTCTGAGGCTAATAATTTTCTGTTATTTTTGTTTGATTTTTCTTCTAAAGCCTGCTGGCCTACACTTCTGTGTATTGAACTCTGTTCTGCATGCTTTGATCATTTTTCTAGTTTGACAGGATCCCTGAGTTTGGATACTGTTCTTTGAGCACAAGGACACGCTCTCCCACCTCTGAGGGTAGGTAGAGGTGGCAAGGGAGGAGTACTCATCCATTAAAAAAAAATTGGTTCTTTCTGTTTATAAAGAGGTGTAAGTTACTGCAGAATGTAGAGAACCTACAGATGAAAGAAAAAGAAAGAATGATTTCACAACTTCAAATTCTGGTTCTCAGTTAACATTTGGGCATACGTCTCCTTTCTTCCTATCTTTTTCTGTCCTTCTATCTGGTTGTCAGGGCCATTTTATACATTCTGCTTGGTAACCTCAGCTTGCTTTCTTATTATTTATAAATCATTCACCAAACGTAACCCAAGGGGTAGGCAATTAGCAGTTCAAAAAAGGTGCGAAGTTCCTGAGTGCCAGGTTGACAGGCAGAGTTATGAGAATGATTTGCCTATTTTACTTCATAAATATCATACTCAAACAGTCAAATGAAAGTATATTATTGCTTTCTTTACAATATTTGTTTTGCAACTCTGAAGGTGACTGACTGAAGTAATCTTGTTCATATCTGCCAGCCTACCACGAAACCAAAATGTGTTGCTTCTTTGCCCATCTCTGAACAGAGTCACTCATTCTAGGGTCTGGAGCCCCAGACTTCGGATGCTACTAGTCTCCAGCTAGAGCTCTGCAGAGCCGCAGCGGGGCCAGAGTCGAAGCGGGCACTTTGCTCCTTCCCCAACCTTCCAGAGCAGGAGTTCTGCATTTCTTACGTTTTACAGCTCCTCATTCGGCTTCAGACTTCTTATGAACTAAGAACACTGCACACTGCAGCGTTCGAAATGATGAAAACTGCTGCCTACTGCTCTATTTCAACACTTTAATTTTATAGACCCATAAAGATTAAACAACTTCCCCAAGGTCACCGAGCATTACCGGTGAACTGATAGCACACAGGACATACTGACTCCCTCAGGGGAAGACAGTGTTAGGGGATGTCACTGCGGACCACACCCATCTTGACCACTGCTATAGCCTCAGCATCTAACCTATCCCTCAATAAGTATATAGGAAATAAACGAATCAACCAATTAGCTCTCCACTAACATCTCCTGGACTATATGGAAACTCCGAAGGAATGTGACACTTTGGTAGACACCAGTTTATTCTAAGCAAAAGAATAATGAATAACAAAGCAACTTTCCTCATTTTCTACAAATGGAAGAAAGCTGGGGGTGGGGGGGATAAGCTGCCATAAGTAAAAACAAAAGGCAGACCAGATGATCAACACCTGAAACAAATACATACACGTGTGCCTCTGTCAGTAACAATGTGAGCTCCTATCGGTGACAGCAGCCTTCCCTAATTGTGAGACAGTTTTTACATTAAGTCTCCCGAAATGAGTACCGGTCTTTTCAGCCAGCTGTTAAATTGCTCCCTCTTGTGGTCACGGAAGAGAAAACATAAGCGCTTTATTTTTCAATTTGGATATTCAGGTCCAATTCCCAAGAAGAGCAGAACTAAAGAATGTGCTAACCATCAGATGATTGCACTCATGTCCCATGCTGGTAAGGTCATGCTTAAAATCTTGCATGCTAGGCTTCCGCGTTTCACAAACCAAGAACTTTCAGACTGCATTTGGAAGTCCAAACCTGATTTAAAGCTGGGTTTAAAAAAGGTAGAGGAACCAGAGATCAAATTGCCAACATTCACTGGATCACAGAGAAAGCAAGGGAATTGCAGATAAATATCTACCTCTGTTTCATAAACTATGCTAAAGCCTTTGACTTGTGGATCATGACAAACTGTGGAAAACTCTTAAAGAGATGAGAATACCAGACCATCTTAGCTGTCTCCTGAGAAACCTGTATGTGGGTCAAGAAGCAACAGTTAGAACCTAGTATGAAACAACTGATTGTTTAGGATTGAGAAAGGAGAACAACAGGACTATCTGCTGTCACCATGTTTATTTAACCTATACACTGAGCACATCATGAGAAATGCCGGGCTGGATGAGTTACAAGCTGGAATCAAGACAGGCGGGAGAAACATCAACAGCCTCAGATATGTGGATGATACCACTCTAGGTAGAAAGCGAAGAGGAACTAACGGCCTCTCGATGAGGGTGAAGGAGGAGAGTTCATGAGCCAGCTTAAAACTAAATATTAAAAAACTAAGATCATGGCATCTAGACTTCATGACAAATAGGGGAAAAAGTGGAAGTAGTGATGGATTTCCTCTTCTTGGTCTCTAAAATCACTGCAGATGGTGACTGCACAATGAAATCAGAAGACAACTGCTTCTCAGCAGGAAAGCTATGACAAACCTAGACACTGGGTTGAAAAGTAGAGACATTACTCTGCCGACAAAGGTCCATATAGTCAAGACTATCTAGTCTTCCCAGTGGTCATGTATGGTTGTGAGAGCTGGACTGTAAAGAAGGCAAAAACATCAAAGAGTGCCAAAGAATTGATACCTTCAAACTCTGGTGCTGGAGAAAACTCCTGAGAGTCCCTTGGGCAGCAAGGAGATCAAACCAGCCAATCTTAAGAGAAATCAACCCCAAATACTCACTGGAAGGACTGAAGCTGAAGGTGAAGCTGCAGTATTTTGGTCATCTGACGCGAACAGCCAACTCACTGGAAAAGTCCCTGATGCTGGGAAAGATTGAGGGCAGAAGGAGAAGAGGGTTTCAGAGAATGAGATGGCTGGATGGCATCACTGATGCAATGAACATGAACTTGGGCAAACTCTGGGAGATGCTGAGGGACAGGGAGGCCTGGCGTGCTGCAGTCTGTGAGGCCACAGAGTTGGACACGACCGGGCGACTGAACAACGAAAATTCAGGTCCAAGTTGAGTCTTCTTTAACAACTACTTCTCATTTTCTCCCTCTTCTCTTAGCGGCTACTCCATTACACTTCATAGCTTTTTATACACAAACACACACACATATACATGCACACTAGGATCATCCTTACAGAAATCTAATGTTCCCAAGGGAATCCACAGTGGCTCAGCGGTAAAGAATCTGCCTGCCAACGCAGGAGACGCAGGAAACACCAGTTGCATCCCTGGGTCAGGAAGATCCCCTGGAGAAGGAAATGGCAAACCACTCCAATATCCAATATTCTTGCCTGGGAAATTCCATGGACAGAGGCGCCTGGCAGGCTACGTTCCACAGGGTCGCAGGGAGTCAGACACAGACACAACTGAGTGAATGAGCATGCACACAGGTTCCCAAGTCAAAAATACGGGGGAAGAAATTGATTCATTCTCTACCCTTTGTTGATTCAAAGCAATCAGGCCCAAGTTTCTAAAGAGTCAATGTCGAGGTAACAATATTCAGACCAGCAAAGCAGGCACTTTAACTGAGGTGTGATAAAGGAGGTACGTAATGCAGAAAACCAACATGATGCAGTAGATAAATAATATCCAAGTTGTTTTAATCCACCTCAATGGAAAAGCCCAGCACTTGTGAAAGGCAGCAGAAGTGACATTTACAGAAAGGATTAAAAGAAACATCTCCGAATGGTGATTATTTTGCCCCTTCCCATCCACTAACACCTGTTCTGTACCCGTTTCCTCACCATCTCTCTCTTTACTCACATTGATAATGACATGAGAAGGAAAGCAGCTAAGTGGCAAAAAAATAGGATGCTTTCAGCGCCAACATACATGCTCACAAATAAAGTAGATGGGATCCTTTAGTCCTGTCTTGAAAGAACAAATGAGAACAAGACAAAGAGCTGGCACAGGAAACGGACGTCTAAGAGCCCTCCAACGCTGAGACGTGCTGAGAAAGAAGATGGTACATTCAAAGTTAGTCTTTTGATAAAGGATGCTGGCAGTTGAAAATTCATTATGACCAGATTTGCTTTAGCAGTGGCAACAGCATCTAATAGGAATAGAAGGCCAGGCTTGGCTATCTCCTTCTTAACAGCAGGAGGGCTAAAAGCACTGCCTCTCTAAAGACAAGACGGCCACCAGGTATGCGGAACGAAAACATCTGAGCAGAGCTGCCTTACACAGAGCAGTTAAAGAGTGCCTTGTAAATAAGCAGCACCGGGCAAACCCTCAATCCTGCGTGACATTTAAACGAGGCTGCTTTGGCAGCAGAGAGGCAGGCAGGCCTCCACACGGATGGGTTGGCATTGTGTGGCAGGGAGTGAAGGAGAAACAAACTTAAAACTCACAGGAGGTGAGGTTTGTTTAAATAATAGAAAGTAATTAGGCTGAAGACAAAAATCAGTGATGGCATTTCATAATTACAATTAATTTAAAGGTTAATTTCCTTTGGTGCTAAAACCTTTATTTAAAACATTTACCAGGAAAGGAAATGAGGATGTTACTATCAAGAGGCGTAGAGTGCTTCTGGGAATCCATGCCTATTATCACTGGAAAATTAGGTTAGGCCCAAAGTGGGAATTTCAATTCATTTCTGTGTATAATAGATGGCGGTCTGGCCTCGGAGTCAGCAGGGCTGCCTTAGGGCAGAGCGAGATTTGCATTTTTTGTTTGTTTGTTTGTTTAGGGGATTAATTGCAAATGTTTCCCACAAAGAATCCTGGTTTATACACGAACAATCCTGACACAAAAAGAAAATTGGATATGGATTGCTGCCTTTGTAACTAATGGAGTTGATGCGAAAGGAATTCCCAAGAGCACAGAGGCAAAGGGATGCACAGTCACTCATCCATATACCTTCATCACGGAAATAAACTGAAAGGAGGCGACACCACTTCTGTGGGCTCCAAGCCCGTCCACCCTATTTTTCTCTCCCAGCTCCCACTTTTCTCCATCACTCTGTTTCCCAAGTGGGAACGGTCATGTCTCGAGTCTCAGGTCCCAACAGACCCTATTCCTCAGTTCATCTCCTTAGAAACTTGCTCAGTAAAATTGAGGCATAACAGCAACAACAGCCAGAGGGGGAACAGCTCCTTCACACCGATTTTTCCCACTCGTGATGTCTTCACAGGTTAGTTCATTTTAAATGCTCTACTGCTATTATCAGTATGTGAAACAATCCCACAAAGATGGAATCGTGCAGATCATAGCGCACTGAACAATATTAGCAATCACCTGCTTTAATCCCCTGATTTTACAGCTGAGGAAAGGAACAATGACTTGCTCCAAGGCCATCATTTAGAGGCAGTGCTGGGAGCCGAACTTGCCGCCTGGGTCCAGGTATACTTTACACATCACTTCACCAGGAAACCCGACACAGGTTCTTCTGACACGTTTGTCGAGTGGCCGCTCCACGTGGCAGGCTGTGCGTTAGTCACTAGGGGTGAAACAGATGCTGTCTTTGCCCCCATGATGCCTACAACCCAGCACACGATTCACATGAGGAAATACACCAAAGTGTGATGAGTGTTTGGATAAGGAGAGTGGGGATGGGAGGACTTACCCCAGTGGTGCCTCATCCAGTTAAGAGAACTAGGAAATTCTTCCCTGAAGAAATGACATCCCCACTGAAACCTAAAGGATACATCAGAGGGATGTGCAGAATTTAACAGAAATAGATGTGCCTTTACTTAAAAGGATAACTTTTTCACCCCTATTGACCAAATGGACATGATAATTCACACAGGAATCATCTTATGTGTTTTTAATGAACCCGACATGGAAAATCTAGTTTCACCTATCACAAATAGCTAGGAAAATATTAGAGTGACCACCAGACATCCTCATTCCTGAAACTGCTATCATTGTTCTATAAAGATGGTTAATTTAGGTTTAGTCCTCCTTTCTGGAGGCTGAAAAACAATGCAAAAATTGTGTAACCAAAAAGTACAAGGGGAGAAACAGTTCTCTCCTGGCGATTTTAGCATCCATGCTTTATTTTTCATTTTCCCAAATATGGATACATCGATGTCCCACACCCTAATTAAAACCTGCATTTAAGTGGGCTGTGCCTTCTAAATATATCCCAGATGTCAGCTGTGAAGACATAGCCAATCATGTCTAACTAGCCTGCCTAGAGCTTGTAATAACTGCTCTCTCCAATTCTGACTGAAAGACACGTCACATATAATTGAAAGCCATTCTCTAAGGGAAGAACAAAACGGAGACTGGTGTATCTAATCCAGCCAAATGCCACAGCACAAAGTGATGCCAGCAACCTTGAAAATAAAGGTCATTTTATCCCACTCTGCACGTGATTCCACATCTATTCAAAGTATTAAAACTCTCTGAATACACAGTTTTCTGACTCTAGCTATACAGTTTCTTGACCGTCTCACTTAATCACCTTTGTCCCCACTCACTTCACCACCTACCCCCACAGTTCCCTTCATCAAGGAGACTCATTTGAATCAACTTCACTATGGATGAAGAAGGCGTCTCTAAAAATCGCCATCTCGCTCCCGGATGCACAAGAACAGTAATGCTCTTGCAGGCACCCTTGGTTTCCTTCCTTGCATTCTCCTCCATCAGGCTTGGATTTCCAATATCCTTGCCTGATGCAGCTCAGATGCAGTGTCTCTACTTCTAATCCAGGGCTGCCGCACAACAGCTGGGAGAGCCCCTAAGTCCACCTGGGTGCTCCCTCTTCCCAACACAGCTCTCATTTCTCTCCCCCATGGTGACCCAGTCACCATGACCCGAGAAAAACCAAAGCTACCAGACATCCACTCATCCCATTTCCCCTCTGAACCTCGAGGGGTCTCCATACCAGCAATTATCCTTCTGTCTCCTAGAGGAGTGAGAGTGCTAGTCACTTAGTTGTGTCCAACTCTTTGTGGTCTTATGGACTGTAGCCCTCCGGCCTCCTCCATCCATGGGATTTTCCAGGCAAGAATACTGGAGTGAGTTGCCATTTCCTTCTCCAGGGCATCTTCCCAACCCAGGGATTGAACCCAGGTCTCCTGCATTGCAGGGAGATTCTTTACCATCTGAGCCATGTCTTCTTGAAACCCGCCCACATCCGAGAGGAATGGTTAAGCTTTTCTTCTCCAAAGCTATCCTTCCACCTAGCCCTGGCCTCATTCCCTCGGCCCAATCCAGGAGACAAGCTCTTGGAGTCTTCATTCTCACTCACTCCACTCAAAATTTCCTTTTCCCTACTCATGGGTCGAAGCCTCACAGACCACAAACCAAGTCAGGTCCAGCCTCTCTCCATCCTTTAGAATAAGATACAAGGTGATTTCCAAAAATATTTGAAAAATGGAAACTCAGTTCTAGGTAGTTTTTTTTTTAATATATACAATATCTTTCCTTTTTTTCTACAATATGTCACATGGGTTACTCCTATCACTTGCCAGACTATAGATAACCAACCAAGTGAACATGTGAAGGGTTTCCATAAACCTACCTCAGCTTCTTCTGATGACTTACACACTTACATCATTCCACATAAACTTCCAGTAAATTCTAACACCAAGTTCTCTTCTCTGACCCTTACTTATCTCCATCTACTTTCCTGGCCTGAAAAATTCTCATCCTTTCAGTAAAGAAACTAAACATATAAAGCAGAGTTTGAATCATTCTTTTTGTATAAATCCCTTGCTAAAAGAGATGAGATCCCAAATCTACCTGCAGTGTATCCATAAAATACGAGCATCTAGTCGTAACCCTGTGAAGTTGGAATTGTTTTCTCTCCACTTCACAGAGGAAGAAAGTCAGGCTCAGAGCAGTTGTGACCTGCTTGTGGGTATAATGGTAGTAAGAAGGGAAGGCGAGGCTGAGCCCGGGTCTTCTGACCCCCAAGCCCTCAATCTTTCCACTACTTCACACTTTCCCTGTGATGCAGCCAGTGGTGGCATTAGACTATTAGAAGATGATTCAACAGCAAGACCCTCAGCAGAAAACCAACATGTGTTTCTTCAAATTTCACCTAAGGTACTGGCCACACTGAGAATCAGCAAAAATAGGCAAAAGCAAAAAGACAAAACAGTTTATCCAGTGGAAATGTGTATTGCATTTTCATTAAGTTTTTAGAACCAACAGCTTAAAGTAGTTACTCAAATGATCTCTAAATAAATATTTCATTTGTATTTTTCGTATACTTAAATGTGTCTACCGAGTTAAAACACTGAAGATCTGACTGCGATACAACTAAGAGAGAAACATGGAAAACACAACCCTAAGACCCTGAGGAAAGGTTATTTTCTGAACAAGGTTAGGAAGTGAAGCATCTGCTGTGATTTAGCTAATAAGTCTCATTTCATTCAATACATGTTTCACCTGCTGGAAGCTCTCTGTAGTATCACGCTTTAGTGACTTTTCGGGCAACGGTGGCGTAAAGCACCCCTACCTACAAAGGACTGTGTTTTCCTAATCAGAAAAAATAAAAAATAGTTCCACGTCCACTCAGAGATGTAAGTCCAGACTGAGTGCATCAAGCTCACAGAAGAAGCCGAACTGCTGCCTCCAAGTAAGTCTGCGTGGGAGGAACAGGGGGTTTTTGGACTTGGACTGTGGTTGGTTATGCTCTGAAATTCCTTTTGTGCCACTGGAGATAAGTACCCTTGGAATCCTTACCTGCAGAGATAATGGATTTACACTCTATTTTCATAGGCCCATGGAAATTCTTTAACATCTTTCAATGAGTGCTTCCAAATATTTAGGCTTAGCTTTCTGTGAGCTGCCTTTAAAAATTCCCCCCCATGGTACTTTCCAGCTCTATCTCCAAACAAGTGCGTTGACTAGTGGCTTTTGTCATGAATAACCAAGGTACAATTTTATATCACAATACCGCCCTGCTAACATGTGTTTTTAAAATGCAGCTTTAGCTTTGCTGAGCTCAGTGCTCACGATTAAAAGGTTTAAATAAAAGGGAAGCTCACAACAGGGGACATATTTGATTGAAGAATATTCCTTCAAAAAGCATTTTTCTCTTACTTGGTAATTTCTAAATTCCACTATTATTAATGTTATCAAACCATAGTTATTAAACTGATATGGCACTTTACTAATTTAAAATAACTGGGCATCCCTGTGCCTCCACAGGTCAGTAGATAAAAAACACACCCATACTGCAGATAGGAAAACTAAGGCAAAGAAAAAATCATCTGCAAAGAAAATAACATTCCTGAGTTGTATCAAGAGAACCAAAAGCAAACTGCTCCAAACAAGTACAAACTTCCTTTTATTCTGTCACCTTCTACCCAGTCATGTACCTCTATTTAGAATGCTATGAACTTGCCAGAAAGAAACCAATATTTTCTCTACCAGTTACCAACATTTTTGCAACATTTGATAGCAGTTATCAATGGATGATCCCTCTCACCCTAGTTATGTTGATGCTAAAGCAAGTCCTAGCTTTCTTCCTTCCATTCATATCGACCAAAGAAACTAGAATGGTGCCTTCCTTTCATTGATATCCAAAAGATTTCTTTTGTCTCACAGGATCCAAGCAATTACTGACATTCTAGATCTTCTATAAAAGGTCTCTTAATTCAAGGCCTTCTGAAGAAAAGGGTAAATGCACTTAAATTTCACTTAGAAATTTTACCAGCATCTTCCATGCTTAAATCACCTGCCTTTTTTCAAAACAGCCTAAAGACTTCATTCAGTAAATATGGCTTCCATGAGCCAGACAGTGTTCTGGGTTCTGGGGCCACTGTAGTAAACAGTAAATCTCATGCAGCTTACATTACTGTGCTGAGATCAACAACAAAAAAAGTAGATTCATAATATGTCAGGTGGAGATAGGTTTCAATGAAACACAATAAAGCTGAATGAAGAATAAGAAAATTCACCTCTACAGTCCCAGCAAGTCTCCAATTTGTCTCCCACCAATTACAACTACAGTTTCCATTTCCCAAATGTCTTCTGGTCTTTGCTGCTCATATATGCCACTTACATACTACATTTTCTAATGAAGCCAAACACAAACTCCCTTCTCTCAATTCTTTTTGCTCTGTTAAAGGCAGAAACACCCTCCTAGACAACAAATTTTGACCTATAAGCCAAACATCTAGTTGCTGTTATTTGCTCACTAAGTCATGTCTGACTCTTTTGCAACCCCATGGACTGTAGCCCAGCAGGCTCTTCTGCCCATGGAATTCTCCAGGCCAGAATACTGGAGTGGGTAGCCTTTCTCTTCTCCAGGGGATCTTCCCAATCCAGGGATTGAACCCAGGTCTCCTGCATCGAGGCAGATTCTTTACCATCCAAGCCACCAGGGAAGCCCTATAGTCCTATAGTTGTTCCAAATTTAACACTTCCTTTCTTCCACACTGCACGGTTTAGAAGAATTATAAAGAAAGTCCCGAATTCTTAAGGGTTTTTAGTTTTCTTCTTCCACACCACATGTCTCACCCAGGGCTCTACACCCCTCATTTTATCCTCACACTAATAATATAAGTGTCGTAATTCTTGTGTAAGAGAAGTTAAGTGATTTGTCTAAGGTCACACAGCTGGAAAGTGGTCAAAGCAGTATTTGAATCCTGATCCTTCTAACATCAGATCTCTGTTCTTTTCATTACACTCTAGACCTCTGTATCATGGTTTCAGTTACCTGCAGTCAACTGCAGTCTGAAAAAATTAAACAGAATAAACAATTCCTAAGTGTTAACTTCTGAGCCATTCTGAGTACTGTGATGAAATTTCACACCATCCTGCTCTGTGCCTCCAGTAACATAAATCATCACTTTGTCCAGCATATTCATGCTGTGTATGCTACCTATCCATTAGTACCAGGAGAAAAAGAAAGCAATGTATTGTGTAGATACAGGGTTCAGCACTATTCATGGTTCAAGAATCCATTAAGGACCTTGAACTGTATTCTGTGGATAAGGAAGGACTGTTGTACTACTCCACTTAGGACCAAAAGAGAAATTCTGCCTCAGTAAAAGGGTTTTCATGATTTTTTAAAAAAAAAGAGAGAGAGAGATTAAATCATAAGAGGATATGGAGGCACCTTCAAAGCATATAACTGACTGAAAGAAATAAATCAGAAAAGGCTGGAAACAAAAGGAGTCCATGTATATGACATTCCAGAAAAGGCAGGTTGATTCAACAGCTTGGGGCTGGGATCATTTGGAGGTACCTATCTGGGTGTTGATGCTGATTGTCAGCTGGGACCTCAGCCACCCCGTTAGCCAAAGTCATATCCAAGGGTCCTTGGTTGATCTCTGCACGTGGGCTAGTTTGGCCTTCCCAGTTTGGACATGAGAGAGCAAGAGCATCCTGAAGAGAGCATCCCTGAAGAGAAAAGGGAAGTGCATGACATTTACTGCAGACAGTAGAAAGATCAATGGGTGCTAGAGTTTAGGGGTGAGGGAGGGATTAAAAGGGCTTCCCTGGTGGCTCAGAGGGTACAGAATCTGCCTGCAGTGTGGGAAACCTGGCTTTGATCCCTGGGTCGGGAAGATTCCCTGGAGAAGAAAATGGCAACCCGTTCCAGTGTTCTTGCCTGGAGAATCCCATGGACAGAGGAGTCTGGCTGGCTACGGTCCATAGAATCGCCAAGAGTCAAACAGGACTGAAGCGACTCAGCATGCCTGCAATGCAGAGATTAAAAAGGCAGAACACAGATTTTTAGGGCAATGAAACTACTCTGTGTGACATCAAAATTGTGATTACATGTCATTACAAATCTGTTGAAACCTGCAGAATTTACAACCAAAGTGAACTCCAATACAAACTCTGGCCTTTGAGTGATAAGGATGCGTCAAGGTAGGTTCATCAGTTGTAACAAGCGCACCTCACTGGTGTGGGATGCTGAGAGTGGGGAGGCTGTGCACTTATCGGGGGTGGGGTAGGGCACGACTCAGTACTTCTCAGTTTTACTGTGGACCTAAACTGCTCTAAAAAATAAAATGTTTTTTAAAAATAAAAATATTTTCCCACTAAACAGACATCATGGACTTTATGTCACTTGTTCCAATTTCTACCTGTAACACTTAGGATATTAAAAAGAGAATAAAAACTAGCCAAACTTAAACCAGCGTAATAATCTATTAGAAAAAAGTAAAGATATCCTCAAACATCTTAATTCAGTTTCTATATTCCTCTCTTTCTCCTTCCTGTCAACTATCTTGTCAGCTTTTTTGTCGTTTTGCCTCTTTTGGCCCCACCACACGACCTCCAGGTCCAGAAATGAAAAAGAAAAAACAAAGTTTTTCACAGCACTCTTCGTGTGAATATGTGCTGTCACAGTTACCATTGCTTGCAAAATGTAGTGGTATAAAACAACAGTGATTACACTCGGGGACTGTGGGCTAAGAATCCAGACAAGGCACCATGAGGACAGTTGGTCTGTAACCCTCAATGTCAGAGGCCTCAGCTGGGGAGACTCCAACACTGGCTTGACCCAGCAGCTTGCGGCTGGGATCATTTGGAGGCACGTGTCTGGGTGTTGACGCTGACCGTCAGCTGGGACCTCAGCCACCCTGTTCACCAAAATCATATCCAAGTGTCCTTTGTTGATCTCTCCACATGGGCTAGTTTGCCCTTCCCAGTTTGGGCCTGATGGTTGTGTTCCAAAAGAGCATCCCTGAAGAGCAAAGGGAAGGAAGCGCGTGACAGTTTTTTGATCTAGCCTTAGGAGTCATGGAGTGTCACTTCTACCACACTCTGTGGGTCCACGTGGCCACAAAGTGCTACCCAGGGTCAACAGGAAGGGATAAAGACCCAAACCACAGGACAGGCTGAGTGTCAAGATCACACTGTAAGCAGATACGGAATTCAGGAGATCTTGTTGCAGCCATTTTTGATAATGTAATCTACCGTAGTAACTCTTGTTATATCTCATTGTACCTCAAATATCTAGGTGTGTATTGCATTTGAATGTGGCTTTTTTTTTTTTGCTTATAAATATGTTTAATGCTTTTATACTGCAGTAAAATTCACATAATATAAAACATACTATTTTCACCATGTTTTAACTGTACAGTTCAGTGGCACTAAGGACATTCACACTGTTGTGCAACTCTCATGATCATCCGTCTCCCAAATTTTTTACCTTCCTAAAATGAACCTCTGTCCCCATTAGGCACAGACTCCCCATCCATTCCCCCTCCCCACCCCGCCGTCCCTGGCATCTATCAATGTACTTTCTGACTCTCTGAACTTGACTGTTCTAGGTATGTTCTATAATATGTCTGCACCAAATGTAAATCACATGCATCTGAATCCTTGGCTAGAATTTCTTCCATATCTTTATTTCTGACTGTCTATTTGAGATTATGAACCACATAATGGCAGGGACAGCCGTGCTGAGCTAATTTACATGACCTCCATCACAGCACCTTGTACCTGACAATCAGGATATAATATTATTACTAATAATAATTGCTGATAGATACATGCACTTGAGCTACCGTCATTTTTTTAACATTGGCAATGTGTTACAGAAAATCTCCACACTAACCACAAAGACATATAGCATCTTAATTGTACAAGTGAATTTTATTGCTCCAATTAGGTCTTGGTTGCTTCAAAGGAGTATATAATTTCTTCTCCCAAGTTAATAGATTCATGTAAAGCAATAATTGAATCTCACAGTTGGGGGTGGGGGAATCACTGCCTTGAAGAAACTATCTTTTTGTCTCCACAATTAGCTACTTCTGGTTTAATAGATTATTAAAGGGTTTATATTAGTAATCTGTATAAGACCTTGAACATGAGTATGTATCTCTTCTGAAAAGTTGACTAATTATAGCAATTGTCCCTTTCTAGTTGATTTCATAGGTGGCTTTGATTCTTACGGCTATCAGGGGCCTCAGAAGACATCTCATTTACAGCTGCAGCCTATGTACATGTGAGTACTTTACTTTGGCAGTGTTCTTCTGGGATACTAAAAGGTGATTAGGCGAATGTTATTGTTGCACAAAAGAGATGGCACGTGGCTGTCCTTCAGTCATGACTTACCTCCAATACTTCCTCCTCTATTAATGTTGTTTTGACTGAGATAGCTCTAATAACATTTTGTTCATAATTTTTACAAAATTTATCAGGAAAGCCATCTCTAAATTTACTTTTTAAAACTATTCTTACATGTGTATCAACTACATAGCTAAAAATTCAATATAATATATAATTTCCTTGAATTACCCAAAAGCTGTATATTTTGAAGATGATGTAACATTGTAGGTAGTTGTACGTAACTTTATATAAAAGCTGTATGTCCTGATTTTCCCAGTATAGTCATAGTTTACATGCGTGTTCTGGTATACTTATCACCAGCACTCCCTATGAGACTTGTAAGTGTTCTCTTTTGGATGATAAATGACGTAATAATACTCTTTAACATTTTTCTGGTTGTGAAAAGTGAAAATGAAACCAGAGTATTAAGACTTAAACTTATCAGACCCTTTACTCTAGCACTCAAGAGAGCAGACATACAATCGGAGCCTGATTTTTATATCTGTGTTTAGGCAAATTCCCTTGGATAACAACTGATAACAAATTCTATATATCAGCATCAGGTGATATGCTGAATTGCAAGCGAAGATCAGAATAGAAAGTAAGATTCCAATTCATTTCGAAACGTGAGCTTCTCTCTTTGAAGATACGTGTTTGTTGTCGTTGTCCTGCGCCATTCAGTCATTTTACCTTTTAATATTGTTAGTGTGTAGGATGATAAACACATTTGGGGAAGTATTTCTCCTCCAGAGAGATTAAAGTAATCCTTATACATCCCCTTTTAAGCTTCTTTTCACAAAGGGAATGATCTGTGCATCATGCTGTATTTTGTGTGTGTCTCTTGTAGTTCCCCAAAAGCATTCAGAAAACCACTCTCAAAACAGACTTTATCAAGTTCAGAAGTCAGCCAATACTATATGTCATTCAAAGTATCCCTTCTGTAAACAGGATATCACACAACCCCTCTTTTACATTCCCAAAACCACTGCCCTAATTCAGCTATTCATTAGCTGAGTTTTCCAGTCTCTTTATTTTACAGCCCCTATCCCATTCTTCTATGTAACCATCAATTTAATCTTATTAATTGTGTTGTCCAATTGTGTTAGGCCTTTGCCCAAAAACTATCAAAAAACTCCTTACTGCCTACTAAACAAAAAGTCCAAAATCCATACCAGAACTTGCAGATCTACTATGACCCAGCCCCAAAATTTTATGGAAATACTGTCTCTGCTCTTCAACTTAAAAACTTATGAGACTCAACTGTGTGCAGATAACGCTGAGAGACACCAGGAAAATGCAATGATTTCACATTTTATGATGGCTATGAACTGCTTCCTGACCTCACCTTCTACTGAGGGCACACATACTCTGATGTCTCCCCTTATCTACTTTTAATAGCCCAGCTGAAACTCTTGCCATCCACAAACATGACATGTATTTTTTCAGCTGTCCATGCTATTCTCTTGATACCAGATGTCTTTTCCCAAATCCCACTTTTCAAATCCCACTCTCCTTCAAATTGTATCTTAAAATGTGCTTCCTTTATGAAACATTTCTAAATCTTTTTCCTTTGATATTTCTTTTTGCTCCTTCCCCATAATAGAGTTGTATTTCTCTTTATACCATAAGGTTCCCAGCCTCCCAGAAGATTTGATAGCTTAAATAAAAAATAAGTCCTTTATATTATTTACCATTCTTCTCGATATTATATCAATAATATACCCTTGTGTAAAGTGTTCTATTAAAAACTAAAAGCAAAGCAGTAAGAGGCAGTGGTTAAGATGAGCTATGGAAGGTAGACTGCATGTGATACAATTCTTTATGACCTTGACACTGTAACTTTATTTGAATAAATTTATTCTCACCAAGCCTGAAAATGAAAGTGTTAGTCACTCAGTCATGTCCAACTCTTTGCGACCCCATGGACTGTAGCCAGCCAGGCTCCTCTGTCCATGGAATTCTCTAGACAAGAATACTGGAGTGGGTTGCCATTCCCTTCTCCAGGGGATCTTCCCTACCCAGGGATCAAACCTGGGTCTCTGCACTGCAGGCAGATTCTTTCCCATCTGACCCATCAGGGCCTAAGTTTCCTCAACTGCAAAACAGAGACAACAGCATATGTACTTCATACAGCTGCTCTGAATTAATATAAAACAATGCTTGAGAATACAACGGAGGACATGTCACATACAAGACACTTAATAAGCAACTTATTAGTTGTAGGAACAAGGCTTATGTTAACCAATATTATTCATGAAAAGACTTCATCAACTCAAATTAACATACACTGTATTTTCATTCCCAAAAGGTTTCCTCTGTAAACAATGTATCACATCTTATCAGCCCAAGTAACATGTAACAATATGCTTGTGCTTAAAAGTAGACCAGAACATCTTTAAGTCCTGCAATTTCTTGCTTCTAACAATATCACACATTTTTATCACATAACATTATACTGCTGGTCAGTATGAACGATCAATAAAGATGATCAAAATATAATAAATTGGATATAATCATTATTAAGGATAAGCTCTGATAATACCATGAGAATGCTAATTATATGTAATCAAGAATATACTTTCAAACCAGGCATTTATAATTCTGTTTTCTTTCAAGAGAGGACTCTTCAAATTTAATGTCCAGAATGAAATTCCTTCAAGACAGAAACTTCTCATGATTTTATTAAATACTTTTAGTGGCAAACCAAAAGTAATAAAAATGTTATTTTTTTCCCTTACTGCCTGAAAATGGTTAAATTATATCAGAGTCTTCAAGTCCCACTGCTCGTGAGATAAATGTTTAAAAAATCACCAATCAAAATACCACTACCATCACTTCTACAAAGCATCCCCGAGGAGACCTCAAGTACTAGAACACTGAGCTTTTATTTTACAGATGAGGAAACTGGATGAAAGGAAAGAGAAACACAGGTCACACGTCTTGTTAGTTATGCAGCCCGTTACCAGGCAGTTTTCCTGATCCCTTAGTTTTGTTTTGTTTTTTCCAAATTCTTATGTGGACTGTAAGTCTGCCCTGACATTTCATTCCCTGATTTTAAATTCATTTATCTTTACTTCCTCACACTAACATAGCTGCCATAGTTCCATACCTGCCTGCATCCTCCCCTGTTAGTGCGTTCCCTTATATTGCATTTTGGTTTCACATTATGTGGTGTTGAATGAAGAGCTTTTCAACTGTGTAGCCCTCAAAAACAATCATTGGAGAGTCACTGCCTATTAAAATCCCAGGAAAAACAAACTGATTCACGCATAAACTCCATTCCCTGCTGGGAGGCAGAGACCTGAGCCTCCCCGTGTCTTTGTCCTGTGCGGTGGACCTTCTCCTGTCAACCTGCCATAAACAAGTCTCATAAAGTAAGAGTAATTTAGCATCATGGGCCAATTCAAGCACCCCCATGATATTATATAGCAACAGAAATAAAAGCAATTCCTTAGAAGGAAAATAGATGCTTAAAAGCAATGCGCAATTTTAGCTGTGGGGTTTCCACTATACCCAGCAAATCTTCAATGGCTCAGAGCCTGGACAAGGCTTTGGGAACACTGCCCCTAACTGACCTCCATTCATAGCTGTGTTTTAGCTTCTGCAGTCAATGAATAAACAGTCTTCTTTTTAAAAAGTTAGGTTGGGTGAATATTCTTGATGTATAATTCTTTGGATTATCTATAATCCATCTAAAAGGGAAAAGTTTTCATTAATTTTTCTCTTACAGTTTGGAGGACTCTTTGAAACCAGTAACGGCTATGAAGTTGCTGCGCTTAACATTCCCATGTCTGCAGGTTAATTTTCCAACAAAGTAGCTGCTTTGACTACCACTGACCTATGTGTTGAAGCAGGTCCAGATCTATTGGGCTCCCTGCGGCATAAATGTGGGAGTATCCCACGCAGGATCAGGCCACCATTTGAAACCACTGCATTCTTTTTGGCAGCCTAACTGTACAGCAAAACATATTCATTTACCCCCAGAAAATGGATTTTAAATTACCATAGCTGGCCTCTCTATCTAAAAGGCTGCACTGAGGAAAAAGTTGAGAGGAGGAAAACTGTCTATTTAAAGCACAATTTGGGCTTTGGACTTTTTTTGGTGGGGGGGCGGGGAGGGTTTACTCTCGTGCTCGGAGAGGTGAGAAAAGGGTATGAGCTCTCACCCTTGATTAAAAACATCTTTTTTTCTCTCTCTCAGGTCAAAATAACACAAATGGCTTCAGTACATCAGCTCCTGGACCTTTCAAAGAACTTGTTTTGCGGTGACCTCCTGCATTTTTTGAAGAGCAAGAAGCAAAGAAGTTTAATACATACTAACAAAACATAAAGCCTCCACATGCACTGGCAGGGACACGCGCGCACACACACACGCACACACGCACACACCAATTCTCCTTGGCCGCCTCTTTCTATCTGAAACAAACATGCAGGACACGCCCCTCGTGGATTTCCTGAATGCAGGCTGCTTTCTCCCGGGTCTTTGCCAAATTCATAAGGAGACGCGTTGGCGCCCTCTGCTGGCCGTCACTAACTTCTCTACAGCCCAGCCGGGCGGCCTCTGCCAGCTGCGAAGTCATTCAAGGCACGGTCTGCCCTCCATTTGTCTTGATAGCACCACGGCTATGTAGGCAATGTAATTGCAAAAACACACACACAAAACATGCCATGATGACCTTGTAACCGAAGTCTGAAATGGCAGGTGTTTGCCCTAAAGGCTGTACCGTACATACTTGCCTTAACCCACCTAAGTTGTGCGCCTGAGAGTCCTCAGTGCAGACATCCCCAAGTCACTTCCTTTAGGCTAACACACTGCTGTTAATTCCGAATGAGTTCAAGTCTGTATGCGTGTCGTGTCAAGAAACAAGACTGCACAGCTCAGCAGCTCCAGTGTGTCTGTGTATGAAAACTGCCAGCTGTCAGCCAAGTGCTTTTACCACTGAGCCTCCACGGTGGCCAAAAAGAGACAAGTAACAGTAACAAAGTAATAATCGTCATCTTTATAATTCTTCAATAAGGTCTTCTGAGGGGGTTGGGTGGGACAAAGCAAAACATATTAATCTACTAAACTCATTAATCTACGGGGAAGCAGAGAACAGAAATGGCTTAACTCGCTGATTTTATTTATTGCACTCTAGGTGCTTTTGTAAGTATCTACAAATGTCTTTTACTAACACAGAAACAGCTGTGGATTTCTATCAACAGAGGCCAACTGAATATGTATTAGCTATGTTTACTCTTTTATATCTAATTCAAATGGAAGCCCCTACGTAGGTGAACTTTTTTTCCTAACTTGAGCGTACAAGATTATTTTTCGGGTGGGTGGGGGGAACAATAGTTACCTTGGTGAAATATTTGAGATCTCTTTGTGGTAATTGGGGGATCTGTTGTGTGTTAGAGTGTATTTTAATCCTCCTGTATTATTGTGGCAGAAAAACTGTGCTGTTAATGTAGTTGGCAACAAGATGCCTTTGGAAACTTAATAGTAGGTCAATGTGTTTATGGAATATTCTGAATTCCTAGGAAATTTTGTTCTATATATTCAAGCATTATTTGATTTTCATTAGTGAAAAACATAATTAGCTCAGGCTTGTCAGGAACTCAGATGAGTCATTTTCTTTTTGATCCACCTGAGACACTAAAATCAATTTTTTAGGACTATTAATAATACACCATCTTTAAATGCAGTGAAATTTGGACTTGAAAAGTTATAAATTGGCATGGAGCAACTTTTTCTCTCGGTTTCTATGAAGTTTCAGTTACTGGGTTAACCTACTTTGAACGTTAGCCCATCCAAAGCTACATAAACCAGTCCCATTACTGTGTCTGCATGGATGTCTGTGATCTACACACATATGCATTTGAAGATAACAAAGGAACAAAGGTTACTAGTAGAACATAAACTACAAAAAAATAGTTCCAGCACTTGTGCTTGAATTTTCTCAGTGGTTTGTATGTTTGTCCATATATACATGCATAAAATATACAGTCACAAACATGTCAGTGAAACCTCATATGATGATTTTATAGTGACATGCATGTTTAATGTATGAGAAAAATATTTACCAATGTATCATCCTTTGATTCTTAAAATATAAATACTACACATGCCAGAAATTATTCTAATGTGACTATTAACATGAGGTTTCACTGCACATTCACGCTGTGATGAGATTCCACCCTTCCAAGACGTGTATATGGATAGAGATTTAAATGCACAGAGAACAAAACCCTCATATTCCTGCTTTACGTTGCAGCCAAGTTACCATCTAATCACTACGATCATCACCACCAAAATTCTCAAAACCAGTTGTTGACTACTAAACAGGAATCAGTGAACAGGGAGCACAGTAGTGTGATTCTATCTGGAGAAACATCTAAGGTGTACAGCTGTATCCTCCTCAAAATCCGGTGAAGAATGCTATTTTTCTAGGCTGAGCTTTTGTTATAAACCTAATATTCAGAAGGCAAGAGTTACAATCCTGATGTGTCTTTCTTTCTTTTGCATTTGTTAATTATGAATGTATTTTTAACAGAGTGATTTTTTTGACTTACTAGTGTAATTTGCATTTTAAAAATAAATGGAAAAACAACCAAGTTTCTGGGCCATCCCTGAAAGTCCATGTTCCTTCTCAAAGTGTATCTGATGATGTCACGGACAGAGAAACCCTATTCCAGTGACATGGAGACAGGGCTGATGTTCCACACCGTGCGGCAGTAAGAAAGGATTGCCAGGTCTTGGCAGCATTTCAGCTCAGTCACAGGTAACATGCACTTTCATTATCTCCTGACACTAAGGGTTCTTTTACAAGCCCTTCTGGAACAGACTTGCTGTTATTTGGAGAACTGTTTTTTTTGTCCCTCCTCTATTTGGAATTTAGAGTTAGCATCCAGCTAACAGCTGGATTAGAGAGCACTATATTTAAAAACCCTTACCTTAACATAGGTAGGGTTTTTCATTTTTGCATGTCAAATTCTTTAAAATAAAGTACCCATTTCCTGCCCCTCTGATGATGAAGATTTGATGACAATTTTAATGCACATGTTGAAACAGGATAGGCAAGGTGAGAAGACTAACCCCTAGCACTTGGACAGCAAAGTCCAGTTTCAGCTGGAGGTTTACCACACCTACTCGAGGGGCTGAGGGGCTTGGGCTGCTCCAGGCTGCTGGGGTTATATCCTTCCTCTCACAGCACACAGACACACAGCAGCCCCCAGAAGCCGAAATGCCAGAGCGGACTGGAAACAAGGAAGGCTTTGAGGCAGCATTCCAAGAAGCTGAAGATCAGCTTGTAGTATTTCGCTTCTGGGCCACATGGTGAGAGCCTTGTAAATGGTCAAGCCTGCTCTCACTTATGTTTGCTGTGTGGAAGTATGCTGATGTGTGTTCATCGAAGTAGGGTGGATGATTGTTAGGATGTTGCTTCCCACCATGAGGGCACATGCACACCAGACCTCGGTTGCACAAAAAGAGTTAATAGATTAAGTTAATAGACCAACCCTAAGTAAAGATCACATATGTATATATGATGTAAAGAGAAGATTCGTTAGTCTAGAGTTCTCCATTAAATAAGATGTACATTTGGTAAATAACAGGGGGTACCAAGATCTTCTTTGTCTGGTAGCTACTATAAAGCATAATCTCTGAAATGGTGAAGCAAACATCCAGCATTCCACTGTACCATAACAAGTGGACAATCCGAACTCAGATGTAAAAACCTTTTAAATAGACCACATTGTAGGACAAACCTTGGAGATACATAAACGCAGGCATTATAAAAACAGTTAAACTAAGGTTAAGAGGCTATTTGAGATTACCATTTATTCTGAAAATGCAAATATGTCACCATTCTACCACAAATTCCAGTCTGTGCACTCTGGTCAAAACAGAATAAACTACACCCAGACAATGGGGATTTGTCAAGTAACTTCTGACTGTGTAAACCACAATGAACGCTGATAAGGAAGACTTTCTAAGGTAATATAAGATCAGAAAATGCTTCTAAATTATTGTATATTAAATTCAGTATAGTTTCATGTTAAATATGCCTTTATATTTTGTATACTGAAGAAAATGCACAATCTAAAAGTTGAGAATTATGTTTTGCTTGGCAGACAACTGAGACTGTAAGCCTGGAAGACAGCCTCTCAGACAGCTTGGAGAGACTGCTCCCAAGAGG
Source organism: Odocoileus virginianus (assembly GCF_023699985.2). Classification (NCBI taxonomy): domain Eukaryota; kingdom Metazoa; phylum Chordata; class Mammalia; order Artiodactyla; family Cervidae; genus Odocoileus; species Odocoileus virginianus. The sequence goes on along the minus strand of NC_069692.1, from coordinate 12,713,914 downwards.
TAATGGAAGAGCCAGGGGATTTAGGAGTTTTGGAACAACAATCAGATAATCAGAACATCAAAAGATTACTATTAAAGAAAACCAGATATCTCAAGTTAATAAATTTAGTGTTTTCTATGTATGGGAAGATGGAAGGGTCTGGGTTCATTGTAATAGTTCTTTTGATATGCACCTCAGCTATCTAGGGCCAGTATCCTACTTTCCTCCACCCTGAATTCCCCTCCAGCTGCACACTCAGGGGAGCTGGTTTGATGGCCATAGCATCCTTTGTTTACTGATACGGCAGGCAATGCTTTTCACTGACATATTAGAGTTCTCTTAAATATCAATAACATGAACCCATATGTTAACGTATATGTATGATATGTTCTTATATATTAGTCAACCAATTACATTCAGTTTCAGGGTTAGAAGTTTTTCAACTTCTTTTATAATACATTAATGAGTAGCTAATATTAGAGAGATTAAGATTACTCAAACTGTTTCATTTTTGAATACTTCCTATGGTTGTTAAGATAAATCTTCCTTCAGACATTTTATGAATCTTGGGTAAAATTATGGCACCTAATGCTTGTATTCAGGAAGCTTTGATATCAAAATCCATATATTATAAAAAAAAATGAAGCCCAAATTATTCTCCTCACATGTCAGTCTTTGCTTAGGACCCATGATCAATCCCCTTTTCATTGTATTACATCCACCTTTCACACACTCCCAAGAAAGGGAAGGACAGAATTTGTGATTGATATATTATGTCCAATTTAAAACATGCTAGTGTCTTGAAACAATCACTTTTACTAGATATGACAGCAAAATCTCCAAGACATGTATATACTCTATTCCTTTTAATTCAATGAAAGCTCGAACTGCAGAATACATTCACGGGTCTCATTAACCACTGAAATCTACACAAGTATCACAAACTATGGCTGCCAATGACCACAAAGAAAACAAAAGTGACTTCCTCCTAAAAAGGATAAAGATAGATCGTTGTATAGTACCCCCCCAAAAAAAAGATTGTTCTTCAAAAATTCTTAAAAAGCAAATAAATGAGTTTAAAATTTTGATGGGTATTAAAAGCTGATTTCTGTAAGATAATTCAGAGAGGAAAAATCCTTGTATAAGACACATGTTGGTGTTCTGACATTTTAAACCATTATTAAAATCAATGTAAGTCATTTCTACAATGAGAGCACAGCATTGTAGTAGCCTAATAATAAAACAGGTATATCTTTTAACCTCTCATTCTACCCTCACATGAATTTAAGCTATAACAGCAATGAAAGAAAACAACTCCCAAAAAAGATTGCAAATTGATGCTGTCACCCAAAGGATGATGGATTGATTCAATTAATCAGTAAGTCTTCTCTAAGAGTCCTTCAGTGGGTTATGTACCAGAGGCATACCGTGTTTGTTCCCCTTCCACATGCCTGTCATTTTTCTTCATTATTCTTCTCGTTTTACTCATTATATCCTTTGGGGATATGTGGATCTCCATGTGCAGAGGGGCTTTGCACACAGCTGTCTAGACATAAATCTTTCCAGCCTCACAGTGGAGGCCACCAGAACATGTGAACCTCTTGTCACTGTAACGTCAGGCTGACCAAGACTCTCAGGATGAAGTCAAACAGATGGACACTGAGTTATGACTGGTAAGTCAATGGGGAAATGTCAGACTGAGTTAAAGCTATAAAAAATTTTCCATTGATAAGGATGTAACAACATTGTGCTCCACACACCGCAGAACTAGCCTTCCCATCTTCAAAAGCAGGTAGGAGAGAAGAGCCAGATGGCTGAGAGGCTGAGGCTAGTAATTCATGGAAAGATAAAGCATACTCATTAAGTATGCTGTTTTGAGTGCTGAAAGACAAATATTTTTAAACATGAAGCATTTCTATTCCTAATGGACAAAAGTTTCTATCAGTTCAAACTGTAAAGAATAAGAACATAAGCAGAAGATGTCTGGAAGGGAGCATCAGTGCTAAACCTTGCCATCAGGGTTGACTGCATGGTTTGTGGGGCTCAGCACAAAATGAATATGTGGGGCCTCCTTTACAAAGAACAGGAAAAAAGTGTTGTTAAAAGGGGCTTTTCCTTAAAATACTTTATTACTTATAAAACATTACTATTACCCATAAGGGTAGTAGTAACATAAATAACAATATAAAAATTATAAAACATAATATTTTTATATTATAATCTTAAATACAATAAATGTAGTAATCTATTAAGTGGGATATTTTGATTGATCCTAAGATGTGGGTCTTATGATCAAAATCACTGCAGATGGTGACTGCAGCCATGAAATTAAAAGACGCTTGCCCCTTGGAAGAAAAGCTATGACCAACCTAGACAGCATATTAAAAAGCAGAGATATTACTTTGCCAACAAAGGTCCATCTAGTCAAAGCTATGGCTTTGCCAGTAGTCATGTATGGATGTGAGAGCTGGACTACAAAGAAAACTGAATGCCAAAGCATTGATGCTTTTGAACTGTGGTATTAGAGAAGACTCTTGAGAGTCCCTTGGACTGCAAGGAGATCCAACCAGTCCATCCTAAAGGAAATCAGTCCTGAATATTTATTGGAAGGACTGATGCTGAAGCTGAAACTCCAATACTTTCTTTGGCCACCTGATGCAAAGAACTGACTCACTGGAAAAGACCCTGATGCTGGGAAAGATTGAAGGTGGGAAGAGAAGGGGATGACAAGAGGATGAGATGGTTGGATGGCATCACTGACTCGATGGACATGAGTCTGAGTAAGCTCTGGGAGTTGGTGATGGACAGGGAAGCCTGGCATGCTGCAGTCCATGGGGTTGCAGAGTCAGACATGACTGACTGAACTAAACTGAAAATATGAGTCACTTTTCCACAATTTATTAAGTCATCAAAATCTATACTCTTAGCCAATTCATTTTCAATCAATATAAATGAATATTAAAATTTGCAAATTTGCATCAATGGCTTTTTTATAATTTTTAAGTTTGAGAAGAAACTTTCTGATATAACTATGACTGGAGCTGTGAGGAATATTTTATAAGCAGTGACAACACTGGATACATTTCTGATAAATTATTTTGAAATACAAATTTTAGTCATTTGAGCTTATGGTTCACAGAACAATTTTTATTAAAAGATTTAACTCTTCATAAATATGTTTCATGTAATCTGAATTGAATTTTAATAAAAACTGAACCATGGCATTTTAATATTTTCTGATATTTCCTATAACTTGAAGAGGTTATTTAAGAAACTGAAAATGGCTTCATGATTTCTATATAATTGAAAACACCTATTCACGTATTTGGGGCTTCCCTGGTTGCTCAGATGGTAAAAAATCTGCCTGCAATGGGTTAGATCCCTGGACAGAATTCCATGGACAGAGGAGCCTGGCAGGCTACGGTCCATGGGGTCACAAAGAGTTGGACACAACAGAGCAACTTTCACTTCACTTTTCATTCACGAATTTCACTGTTCAGTCTTCAACAACTAAAAAGACAATTTAAAAAATTGTCTTCCTAGTTAGTACTCTGTTCATCTGAAGTTCACAGGAAAAGAGCCCCTTTATATCGACTGCTAACTACATTTAATTTCTACAGGTAAGCCTGCAGATATTTGTTTACAATGTTGCAGCAGTTTTCACAACCAGAGACTCTAAGCTCTGAATAATTTGAATAACTCTCTGACATGCTTTTTTGCAATATCCACATGTACGCTTTTACCTTGTAATAATTTATAGACAAAAGTTTAACTGCCGGAGAACGAGCAAGTCCTGTCCCAGTGTAAACCACAGTTAAGTATTTGTGCAGGAGCTGCAGGGACCAGCTCTCCTGGTGAATGAATGGGCCAGCTGGCCCCCCAGGTCCCAGGGTTGCCTGGGGCCTCTGCCTTCCCCAGGCACACAGCAGTCATTTCTTCTGCTGCCAACACTGTCACCACTGCCAATCTGGCCCCAGGTCCCTTTCTCAATCACCCACTCAGCCCAGGGGCTCCTTGAATTGCCCTGGGGGCTGGCCAGGCCAATTGTTCTGTCTGCTGCACTCGTTACCCAGGGGCCTGAGTCAGAGCCTTCAGGTACTGCTGTGAGATCACAAAAAATGGAGGGGCTGTCCCCCCAGGGGATCTCCCCGCTCACCACCTGCTCACAAATAATCAAGTACGAATTTCCTGAAGAGTCCAGTAGAGCGCTAAGCCAGGCAACAGATTCCTCTGAGCAAGAGGATCATGTGTGATACACACCCCCATGCCCATAAAGCTGGCCCTGCTCGCTAGGGAAGCCAAGAGCAAAAATTCTTCTGCCTCTACCGCCTTCAAATTTACCCCCATTTTGTTACTGGAATAGACAGAATTAGGATATATTTCATTTATTACGAAAAATATTCCTGGGATTTTTTATCTAAATGAAAAAAAAGGTGTTTCAAAAAAGAATTAAAACAATAAATTGATACGAAGCCTTGGATACTGAGGCTGGTATTTTTCAAAACTTTTAGTGAATTGGATCAAATACTGGTTATATGTATGATTAGTCAGGTTTTTATTGCATTTCTATTAGAGAAAGATTTTGAATGGATAACTGAAATCCATTGCGGTGCAGGGGCACTAACATTTCATGGCTGTAAGTCAATCTAGTAACAACTTGAAGAATAAATTTCAATGCCAACAAGGGTTATTTCTCAATCCCTGCCACTAAAATTCTAAGATACTAATTGTTGAGGGTGGTCATAGTACATATCTAATACTTCTGCGTGGCGGGGAGGTGCAGATGAAAGCAAGGACTTGCGTTACAACAGAGTTCAGGCTGTTGACCAAAATATACAGTCACAACCTGAGTAGAGAGTGATTTTATTTAGTGGGAATGTTTAGGACTCCAAGCCTAGGAGACAGCATCTCAGTAGTTCTGAGAAAAAAACTGCTGCAAGGAGGCAGGAGCAGGGGAGTCAGGCCATATACAACTCTGCAACAAAGGGAGCAGGCTGTATGAACATCAAAAATCAGGTGTCAAGTTAAGGAATTAAGCATTCTTTGTATGGGAAAATGCAAGCCTCTGGGCCCACTGGATTCATTCCTTTCATATGCACGTCAGCTGTCTGGGACCAAATCCTGTTTCCTTGTTCACTTTAAGGAGTGGCAGATGGCTGGTTCCTGCAATCCCCCAGCTCCTCAGCAATCACCATGGAGGGTGGCAGCATCTGTTGGATCACAGTCTGGGGAGCCCTCATTCACATCTGGAGGCCAGAAATCGCTGATGGCTGTGACATTTCTTGTTTATTGATATGGCAGGAGATATTTTCATTTTACAACGTCATTCCCAGCATCAAGGAATAGAAGCCAGCTGACTGGGTGGGATTGGGCCTAAATCTTTTCTCCACCAGTAACTGGTTATGTTGCTTTGAGAAAGACCCAACCCACAAGACACTGCCTAAAATGGGATTATGTGTCCTGTAGGAGAGAATAAGGCAAGTGTGGATGCATGTCACCACACTAGAACTGGGTTCAGGCTCATTTCCTCTTGGTGACATGAGTGCCTACCTGAGGCGTGTTGGGATCGATGAGGGGTGTTGAATCCCTGCCAGGTTAAGGAAAGAGATGACTGGGTTCAATTAAGCTAAGTTCACAATGTGCTGAGTTTCAGAGGAGTGATGTTTAAACCCACACAAATAGCCAAGCTCTGCAGCTCATAAGGTGCTGACCGTCTGGTACCCACGGAGCACTCTGATGGCAGGAGGCAGCATGCCCTGTACTTCGTGAGCTAGAGAGGCATGGTCCTAAGAGGTTTCTAGTGGTCAGCTATGCCATAACCTCCTGCTGCTTCTCAGCTCTCTCGATCCACAGTCTGATCTAATTAAAGAGGTCTAATAGAGAACAGGCTTGTGATTTCCAAGGCAGGGTGGGGTGGGGAAGGGATGGACTGGGGAGACTGGGCCAGCAGGTGCAAACCATGAAGTGTAACGGATAAACAACAAGGTCCCACTGTCCAGCACAAGGAACAACACTCAGTACCTGTGATAAAAACAATGGAAGAGAATATGAATATATACCCATATAACCAAATCCACCTGATGTAAGCAGAAACCAAACAGCACTGTAGATCAACTATACGCCAATAAAATAAATTTTGTAAAGTTATTAAAAGGGGTCCAAGGACAAGTGCCTCCATTTCAGTCACCCACTGCCGAGAGCAGGGACCAGCCTCCTGAACTTCGGGCAAAGCCATGGTAAGATCTGCCCATCTTGGCTCTGCAAAGTACCTTCTTCCTGAGGCTGAGCACCTGGACAGGCAGCTCAGAGAGGGATTAAGTCGGGAGTCCTTGGTTATCAGTTCAGGTCTGGGGAGCCACTCAGCCCTCCAAACCCCCAAAAGGAGAGGGTGAGGTGGCACCTGGGAGACAATGCCTGGTGCCCAGGGGCGCTGGAACGAAAGCTGTTAGCACCTGTTTCAGGGCAGGGACCCAGCCTGGGCATGGGAAGGCTCACAGCTCAGTGTAGGGTCTCAAGTTCATCCATTTACACCCACCCACCATGTTTCCCTTGACCTGACTTTTCTACACAGTTAGGCTGGCCCGCTTCTCATGGAAGGCTGAGATGACAGCCCCAGTCCCTCAAAGTTTCCCATTTTTCAACTCACTAGCTCCACAGAGGCCCTGTCCAGGGCTCTCAGCCAGCATCAATTTTCATGGTGCTGTCAGCAGTCAGGGGGCAGGGAGGGAGGGAGCTTCCAACACTCTGCTCCACTATTCTCTTTGAGGTTGGGCCCATAGGGCACTAGCCAACTCCTCCTGTCCTGTTCTCCGGATAAACTAACCAAGTTTCACCTCAGCATCCTGGACCAAGGATGCATGATTCCTAGTCCTCTTCTGAGGACGAAGCAAAGGCCTGGAGAAAAAGAAGGTTCTTGGTACAAAGAGGTGGCCAGAAGGCGCCAGTGGAGAAACACCAAGGAGGCTTTTGCTGGTTGCCACTTCTTTATGCTTTAGCTCGAGAAAGAAAGAAAGGCAGGCAGGAGCATCTTCAAGACAGAAAGAGCCAAACTTGCAAGTTTGAAAAACGAATGCTGAGCAACCCCACCACACCTGTCAAGGAGCAGCCAGAACCCCAGGGCAGCCTCCAGAAGAGTGAAGCAACCCTCCTCTTTATAGCCTGCTTTCTTCCAGCCTTCCCAGTTCATAGAACTCCAGCATCAGTGCCTGCAGCACTTCACCTGCCCCACCCCCATCAGCCTCTGTGGGGTTAGGCTTGGGGGGCTGAGGAGAGATAGCTGGGGTCTTCAGGGGTGGAGTCTGTGAACATGGCCACATAGGGTAGGGGCAAAAAGCTTGGAAACTGCACTCTGAGGCTTAGCAGCTTCCTCTGAACAAGAAAACCGCTCATAGGAGATCTTCCCAGCCCTGGCAAACAGCCATTTGGGAAGGATCCTTCCAGGAGAGAAACAAGGGTTCTGGTGGGTGAGAGACTGGCCCTGCTGCCTGGGACTGTTTCTGTTTTAGCACTGAGAGTTCTCCATCCTGGAAGACCCCTCAGACCTGGGCAAACCAGAGGCTGGTCATCCATGCACAGGAAGATGTGGCCACTTTCTTCCCAACCCCAACACCCAGGATTTAGGGAGAAACTCCACAGTGAAGGGGTGCCTAGATTGGCCCCCAAACAACTGGCAGGGGTTGTACTGGGAGCTGTAAGGAAGCATTTCGCTTTAATTAATCGCTTCTGAGTTTTTCCATACCACTCAGATCATGAGTGGTTTAAACTAAGATCGTGGCACCCAGTCTCATCACTTCATGGCAAATAGATAGGAAACAATGGAAAGAGTGACAGACTTTATTTTCTTGGGCTCCAAAATCACTGCAGATGGTGACTGCAGCCATGAAGTTAAAAGATGCTTGCTCCTTGGAAGAAAAGCTATGACCAACCTAGACAGCATATTAAAAAGCAGAGATATTACTTTGCCAACAAAGGTCCATCTAGTCAAAACCTATGCTTTTTCCAGTAGTCATGTATGGATGTGAAAGTTGGACAGTAAAGAGAGCTGAGCACCAAAGCATTGATGCTTTTGAACTGTGATGTTGAAGAAGACTCTTGAGAATCCCTTGGATTGCAAGGAGATCCAACCAGTCCATCCTAAAGGAAATCAGTCCTGAATATTCATTGGAAGGACTGATGCTGAAGCTGAAACTCCAATACTTTGGCCACCTGATGCAAAGAACTGACTCATTGGAAAAGACACTGATGCTGAGAAAGATTGCAGGCAGGAGGAGAAGGGGACAACAGAGGATGAGACGGTTGGATGGCATCACCAACTCGATGGACATGAGTTTGAGCAAGCTCCACAAGTTGGTGATGGACAGGGAAGCCTGGCATGCTCTAGTCCATGGGGTTACAAAGAGTCAGACACAACTGAGCAACTGAACTGAACTGAACTGAAACCACTCAGATTTATAAATTACATTAGACATCTCTCAGCTCTACCTAAGGACAGGAAGCTTTCTCTGTTTCTCACAATTCAAATTGTTTTAAAGTTTGGTAGAAAGGCTGAGAGCTCTGTGAGATTTGTTCAACGGGTATAAATCGTGAACAAACTTACCAACTGTGTCTCAGGAGGTATTTTAAAGAAGTGTGATTATTCCCTATTTGAGGCATTCAGTGTCAAGTGTTTAGTGTTAGGGTTCAGTTCACATGAAAGATGATAGGAATTTCCAAAGGCGAAGACCCTACAAACGGAATGTAAATGGTTATGTTAGGCGAGTGTATGCTCCTCGGTTCTGTCTCGTCGCAACAAAGATTTGGAGTGACAGACATTAGAGCCCTCAGCGTGTCACAGCTCTCGGGTTTCGGACAGACCGTGTTATAGCTCTTAGACAAATACAGTGTTACAGTTTCGTGTTACAGCTCTATTTTATCTAGAAAATAGCAGGAAAATCCATCCTCGAGGCATGAGGGTATGTCGACCCAAAGACGCAAAGAGAAGAGCGCCCCAGGGTGCGGGAGAGACAGAGACCCCTGGCCCTTTGGCTCCTCCTTTTATATGTTTGTTTTTTTTCCTCCCCCTGGGCCTGCCCTATGTAAATTGGGCTAGACAGGAGTGTTGTTTGTTCCACCTAAGGTCCTCACTCCGGTCCTCAGACCTTCCTTTGTTCTATTTTCGCAGGCTTTTCCCTTCCTTATCTTTTAGCCACCACCATTCTGGACTCTTTTTTCCTATTCTAACTACTTAACAGTTAGACGTAAGAATTTAAATCCATGGCTAATTCATTTCAATGTATGACAAAAACTACTGTAATGATGTAAAGTAATTAGCCTCCAACTAATAAAAATAACTGAAAAAAAAAAAAAGAATTTGGAATTTTAACTGCAATGGTTGTAGGTTTCTTTATTTGTCCTCAGGACTGGGAAATCCAGTGAGTTCAATGAATTAAATGGCTTTTGTTTCATTGCCAGCTTTGGTGTTAAAGCAAAATATCTTGAAACTAATTCACTTGTGAAGTTTTACTTTAATTGATATGCACATATTAAAGGATACTTATTATGTTGTTTATGGGTAGTTTAGATAAAAATATTAAAGTGTAGCTTAAGGTGTTGAATACCTTTAGTCCAGGGGTCCCCAACCTCTGGGCCACAGATTGGTACCTCCTGTCTGATTGTTGTTGTTGTTCCGGCATTCAGTTGTGTCTGACAGTTTGCAGCCCCATGAACTGCACCCGCGCCAGGCTTCCCTGTCCATCACTATATCCCTGAGTTTGCTCAAACTCATGTCCATTGAGTCAGTGATGCCATCTAACCTCTCATCTAACCATCTCATCCTCTTTTGGCCCCTTCTCCTCCCACCTTCAATCTTTCCAAGCATCATGGTCTTTTTCAAAGAATCAGCTCTTCACATCAGGTGGCCAAAGTAGTGGAACTTCAGCTTCAGCATCAGTCCTTCCAATGAATATTCAAGGTTGATTTCCTTTAGCATTGACTGGTTTGATCTCCTTACTGGCCAAGGGAATCTCAACGGTCTTCTCCAGCACCACAGTTTGAAAGTGTCAATTCTTTGGCACTCAGCCTTCTTTATAGTCCAACTCTCACATCCATATATGACTATTGGCAAAACCATAGTTTTGACTATCAGACTGTTATTGGCAAAAGATGTCTCTGCTTTTTAATATATTGTCTAGGTTCATCATACCTTTTCTTCCAAGGAGCAAGCGTCTTTTGATTTCATGGCTACAGTCACAGTCTGCACTGATTTTGGAGTCCAAGAAAATGAAATCTGACACTGTTTCCACATTTACCCCATCTATCTGCCATGAAGTGATAAGATCAGATGTCATGATCTTAGTTTTCTGAATGTTGAGCTTTAAGCCAACTTTTTCACTCTCCTCTTTCACCTTCATCAAGAGGCTCTTTAGTTCCTCTTCACTTTCTGCTATTAAAGTGGTATTATATGCATATCTGAGGTTGTTGATATTTCTCCCAGAAATCTTGATTCCAGTTTGTGATTCATTCAGCATGGCATTTCACATGATATACTCTGCTCAGAAGTTAAATACACAGGGTGACAATATACAGCCTTGACGTACTCCTTTCCCAATTGGAAGCATTCCAATGTTGCATGGTCAGTTCCAGCTGTTGCTTCTTGACCTGCACACAAGTTTCTCAGAAGGCAGGTAAGGTGGTCTGGTATTCCCAACACTTTAAGAATATTCCACAATTTACTGTGATCCACACAGTCAAAGGCTTTAGCACAGTCAATAAAGCAGAAGTAGATGTTTCTCTGGACTTCCTTGCTTTTTCTATGATGCAGCGGATGTTGGCGATTTGACCTCTGGTTCCTCTGCCTTTTCTAAATGCAGCTTGTACATCTGAAAGCTCTCAGTTCACATATTGCAGAGGCCTAACCTTGAAGGGTTTTGAGCATAATCTTGCTGGCATGTGAAATGAGTGCAACCCTACAATAATTTGAACATTCTTTGACATTACCTTTCATTGGGATTGGAATGAAAACCGACCTTTTCCAGCCCCATGGACACTGCTGAGTTTTCCAAATGTGTTGGCATAATGAGTGCAGCACTTTCACAGCATCACATTTTAGGATTTGAAACAGCTCAACTGGAATTCCATCACCTCCACTAGCTTTGTCTGTACTGGTGCTTCCTAAGGTCCACTTGGCTTCACACTTCACGACGTCTGGCTCTAGGTGAGCGACCACATCATCATGGTTAACTCAGTCATTAAGAGCTTTTTTGTACAGTTCTGTTTATTCTTGCTACCTCTTCTTAATCTCTTCTGCTTCTGTTAGGTCCTTGCTGTTTTTGTCCTTTCTTGTGCCTTTCTTTGTATGAGATGCTTCCTTGGTATCTCCAATTTTCTTAAAGAGATCTCTAGTCTTTCCCATTCTATTGTTTTCCTGTATTTCTTTGCATTAGTCACTTAAGAAGGCTTTCTTATCTCTCTTTGCTATTCTCTGGAACTCTGCACTTAGTTGGGTATGTTTTTCCCTTTCTCCTCTGCCTTTCACTTCTTTTCTCAGCTATTTGTAGGGCCTCCTTAGACAACCACTTGGCCTGCCTTCTTGCATTTCTTTTTCTTTCTGTATGATTAGCAGTGGCATTAGATTAAAGTGCACACTAAATATACTGTGCCTGAATCATCCCCAAACCATCTGCCTGCTCTCATTCTGTGGGAAATTGTCTTCCACAAAACCGATCTGTGGTTGGGGACTGCTGCTTTAGTCTATATCCTGCGGGGCCTTTAGTTAACTTTGAAATAGCTTAAATATGAATCTGTATCTAGAGAAGACTACCAAGTATTTTAAATACCTTCCCCTGCTTCTAGAACATTAGAAGTAATTTCTCTTTGGCACAAGGAGCAATGGCCAAGTCATTTTCAATGACTACCTTGAAAACTGCACAGACGCCATCACCCTTGGGAGGACAGAATGTAGGGACCGGGCAGCCCGTCAGCCCAGCAACTTCCCCTGTATCCTGTACTGAGAGCCACTTGTGGGGCTGGGTTCCGCCCCCTCAGGTGCTCTGCCTTCACGGATGTCTCAAATCCCTGAAGAGATGAAAGGTTTGACTGGTTCTACATTTTGGGTATCAGTGCATTTGCCCCCAGCATGAAATTTTCACCCTATTTTTGGAATGCTTGAGGACAAGTGTAGGGGACTCTCTGAACTTACATACAGAAAGACTATGTGACTATTTGGTGCTTGATTGCTAATGATGATTGTATGTTTATCAGAATAGGCTGTAAGCCTCATCTTGGTTGTGATGCACTCTCTGGTTACAGGGTTATGGAGGGAGTTTATACTTTCCACCTGCCTCTATTGCCTAATAGACTGCTGTTGTTGTTCAGTCACTCAGTTATGTCCAACTCTTTGTGATCCCATGGACTGCAGCACACCAGGCTTCCCTGCCCTTCATCATCTCCTGGGGCTTGCTCAAACTCATGTCCATTGAGTTGGTAATGCCATCCAACTATCTCATCCTCCATCATCCCCTTCTCCTCCTGTCTTCAATCTTTTCCAGCATCAGGGTCTTTTCTAATGAGTCGGCTCTTCATATCAGGTGGCCAAATTATTGGAGTTTCAGCTTCAGCATCAGTCCTTCCAATGAATATTCAGAGTTGATTAATTTCCTTTAGGACTGATTAGTTTGATCTCCTTGCAGTCCAAGAGACTCTCAAGAGTCTTCTCCAACACCAAGTTCAAAAGCATCAACATTTCGGCGCTTAGCCTTCTTCATGGTCCAACTCTCACATCAATACATGACTACTAGAAAAACCATAGCTTTGACTAGATGGACCTTTGTTGGCAGAGTAATATGTCTGCTTTTTAACATGCTGTCTAGGTTGGTCATAACTTTTCTTCAAAGGAGCAAGCATCTTTTAATTTCATGGCTGCAGTTACCAAGTACAGTGATGCTGAAGCCCAAGAAAATAAAGTCTGTCACAGTATCCATTGTCTCCCCATCTATTTGCCATGAAGTGATGGGACCAGATGCCAAGATCTGGAATGTTGAGTTTTAAGCCAGCTTTTTCACTCTCCTCTTTCACTTTCATCAAGAGGCTCTTTAGTTCCTCTTCGCTTTCTGCCATAAGGGTGGTGTCATCTGCATATCTGAGGTCATTGGTATTTCTCCCAGCAATCTTGATTCCAGCTTTTGCTTCATCCAGCCTGGCATTTCTGCCTAGAAGCTAAATAAGCAAGGTGACATTATACAACCTTGATGTACTCCTTTCCCAATTTGGAAACAGCCTGTTGTTCCATATCCAGTTCTAACTGTTGCTTCTTGACCTGCATACAGGATTCTCAGGAGACAGGTAAGGTGGTGTGGTTTTCCGACCTCTTGAAGAATTTTCCGCAGTTCATTGTCCACACAGTTAAAGGCTTCAGCTTAGTCAATCAAGCAGAAGTAGATGTTTTTTCTGGAATTCTCTTGCTTCTTCAATGAATTTGATTTGACCTCTAGCTCCTCTGCCTTTTCTAAATGCAGCTTGTACATCTGAAAGCTCTCCGTTCATGTGCCGTTGGAGCCTGGCTTTGAGAATTTGAGGCATTACTTTGCCAGCGTGTGAGATGAGTGCAATTGTGCGGTCGTTTGAACATTCTTTGGCATTACCTTTCTTTGGGATTAGAATAAAAACTGGCCTTTTCCTGTCCTGGCCACTGCTGAGTTTTCCAAATTTGCTGGCATATTGAGTGCTGCACTTTCACAGCATCATATTTTAGGATTTGAAATAGCTCAGCTAGAATTCCATCACCTCCACTAGCTTTGTTCGTAGTGGTGCTTCCTAAGGCCCACTTGACTTCACACTCTAGGATGTCTGGCTCTAGGTGAGTGATCACACCATTGTGGTTATCTGGGTCATCAAGACGTGTTTTGTATAGTTCTTCTGTGTATTCTTGCTACCTCTTCTTAATATCTTCTGTTTCTGTTAGGTCTATACTGTTTCTGTCCTTTACTGTGTCTATCTTTGCATGAAATGGTCCCTTGGTATCTCTAATTTTCTTGAAGAGATCTCTAGTCTTTCCCATTCTATTGTTTTCCTCTATTTCTTTGCATTGATCATTTAGGAAGGATTTCTAATCTCTCCTTGCTATTCTTTGGACTTCTGCATTTTGATGGATATATCTTTGCCTTTCTCCTTTGCCTTTCACTTCTTTTATCCACTATTTGTAAGGCCTTGTCAGACAACCATTTTGCCTTTTCGCATTTCTTTTTCTTGGGGATGGTTTTTTATCATTGCCTCCTGTACAACTTTACAAACCTCCATCTATAGTTCTTCAGGCACTCTATCTATCAGATCTAATCCCTTGAATCTATTTGTTACTTCTACTGTATAATCATAAGGGACTTGATTTAGGTCATATCTAAATGGCTTAGTGGTTTTCCCTACTTTCTTCAACTTAAGTCTAAATTTTGCATTCAGGAGTTCATGATCTGAGCCACAGCCAGCTCCTGGTCTTGTTTTTGCTGACTGTATAGAGCTTCTCCGTCTTTGGCTGCAAAGAATATAATCAATCTGATTTCGGTGTTGACCATCTCATGATGTCCATGTGTAGAGTCTTCTCTTGTGTCGTTGGAAGAGGGTGTTTGCTATGACCAGTGCATTCTCTTAGCAAAACTCTGTTAGCCTTTACCTGCTTCATTTTGTACTCCAAGGCCAAGCTTGCCTGTTAGCACTCCAGGTATCTCTTGACTTCCTACTCTTGCATTCCAGTCCCCTATGATGAAAAGGACATCTTTTTTTTGGTCTTAGTTCTAGAGAATGTCAATGTTCACACTTGCCATCTCTATTATTCTTTTTAATGCCTGAGTAATACTCCATTGTGTACATGTACCACATCGTCTTTATCCACACATCTGTTGATGGACATTTAGTTTGTTTCCATGTCTTGACTATTGTAAATAGTGCTGCAATGAACCTCCGGATGCATGTATCTTTTTGAATTATAGTTTTCTCCAGATATAAGAATGGGATTACTGAATTATATGGTACCTCTATTTTTAGTTTTTTAAGAAATCTCCAGACTGGTCTCCATAGTGGCTGTACCAATTTACTTTCCCACCAACAGTGTAGGAAGATTTGCTTTTCTCCAAATCCTCTCTAGCATTTACTGTTAGGCTTTCTGGTGATAGCCATTCCAGTAAGAGGTGATACCTCATTGTAGTTTTGATTTGCATTTCTCTAATACTTAGAAATGTTGAGCATCTTTTCTTGTGTTTTTTGGCCATCTGTATGTATTCTTTGGAGAAATGTCTACTTAGATCTTCTTCTCATTTTTTTGATTGGGTTTTTATTATATTGATCTGCATGAGTTATCTATTTTAGAGATTAATCTCTTTCTGGTTACATCCACTGCAAGTATTTTCTCTGATTCTGTGGGTTGTCTTTCATTTGTTTATGGTTTCCTTTGTCATCAAAAGCATTTAAGTTTAGTTAGGTCACATTTGTTTTTATTTATATTATCCAGGAGATGAATCAAAAAAGATATTGCTGCTATTTGTGTCTAAGTGTTCTGCCTATGTCTTCCTCTAAGAATTTTATATTATCTGGTCTTACCTTGAGGTCTTTAATCCATGTTGTGTTTATTTTTGTGTGTGGTATTAGAGAACATTCTAATTTCATTCTTTTATATGTATCTGTCCAGTTTTTCCAGCACCACTTACTGAAGACTGTGCTTTCTCCCCTGTATATTCTTGCCTCCTTTGTTGTAATTTACCATAGATTTGTGGGTTTCTTTCTGAGCTTTCCATCCTGTTCCATTAATCTATCTTTCTGTTTTTTGTGTTACTACTATACTGTTTTGATTACTGTAGCTTTATAATATAGTCTGAAGTCAAGAAGCCTGATTCCTCCATGCCCATTTTTCTTTGTCAAGATTGCTTTGGCCATTTGAGGTCTTTTGTGTTTCCATAAAGATTCTTTTTTACTAGATCTGCAAAAATTGCCATTGGTAATTCAATAGGGATTGCACTGAATCCCAAGACTGCCTTGGGTAGTACAGGTATTTTGATAAAATTGAGTCTTCCAATCCAAGACCATGGTATATCTTTCCATTTGTTTGTGTCACCTTTGATTTTTTTCATCAGTGCCTTACAAGTTTCAGATTACAGGTCTTTTAGCTCCTTGTTGTTGTACAGTCCCTAAGTTACAACACTCTTTACAACCCCATGGACTGTAACACACCAGGCTTCCCTGTTCTTCACTATCTCCTGGAGTTTTCTCAAACTCAAGTCCATTGAGTGGATGATGCCATACAACCATTTCATTCTCTGTTGCCCTCTTTTCATCCTGCACTCAATCCTTCCCAGCATCAGGGTCTTTTCCAATAAGTCTACCTAACTACTCCTTAGGTAGATTTATTCCTAGGTATTTTATTATTTTCAATGCAATGACAAATAAGATTGTCTCCTTAATTTCTCTTTCTGATCTCTTGCTGTTAGTGTATAGAAATGCAATGGACTTCTGTGTATTACTTTTGTATCCTGCAACTTTACCAAATTTATCGATGAGCTCTAGTGGCTTTCTGGTAATATCTTAGAATTTTCTATGTAGAGTATCATGTCATCTGCAAGAGTGACAGTTTTACTTCTTCTTTTCCAATTTGGATTCCTTTTATTTCTTTTTGTCTTCTGATTGCTTGTGGCCAAGACCTCCAAAACAATGTTGAATAAAAATGGTCAGAGTAGACATTCTTGTCTTGTTCCTGATCCTAGAGTAAAGGCTTTCAACTTTTTACCACTGAGTATGATGTTAGCTGTGGGTTTGTCACACATGGTCATTATTCTGTTGAGGTATATTCCCTCTATGCCCACTTTCTGGACAATTTTTTTTATCATAAATGGATGCTGGATATTGTTAAAAGTTCTTTCTGCATCTATTGAGATGATCACATGGTTTTTATTTTTCCTTTTGTTGATGTGGTGTATCACACTGATTGATTCGCAGACATTGAAAAATCTTTGCATCCCTTGGAAATATCCCACTTGATCATGGTATGTGATCTTTTGAATGTATTGTTGGATTCAGTTTGCTACTATTTTGCTGAAGATTTTTGCATCTCTGCTCATCAGTGCTATTGGCCTGTAATTTTCTTTGTGATATCTTTGGTTTTGGTATCAGGGTGGTGGTGGCCTCATTTTCTCAGCAATTTTTTGGAAGGACAAGTGTTAACTCTTCTCTAAATGTTCAATAGAATTCGCCTGTGAAGCTATCTGGTACTGAACTTTTATTTGTTGGGAGGCTTTTTAATCACAGTTTCAATTCCAGTACTTGTGATTGATTCTTTCATATTTCCTATTTCTTCCTGGTCAATCTTGGGAAATTGTACCTTTCTAAGAATTTGTCCATTTCTTCCAGGTTGTCCGTTTTATTGGCATATAGTTATTTGTAATAGTCTCTTGTGAGCCTTTGTATTGTTGTGGTATCAACTGTAACTTCTGCTTTTTCATTTCTAATTTTATTGATTTGAGTCTTCTTTTTCTTGATGAGTCTGACTAAAGGTTTGTCAATTTTGTTTATCTTTTCAGAGAACCAACTTTCAGTTTTATTGATCCTTGCCACTATTTTCTTCATCTCTGTTTCATTTATTCCTGCTCTGATCTTTATGATTTTTTTTCTTTTCTACTAACTTTAGGTTTTGTTTGTTCTTCTTTCTCTAGTTGCTTTAGGTATAAGGTTAGGTTGTTTATTTGAGATGTTTCCTGAAGTAAGATTATATTGCTGTAAAATTCCCTCTTAGAAGTGCTTTTGCTGCATCCCATAGGTTTTGGATCATCATGTTTTTGCTTTCAGCGGTCTCTAGGTACTTTTTTTTTTGTTTCCTCTTTTATCTCTTCAGTGATCCACTGGCTGTTTAGCATATTGCTTAGCCTCCATGTGTTTATGTTGTTAGTTTTTTTTTGTTTTTTTTTTTTTCAGTTTTTTCTTGTACTTGACTTCTAATCTCACGGCACTGTTAGTACAAAAGATGCTTCATGTGATTTCAATTGTCTTAAATTTATCAAGCCATGCTTTGCAGCCCAGCATGTGATACTGGAGAACGTTCCATGTGCACTTGAAAAGAATGTGTATTCTGCTGCTTTCAGATGGAACACTCTACAAGTATCAATTAAGTCCATCTGATTTGATGTGTCATTTATGGCCTATGTTTCCTAATTGATTTTTGTCTCTGGCTGATCTATCCATTGATGTAGACAGGGTGTCCTTATAACAGTGACATCTCCATTATTATTGTGTTAACTGTCTTTCTCCTTTTATGGCTATTAGCATTTGCCTTATATATTGAGGTGCTCCTATGTTGGATGCCTTATATATTTACAACTGTTCTGTCTTCTTCCTGGATTGATCCCTTGATCATTATGTAGTGTCCCTCTCTGTCTCTTGTAAAAGTTTTTATTTTAAAGACTACTTTGCCTGATATGAGTATTGCTACTCCAGGTTTCTTTTGAATTCCATTTGCATGGAACACCTTTTTCCATCCCATAACTTTCAGTCTGCACGTGTCCCTAGATCTGAAGTGGGTCTGCTGTGTACAGCAATATACATAGGTCTTGATTTTGTATTCATTCAGCCAATATATGTCTTTTGTATGAAGCATTTAATCTGTTTGTATTTTAAGGTAATTATAGATGTGTATGTTCTTATTTCCATTTTGTGAACTGTTCTGGATTTGCTTTTGTCTGTCTTTTTCCTTCCCTTCCTCTTTTGTTCCCTTCTCTGGTGATTTGATGGCTATTTTTAGTGTTGTATTTGTATTCCTTTTCCTTGTATTTGATTATCTATTGTAGATTTTCAGTTTGTAATTACCACAAAGTTTTGACATAGCAGTCACAGACATACACACACATACACATACACACACAACTGTTTTAACTGCTGGCCTCTTAAATTCAAATATTCTGCATTTGTACTCTCCTCTTCTCATGATTGCTAGTTTTTATATCATATTTGTTTGTGGATGATTTCCTAACCTTAACTGTATGTTTGCCTTTACTGCTGAGCTTTCCAATTCATAATTTTCTTGTTTCTAGTTGTTGCCTCTTCTTTTCCACCTAGAGAAGCTCCTTTAGCATTTGTTTAAATGCTGAATTTGGTGTGTTGAGTTCTCTTAGCTTTTGCTTGTCTGTAAAACTTTTTGATCTATCCATCAAATCTGAGAGTCTTGCTGGGTAGAGTATTTTTGGTTGTAGGCTTTCCCTGCCATCACTTTAAATATAGCATGCCATGCCCTTCTGGCCTGCAGAATTTCTGCTGAAAAACCAGCTGATAACCTTTCCTTTCTCTGTTACTTGCTGCTTTTAATATTTTCCCTCTTTGTCTTTAATTCTTGTCAATTTGGTTAATATGTGTCTCAGCATGTTAAGACACATATGTTGAGTTTAACCTGTACATGACTCTGTGCTTCCTGAGCTTGGGTGCTCTGGACCCAATGAACTAGTGAGTTCCTGTTAATTTAAGATATTATCTCTTTGCATATTTTTTCAAGCATATAGTACATTTAAAATAAGATAGATTTCTTGCTAAAATGCTTTTAGAAAGGGAAAATATACCTAATTACAATGCATCATGAAACAAGACACTGTCAAAAGAGACAATTGAGATGATATATTTTATGTACTTGAGAGATACTATATTTTCTTCTCTCACAGTTCTCTACATGGGCATATATGAAAGCATTAGAATAGCAAAGTTACCTCTCTTACTCTTTTTTCTATTATAAACAGTCTGAAATGGAAGATAATATTAAGGATAAGTGCCACACAGTATTCTATATGGCCAGTGAAATTTGACAAATTCAGATTTCAAACCCAGAGTCTGTCAACAGAGCCCACAGTTCTAATAAAGTTTCTAGACCGCAGAAGTAAATAGCTTGCTATGTTCCTCTATGACATCAAAGAAGACATGTCTCTCTGACTATAGTAGATTCTTACTCATTCACTCACCGAATTTGCAGTTCTGTCCCTATTCAAGGAATTCACTTCTTTCCACCCACCCATCCTCCCCAAGCACATTTCACTGAATGTTAAGTAAAACAGGATTTCCTGATAATACAGGCCATCAGGCAGAGGATGGACTTCAAGGGAAAATCCTGAAATTAGCCTTCCCTAAAGGTCACCAGGGCTTCCAAGTGATCTATCACTGCCACAGGACATCTCTCATCAACATTCTCTCTCTCTCTCTCTGTAAGGTAGGAGGAAAAGCACAGTAAGGAAAAAAAAAGCACAGTAAATCTTGGTAAACATGGTCAATTCTGCAGGAAAATAAGACACTTGTAATACATTATGCTTACAAATTCCCTTCTCTGTAAGTCCCACTTGAGCTGTGCTTGACATTTAAAATTGTACCTGACAAAGAAGTGCTGAGCTAGAGTAAAATGGATGCAGATGGACAGTGAACCAGGACTTTAGTATTTGTTGCCACTGTTAATCATTCTTACAGGCAGGACTTGATACCACTACAAAAATGTCACCTTTTCCTATAGAGCTATTTACATTAGAAGGCCAGGAAAAAACTGAAACAGTCCCATACAGTTTTCCACCATCCATGCCAAGCACAACAGTATTCCTTCATTCTTAGTCTCATTGAATGACTATTGGCAACTTATCCTTCTGAAATAGTGTACATTTACAATTAAAAGTCAGGGAAGTTCCTTAAACTTACCTATTGATTTATATTTTCCTATATTTTGTCTATAAAAGTCAACAACATTTTATGTGTATTATTGATTGGTAGTGAGTGGTCACAAGTTTTCTTCAGTCTTGCTTCGGTTGACAATTTCTATTTGTATTAAAGAAGATGGAAACATGTACAACAATTGATATGACCTCTAAGTTTTAATTCTACATGTATATCACAGCATTAGTTTCCTATTGCTGCTGTAACAAATTATCATGACTTAGTGATTTAAAGCAATATAAACTTATTAACATACTAAGATACCATTCTAGAGATCAGAAGTACAAAATGGGTTTCATTGGGCTAACATCAAGGTGTCAGAAGGATTTTGTTTCTTCTGGAGTTTCAAGAGAAAAATCTATTCCTTTGCTTTTTCCAGATTCTAGAGATTTCCTGTGTTCCTTGACCTAGGTCCTTCCAAGTCAGAAGTATACCATCCTTAAATCTCTTTCTGATTCTGTGACCTCTAATGTCATCTTTACCCCTCCCGGCCCTGATACTGACCCTCCTGCCTCCCTCTTACAAAGATTATGATATTCTGATATTTCAGGATAGTCTTCCTATCTCCTAAATCATTAATTAATCACAACTACAAACGGGACTCTGGTCCCATGGCATCTGATCCCATCACTTCATGGCAAACAGATGGGGAAACAATGGAAACAGTGAGAGACTTTATTTTCTTGGCCTCCAAAATCACTGCAGATGGTGACTGCAGCCATGAAATCAAGACACTTGCTCCTTGGAAGACAATCTATGACCAACCTAGACAGCATATTAAAAAGCAGAGATACCACTACGCCAACAAAAATCCATCTAGTCAAACCTGTGGTTTTTCCAGTAGTCATGTATGGATGTGAAAGTTGGACTATAAAGAAAGTTGAGTACCAAAGAATTGATGCTTTTGAACTGTGGTGTTAGAGAAGACTCTTGAGAGTCCCTTGGACAGCAGAGAGATCAAACCAGTCAATCCTACAGGAAATCAGGCCTGAATATTCATTGGAGGGACTGATGCTGAAGCTGAAGCTCCAATACTTTGGCCACCTGATGCAAAGAACTGATTCCCTGGGAAAGACCCTGATGCTGGGAAAGATTGAAGGCAGGAGGAGAGGGGAACAACAAGAGAATGAGATGGTTGGATGGCATCACCGACACAATGGACATGAGTTTGAGCAAGCTCTGGGAGTTGGTGATGGACAGGGGAAGCCTGGAGTGCTGCAGTCCACGGGGTCACAAAGAGTGGTACACGACTAAGCAACCAAACTGAACTGAACAAAAGGGACTACAAAAATCCCTTTGTTACTTTAGGCAACATGTACATACAGCACGTACAGGTTTCAGGGGTTGAAGCATAGCCATCTTTGAAGGGTCATTATTATACCAACCATAATTACCAAGCCTCTACCAAGGTACTAACCTACATACACTGGTGTAAGAGCCAGCATTCCTAATTGCTGATATATAATATCACATAGGATGCTAAAAATCTTTAAATCACATATTTAAATCTTTAAATTCAATGTTACTAAAATCAGCATTTAATTCTTTGCTTTCTAGCAGTAAGAGAATCCTGGGATTCTAACGTGGGACAGAATCTTAAAGATGAACTAGTCGCCTCTTTCTTTGAACAGAGAAATTTGCTGGGTCTTAGACTGAAGGGGTCCAAGTGGAAGTCCTAGTGAGACTCTCAGGCTACCACTATTTCCATTGCATCATATTGTTGCTAATAATTTGGAAAATCCAACCATTTTTAATAAATCACTTCTAAAGAAAGAGTGTGACTGCAAAAAAGAAAAGAAAAATGTCTAGAATGGATTAGCTGCTATCTCCTTGTGAAATTTTTACAGGTGTTTTCTATAATATTATATAACTTATCTACTTGGATTCACATCAGTTTAGGAAAATATGGAATGTGACACTGAACTTTTCCACAAAGCCATAATATAATTTTAAGCATTCATTAAAGTAACATACACATATATTATAAACACTCAGAAATGTATGACAAATAAAACCATCCTCCCCATTCGTTCACCCTCTATTCTCTTCCCATGGGAAAACCCTATTCATCCTTCCACGTGTGTCCTTCCAGAAAACAACACTGGCACATAGAAGAGTTTATGTATACAAAGCTCTTTGAGTGACCTTTAAAAATGTATAGAAATGAAACTTTGTACATACTGCATCTTGCTTTTGTTCACTTACTATGTTCTCTATGCCTACCTCATTTTTTTAAACAGGTGCAGTTTATTCCATTAGATGGAGCATAGTGATTTACCTAACTACATCCCTATTGGTCAACATTAAATGAATTCAGGGTGTTATTGCTTTTTTTGTTCACAAATTAATAAGAGTTTTTTGAATTTTACTATTTTATTTGTTTCAGAATAGGCAATATATGCACTCGAAAAAGTGAAAAATCGCTCAGTCACGTCTGACTCTTTGAGACACCACGGACTGGACCCCTCCAGGCTCCCTTGTCCATGGGATTCTCTAGGCAAGAATACTGGGGTCGGTTGCCATGCCCTCCTCCAGGGGATTTTCCCAACCCAGGGATCAAACCCAGGTCTCCTGCATTGCAGGCAGATTCTTTACAGTCTAAGCCACCACGGAAGCCCAAGAATACTGGAGTGGGTAGCCTACCCCTTTCTCCAGGAGTTCTTCCCAACCCAGGAATCAAATCAGGGACTCCAGCATTGCAGGTGGATTCTTTACCAGCTGAGCTACCAAGGCTGGTTCGCTACAAAAACAATCCCTCTCCACTCCTGTTTTCTGACACCATGCTTGCCTTTTTTGAAGGCAGCCACAGTTATACATGCCATAAGAGCATCTTGCTTTTTCACACTTAATAAAACTCCTCAAATGCCTTTTCTATAGCAGCACTCACAGTCTTCAGTGAAACCTTCCATATTCTATCCATTATCACTAGCTCTAGGAAGAACTGAGGCCTTAAAGAAAGGACATTTTGGTGGGAATTTTTGGTTTTGCTTATTTCCAAAGTAAAAGAAATGTACTAGAATTCGAAATTCAAGAATTCAGATCTTAGTAAGATACCGAAGAGTTATTAATAAAAATCAAAGTGATCTACCTCCGATGTCACCCATTCAAGGACCTAACAACACTCCCTATGGAGAAACTTCCTTGTGTCTATTCTCAGTACACTTTCCAGCAATTTAAGCATTTTGACAATTACTTTGTCCTCAGTGAAGACAGAATAGCTTCCTTAGCACTCCCCAAATGGTGATAAACATGTCTTTAAAAAAAAAATCTCTGCCATATGGGTTTCCATTTGTTTCTCAATATTTCAAAATAGCCCCAACCTTTGATATAACAAATTGGAAAGAGAAACGTTTACACCTAGAAATGAAGCAAAGAGTATCACATGTGGGTACTTTCTAGGATGGGGCACACCCGAAGAAGAAGCGTGTTCCTGACAGATGCAGTATACGTACAAGGCGTGGTCAGCAACGGACGGAAAACCTGCTCCGTCTTCATCAAAAAGAAAAAACTGATAACCAAGGGTCTCCGGAGAGTACCTATGTATGCAAATTGCAGTAACGATTCCAAAAAGGATTTATAATATCTTTTTCTCTAATTTTGGAAAATGCTTAAGGGTGCAAATCTTATAGACAAGTTTAGCAATACATCACTATTCTTTTGTAAATTTCTCAGTGCATCAAGAATTGCCCACCTTTCACAAATAATGCTTGCTAGAGTATTTCCACATTATCCACCATACATTTCACTTATAAACGTTCACCCATGTGCAGTTGTACAGATTGCAAATTTTCCAACTGGCGTTATCAATGACTTTGAACCTATCCTCTTTCCCAGCTGTATAAATCAACTCATATGTATTGAGGATTTACTATGTACCATAAATCTGAGGGAATACAAAGGAACTTTAAGACTGAGAGATATGCCTTAGTGAACATAAAGAATTAATAATCCATGGTAAATATGCAGTGAGTGACATAGACATGCATGGTGATCAGAACCGTTTACGGCTAAAAATAAATAGTCCGAATTTCAGTGATTTGTGTCTTTTGCACGTTCCTGTGATTTCACTATGCAAATAAGAGTAAATGGTCTTAGTGAGGAAAAAATACCCCTGATGAAGATAGGCACTTACATTATGAAAAAACTTAACAAACTGCTCATACTCTGGTACCATTAAGTAATACAAAGAACAAAGCAGTCAAATGTAGAAAATGTAAAACTCATTTTGCTCTCATTTTTTTCTATCCCATCTTGTATCTTTCCTCTGAGACTACAGGAGTGGGGCAGGAGGAGGAAAGGGGGCATAGACCAATATAAGTTGCAACTAATTATGCAAATTATTTTATCTTTTTGTATTGTCTTACTTTCAAAATAATTGAAGAATCAGAAACCCCTATCCTGGTTCTAGCTGGATCACACAAAAGGGACACAAGCATGTGTTAACTAGTCCTAGAAGATTTAGATCAAAAAGGGGGCTGAAAAGTCAAAATTTGTTTTTAAATTGTCTATTTCAAGTAGTAGAAAAAAATTCATTTACGTTCATGTTAGGAACACTTGAAAGATGAGACTCTGAGAAGCTAAGCTGAGTGCTCCTCAAGTAGCATAAGCAGTAACTTCCATTTTGGTGCTACTGCAGTGAGACCTGGGTGGGAACTAGTAGATCTAAAATTATGACTGGATCTTGAATAAACTGCACACAGCTAAGTGCAATTTTCTTCTCTTTTCAATTATTTCAGACACCTCACCTCTAACAGTTTCTGAGATTCTACCTAAGCACCGCAGGCCCAAGTCTACCCTCCCAGAACTGGTCAGAGTCCAGATGCCAAATATCTGATGCCTTGCCCATCACGCAACCTAAGCTCAAATCCCCATTCCGTGAGCACATCCCTGAACCTGCCTGGTATGTGCTTTGGAAGCTGCAGGTCTATCATAAGCAAGTTTTCGTATACACTTATACACTTTTTTTTCCCATTTATTTTTATTAGTTGGAGGCTAATCACTTTACAATATTGTAGTGGTTTTTGCCATACATTTACATGAATCAGCCATGGATTTACATGTATTCCCCATCCTGATCCCCACTCCCACCTCCCTCCCCATCCCATCCCTCTGCGTCTTCCCAGTGCACCAGCCCTGAGCACTTGTCTCATGCATCCAACCTGGGCTAGTGATCTGTTTCATCCTTGATAATATACATGTTTCGATGCTGTTCTCTCGAAAAAAATGGGCCAAAGAACTAAACAGACATTTCTCCAAAGAAGACATACAGATGGCTAACAAACACATGAAAAGATGCTCAACATCACTCATTATCAGAGAAATGCAAATCAAAACCACAATGAGCTTATACCCTTTTTTAAACCTGCTCCTCACTCTCTTGGTCTACCTAAGTCATGATTCTCAAATGCTGGTGTCATAAGCATCACCTGGGGTCGGAGAGCGGCTGCAGCAGCCTCTTCGCCCACCTTTTTGCCTCTGGGCTCTCAGGGGGCAGCAACTGCCTCATCAGGAGCTCAGCTGACCACCACGGTCTCCAGGTCAGGCCAGCAGTTTGCAGGTGGCTGCGCCAACGTGCCAGAGCGCACAGCCCGGATGGCAGGGCTGCAGCTGCAGCACCGTGCCAGCTCCTGTAAGTGGGTCCCAGCGGGAACACGGGCAGGCGTGCTGCTCACGAACGACAGCATCAAGCTTGTGCCACACTCTGTGCCCCAGAGTGAATGACGCACGGAGGGTTTCCAGGGCCTGAAGGAGGACGGGGCACTGGACTTCACCTTTGAGAAGCCCCCTTAGGGGCTGGAATCTCTGCATCACCGGCCCTGCTGCGTGTTCTGTACTGGGAGTGAGAGGTGGCCAAAGGGAACCACATGCAGAAGAAAGATGAAAGGGAGACAGATGCCGTAACTGTGAAGATTTAGACCAAGCAGCCAAGAGTGCAAACAGCCACCCCAGGTCCAGACATGCTGCATCTGCCAGAGCATCCGCTACATGTCGCTTCCTGTCCACTGAAAGTCCCCAGCTCACCGGGAAAGCCAGACTCCAGGGAGGTTGATGAGATCCAGGGCCCTGCCCTGCTTCAGAGACGGAGAACTGAGCCCCAGTGTGGGGACTATGCTTTTGCCATCAGGAAAGTTTCCAGGTGCAGGCATCAATCTGCAGAGTGGGAAAGCGGGGACAGGGTGGGTAGGGGCAGCTGATACTGCCGTGCACCTCAGGCACCGTTGGCCCCTCGTCCCCGTGCACTGAGGCGGTGGTGAGGAAAGGAACTCCATCCATGCTCTGCTCACATGCTCAGAAGGGCTCTGGTAGAAATTCCCTCTGGGGCCTGCACGCTTTATCCAAATTTCTGACCCCAGAATCTCCAGCTTTTGAAAGTGGCCAGACTAGAGAAGGTGTTTTCCTTTTAAAGAGGGATATGTAATAATAACATTTGCCATGCCAGAATGAAAAGATAAGGCATGAGATCAGGTTGATGGGTTCAACCCACCAGTCATTATATTTCATAGGATGGAATCTCTCCCACATAAGGTCAGATTTTTTCCACGTCGTCTCCACTCCTGAAATAGGGTGCCAGGAACTGTCCCAAGAAATGTGTTGTGATGACAGGCAGAAGGGCTGCTCAGAGGAACAGCTGCCCACTCCCACCCACACAGCCCTCTGAGCCAACACACTCGTTACGTATTTGCTCCCTTAGAAGACCACACCTTGGGTCCTGCTGTCTCAGGATGCCAACTGGACATGTGCAGGTGGTGTATCTTGAGTATTTTAACTTTTGTCTTAATATAAATCCCCTGGCTTTGTGTTTTCATCTAAGGTGCTCATTCCCGCACGGCAGTCTCAGGGATAAGAAGGCAGTGGCCCTGGGTCTGCTCAGCGGGGCCCTTTGCCGCTCTCACCACAGAGAAAAACTTTTTAGTGTATACAGCCTGTTGAACCACCTCATTTTTGCCAAGCAGAGCTGGCTTTTCTGCAATGGTGTCCTCTTTTTTTTTCTTTATTTATTTATTGATGTATTTATTTTTGGCCGTGCTGGGTCTTTGTTGTTGTGTGGGCTTTTCTCTAGTTGCTTTGAGTAGTGGGGGCTACTCTCTAGCTGCAGTGTGCGGGCTTCTCATTACAGCAGCTTCTATTGTTGCAGAGGAAAGGCTCTAGGCGCCTGGGGCTCTGTGGTGCACCCCCAACTCCAAAGCCCAGACTCTACGGCTGCAGTGCACAGGCTAGGCCACTCCATGCAGCGTGGGCTCTCCCCAGATCAATGACTAAACCACCCAAGCGGGCGGATTCTTTACCACGAAGCCCCTCAAGTGCCCTCTTGAAATCTCTCCACCTTCAATGTTTCAGGGGAGGCGAGGTTTTAACTCAGTTGCCCTTGATCTCCTGGAAATTGGTCTGAACAGGAAAAGGTAGGGCAGAGAGGCTAGGAGAAGTCGAGGCAGGTGAAAGGCACCGAGAAAAAGCAGAGAACGGATGCCAGTTGCCTATGTGATAAAGGTCTCCTGTTCCAGGGCCTCTCATCTCAGGACACAGCCCTCACTCTGCATACCAGATCCATCCTTCACTGGATGGAGCCAGGCCTACTGTGCACAATAGGGAGTGTGAGTGTGAGTGTATGTGTGTGTGTGTGTTTATTTTAATGTGAGCTGGGAAGGGCAGATGCTAAGAATTATACCTTTGTACCCATTCTGTGCTACCCAGGGATGCATATACAAAGCAAGGACTAAAATCCTTAACCTTTAAGAATTCTAGGCTTTTTCTCCTTGGCTTCCAGAAAGACCACAGCAATGGCGTCTTTGTGATGACAGTAACCAGTGTCCTGCTGCGCAACAACAGTGATTAACTGTCGTGGGAGTTCAAAAAAAAAGAACCTCCCTTACACACGGAGATCACCGCAGACCTACCTCACTGTGCCGAAACCAGCGAATGCCATGGAGGGCACTGGCATTCTTGTCTCCCCCAAATGCCACCCCCACTGCCAGTTAGTGCATTTGTCAGGGCCTTGTGGGACTGACACCACCCTTAAGGCAGAAAGCAAAGAATTAAAGAGCCTCTTGATGAAAGTGAAAGAGCAGAGTGAAAAAGTTGGCTTAAACCTCAACACTCAGAAAACTAAGATCATGGCAACCAGTCCCATCACTTCATGGCAAATAGATGGGAAAACAATGGAAACAGTGGCAGATTTTATTTTGGGAGGCTCTAAAATCACTGCAGATGGTGACTGCAGCCATGAAATTAAAAGACACTTACTCCTTGGAAGAAAAGCTATGACCAACCTAGACAACATATTAAAAAGCAGAGACATTACTTTGCCAACAAAGGTCCATCTCCTCAAAGCTATGGTTTTTCCAGTAGTCATGTATGGATGTGAGAGTTGGACTATAAATAAAGCTGAGTGCCAAAGAATTGATGCTTTTGAACTGTGATGTTAGAGAAGACTCTTCAGAGTCCCTTGGACTGCAAGGAGATCCAACTAGTCCATCCTAAATGAGATCAGTCCTGAATATTCATTGGAAGGACTGATGCTGAAGCTGAAACTCCAATACTCTGGCCACCTGATGCAAAGAACTGACTCACTGAAAAAGACACTGATGCTGGGAAAGACTGAAGATGGAAGGAGAAGGGGATGACAGAGGATGAGATGGTTGGATGGCATCACTGACTCAATGGACAAGAGTTTGAGCAAGCTCCACAAGTTGGTGATGGACAGGGAAGCCCAGCATGCTGCAGTCCATGGGGTTGCAAAGAGTCGGACATGAGTGACTGAACTGAACTGAATGGTAGGACTTCAAAAGTCACTGATTCAGTGACTCCTGGTTGGCCTATTTAGTGTTGAACTAAAATGTGTTGGTCTTTCTTCACTGTTTGCAAATTTCTATGAAGTAGCTCCTACTACCCAATGGGGTGTATATGCACCAAGAGAAAACTAACCTTTCAAAAACTCTGAAAAAGTGATAACTCTAAAGCTAAAATTTTAGTAGTTCTCTTATTCCCAACTCATTTTTTAAAAGAAAAGCTTTGCATTCTCCTATACGGTCATCTGACTACCTAACTACCAACAAGATTCATATCAGAGGTCAGCAAAATTTTCTTGTTAAAGGATCAGATGGTAAAGATTTTAGGATCTGTTCACTATAACAGTCTTTCGAAACAACTCAAATGTGCTTTTGTGACTTGAAAACAACCACAGACATGATAAAAATGAATCAGCTGTGTTTCAATAAAACATTATTTACAAAAATAGGCAGCTGACTGGAGTTAGCCCATGGGCTATAGTTTGCTGCCTTCTGATATAGACTAAATATATGCTTGAAGAGGTATCTGTGGTCTTGTAATGTTGCCGATATCAAGATAGGGTCATGATTTCTTATAAACATAGAATACCCTCCTTTATTTTCTCCAAGATTCTGGTTGTTGCATATTTTATTTTAAATACAAGCATACACCTAAGACCAAAATATCCAGAGTTCAAATAAATAGGCAGAGAAAAACATTATGCTGTGACCCTCAGATCAAACAATGTTCATGCCTTCATTACTTTATTTTACACATATTTGGGGGATACCTATGATATAAATTACTATGCTAAGTATTACACAGGATGCATATGGGTAAGATTTAGACTCTTTCATTAGAAAGTTAAGAACTCAACAGGGAAAAATAACATATCCATAAGTATATATAATATAAGATATACAAAGTAACATGTCACAAAAGAAATAAAAATACATTTCTCTAGATGATGGAGAAATTATTCCTGATTGACTTGAGGAAATGTAGTTTTAAGAGAGATCAAAGCCCTTTTCATGAAGGAAATATGATATATGTACCAGGTCTTATAGTCCTAGGCAAGTAGAAATTAGAAAGGCAATATTGAGAGAAAGGACATAAAAACAAAGAAAACAACATAAACAAAAGTCCAATAGTGAAAAAAAAAAGCAGAGACTGTATGGGCTAAAAATGAATAATTTGTGCAATCTGAAGCTTATACCATTTTTGAACCCCATTTAAGAAAAAATACAACATTACATACAAAAATGAATAACATGTTTGCAATGAGAAGTCACAACAAATGAGAAACTTTATAAAGCAGGCAAATACTACAAATATCACAAGATCCAGACACTATGGAACACCTGAATTACGTTACCACCTAACACACCTCTGCCTGGTGACTGGCTATCCTCATCAATCCTGTCTCCACAGGACAAAGAAGATAACTCGGG
Source organism: Odocoileus virginianus (assembly GCF_023699985.2). Taxonomy (NCBI): domain Eukaryota; kingdom Metazoa; phylum Chordata; class Mammalia; order Artiodactyla; family Cervidae; genus Odocoileus; species Odocoileus virginianus. Next base: position 12,683,039 of record NC_069692.1, on the reverse strand, counting down.
TTTTCCTCCAGCACACTTGATCTTACTGTGTTTTCTTGCAATAGTATATAAAAGTTTCTTTCAGCTTCACAAACTATCTACTAATAATGGGTAAAATTTTAGGACAGCTGTCAGATTTAGGAAACTCTTCATGTGATATTTTGGGTCATTTCAAAGCTCTCTGTGCAGTGACTAATTGGAAATATTCCTTGAACTGATGATAAATCTATCATGAGTCACTGATGTCCTCATGCAGTGGCATATAACTAGTTTCATGTTATTTTTGCTGGAGGAAGTATTACATGTCAAGAATTTAAATCTTTTATCAATGTGCTCAGATGTCATGCTACATCATCAATCAGATTATTAAACAGTTCAAGAACCTATTCATTGGGGACTTTGCTGGTGGTCCAGTGGCTAAGACTCTGCACTCCCAATACAGGGGGTCCCAGCTCAATTCCTGGTTGGGGAACTAGATCCCACATGCCACAATATAGAGTTCACATGCCACCACAATGAAGATCAAAGATACCAACTGCCACAATTAAGATCTAGCGCAGCCAAACAAATAAAAAGGACCTATCCATTAAGTTCATTTGCAAAGTAGTTCTTTCCCTTAGTGAATTTAGAGAGCAAACACATATGATGAAAAAGCCTTCAGAAAGGTAGTATCTGTTGTCCACTGAATAGCTTTAATTACAAATTTTGTATTTCTCTAGTTTGGTGATTTTATTACCTCTTTCAACAATCAACTGCACTAGTAGCACTTCAGTTGTTTTAAATGTTAAAAAAAATTTAAACAAAGTATGTACCAACTTACAAGGTCATAAAATTAATACTACATCTGCTTGATGAATAACAAATTTTATCATGATATATTTTTAGTGCCATCTAGTGTTTAAAGGGCTTCATAAAGTAAAGTGAAAGTCGCTCAGCTGCATCCGATTCTTTGCAACTCCACGGATTTATACAGTCCATGGAATTCTCCAGGCCAGAATACAGGAGTGGGTAGTCTTTCCCTTCTCCAGGGGATCTTCCCAACTCAGGGATCAAACCCAGGTCTCCTGCATTGCAGGAGAATTCTTTACCAGCTGAGCTACCAGGAAAGCCCTCACAGAGTAAATATTTATTTATTTATCATAGGTAAATAAACATGCAAACAATTTAGTTTTTAAAATTGTGTCAACATATATTCTTCGATTCTATACCCTAGTCATTCCATCTAAGATTTTATATTAAATCTGACAATAAAAAAATTGTAAGATTGTGTGAGTTTACAGAAATTAACTGTCATGAAATAAAAGGAATTAAGTCATCCCTTCACTAATTTTATAGGAGATGTCAGTTAAGACATCAGCTATGTAAGACAAATAGGCAAGAAAAGAAAACCTCTTCAATAAATGGTGTTGGAAGAACTGGACAACTACATGTAAAAAAAATGAAATTAGAATGTTCCCTAACACCATACACAAAAATAAACTCAAATAGATTAAAAACCTAAATGTAAGGCCAGAAGCTATAAAACTCCTAGAGAAAAACATAGGAAAACACTCTTTGACATAAATCACAGCAAGATCCTCTTTGACCCACCTCCGAGAGTAATGGAAATAAAAACAAAAGGGACCTAATTAAAATTAAAAGCTTTCACACAGCAAAGGAAACTATTAATGAGGTTAAAAGCCAATCCTCAGAATAGGAATTGCAAGCAAAGCAACTGACAAAAGATTAATCTCCAAAATATACAAGCGGCTCATGCAGCTCAATATCAGAAAAACAAACAACCCAATCAAAAAATGGGCAGAAGATCTAAACAGACATTTCTTGCAAATCAAAACCACAATGAGGTACCATTACACGCCAGTCAGGATGGCTGCTATCCAAAAGTCTACAAGCAATAAATGCTGGAGAGGGTGTGGAGAAAAGGGAACCCTCTTACACTGTTGGTGGGAATGCAAACTAGTACAGCCGCTATGGAGAACAGTGTGGAGATTTCTTAAAAAACTGGAAATAGAACTGCCATATGACCCAACAATCCCACTTCTGGGCATACACACCGAGGAAACCAGATCTGAAAGAGACACGTGTACCCCAATGTTCATCGCAGCACTGTTTATAATAGCCAGAACATGGAAGCAACCTAGATGCCCATCAGCAGACGAATGAATGAGGAAGCTGTGGTACATATACACCATGGAATATTACTCAGCCATTAAAAAGAATTCATTTGAATCAGTTCTAATGAGATGGATGAAACTGGAGCCCATTATACCAGAGTGAAGTAAGCCAGAAAAGATAAAGAACATTACAGCATACTAACACATATATATGGAATTTAGAAAGATGGTAATGATAACCCTATATGCAAAACAGAAAAAGAGACACAGATATACAGAACAGACTTTTGGACCCTGTGGGAGAAGGCGAGGGTGGGATGTCTCGAGAGAATAGCATCGAAATATGTATATTATCTAGGGTGAAACAGATCACCAGCCCAGGTTGGATGCATGAGACAAGTGCTCAGGCCTGGTGCACTGGGAAGACTCAGAGGGATTGGGTAGAGAGGGAGGTGGGAGGGGGGATCGGGATGGGGAATACATGTAAATCCATGGCTGATTCATGTCAGTGTATGACAAAACCCACTACAATATTGTAAAGTAATTAGCCTCCAACTAATAAAAATAAATGAAAAAATAAAATAAAATAAACAGACATTTCTCCAAAGACATACAGATGGCTAACAAACACACAAAAAATGATGCTCTACATCACTCATTATTAGAGAAATGCAAATCAAAACTACAATGAGGTACCACTTCACACCAGTCAAAATGGCTATCCCCAAAAAATCTACAAACAATAAATGTTGGAGAGGATGTGGAGAAAAGGGAACCCTCTAGCATTGTTGGCAAGAATGCAAATCGATACAACCACTATGGAAAGTAACAGGGAGATTTCTTTAAAAACTAGGAATAAAACTATTTTATGACCCAGCAATCCCATTACTGGGCATATACCCTGAGAAAACCATAATTCAAAAAGACACGTGTACCAAAATGTCCATTGCAGCACTATTTACAATTGCCAGGATATGGAAGCACCCTACACATCTATCGACAGATGAATGGACAGATGTTGTACAAACGTACAATGGAATATTACTCAACTGTAAAAAGAAAGGCAATGGAGTCAGGTGAACTGAGGTGGATGAACCTAGATCATGTCATATAGAGTGAAGTAAGTCAGAAAGAGAAAAACAAATACCCTATATTAACACATATAGGGTGTGTTAGAATCTAGAAAAATGGTAGTGATGAACCTATCTGCAGGGAAGGAATGGACCCAAAGGCAGAGGACAGTCTTGTGCACACAGGAGGGGAAGGAGGGTGGGACACGTCCAGAGAGCAGCACCAACAGATACACACTACCACGTGTAAACTAGCTAGCTAGTGGGAAGCAGCACAGGGAGTTTAACCAGGTGCTCTTGTGATGACCAAGAGAGGTGGGACGGAGAAGCCAATGGCAGCCCACTGCCTGGGAACTCCCAAGGACGGAGGAGCCTGGTGGGCTGCAGTCCATGGGGTCGCGAGGAGTCAGACACCACCGAGCGACTTCACTTTCACTTTTCACTTTCATGCATTGGAGAAGGAAATGGCCACCCACTCCAGTGATCTTGCCTAGAGAATCCCAGGGACGGAGGAGCCTGGTGGGCTGACGTCTACGGGGTCGCACAGAGTCGGACACGACTGACATGACTTAGCAGCAGCAGCAGAGAGGTGGGATGCGGGGAGGTGGGAGGAAGGCTCAACAGGGAGGAGATTTATGTATCACTTCACTTCAGTTCAGTTCAGTCGCTCAGTCGTATCCGACTCTTTGCGACTCCATGAATCGCAGCATGCCAGGCCTCCCTGTCCATCACCAACTCCCGGGATATATGTATACTTAGGGCTAAATTCTCATTTTTGTGCAGCAGAAACCAACATAACATTGTAAAGCAATTATCCTCCAATTTAAACACACACACACACACACACACACACACACAAAGGGACTCGTTTTCAGTGAAATGCCCAGATAAAATGTTTCATACAGTTTTAGGTCGAGAAGGATATGTTTGAATCAAACCAAGTTGAACTTAAACTGTTATGTGTTATCTCTTTAAATAAAATTTAAAAAATAGGATAACTTTATAGCTCTATTAAAAGTTTTATAAAAAGTTTTACTTAGCCACCTGCTGCTGTCCCCGCCGACTCCGCACCATTCCTTATGATGGACGAAAACCAAGTTCAAGGTTGAGAGCCCGCTGCGGTCTACAGCCGGACGCCAAGGGCTTACATTAAGTACTGGATCACATTTGTCAACCGCGAAGCCAGGGCCACATGCTCACCCAGCAGGCCGCCCAGCAGGTGTCGCAGCCTGGGGTCCCTGCTAGGCTGGGATAGGAACAACCGCTCCAGGCTGAGCCCTGCCATGCTGGACTGCACCTGTCCTGGGCCACGTGCACCCGCCGCAAGGAGGCCAGCTACACCCACTGGCTGACGCCCGCGGCCCTCGTTAGCCTGAGTCTGGACAATGAGGGCCAGGAGCTATTCGTGACCTTCAGCTCACTGCCCCCAGTGGTGCTCGACGACCGCCTGTTCTCCGACTCGAGCATGATCATCTCTGAACCTGCAGGAGGTGTCACAGCACTCACAGGCTCTGCAGGGGCTGCTGCGGCCGCTCTTGGAGACTCTGAGCTCTCTCGGCTCTGCCTGTATCCCCCGAGTTCCTCGCAACTAACTAACCAGAGCGCGCACGCCGACGATGTCCTCCCGGGCACGCACGCGCACGCAGCAGCCGGAGGAGACGTCCTCGCGGTGTGGACCGCGAACCCGGAGCGCTTCTGCAAAGTGCTCCTGGGTCTCAGTGACACCGCTGAGAGCCTGCTGCACGCCGTCCAGCTGGGCCTGAAAGTGTCGCCCTCCACGCTGTCCACGGTGGCCAGCATCTTGAAGGGCTGCGCTTGCCTTGGTGGGTACCCACGGACCACGCCTGGAGCCCTGGAGCTCACGTGGCAGCGCCGTGTTTTTGTGGGTGGAGACTACTATCAGTCGGGCCAGACCAAGGTCAGGTTTGTGCTCGCGGACTTCCTTATTGTCTCTGGTCTCAAGACCTTGTCCATCGTGAGCTACAGCCACCTGGCAACAATGACGGGCAGAACCGGTCGGCGCCAACACAGTTCCGGTCCAAGGAAGTGTCCAAGAGCAGCGCGGTATACGAGGTGGTGGTGCACGGCGACGCAGCGCTCTACTTGCAGGGCGAGGAGCCTGGTCACTGCATGGTCATCAAGCACGTGTCAAGCACGTGCTACACGTGGGCGACGGCAAGCGTGTCCTGGATGAGTACACAGCAGAGCGGATGCTGGGCGGTACCAACAGGCTGGAACTGCACAACATGTTCGAGGACTCGCTCCTGGCCAGCCCCTCATGCCGGACCTGGAGCTGCTGCCAAACCATGCCGGCACGTGATCTTCTGCACAGATGTCAACCCAGAGCTACAGAGCTTCCAACCGGTGCTGTCGCTGCTCGGCTTGGCTTCCTCTTGCAAGCACAGCTTGGGCGATGGGGCAGCCCGGTGGCCATCCCACTCTTCCGCCAGCACCAACTGCATTGAGCGTACCCTCAGAGTCTGCATGGGGCTCCCACTACAGAACCACGCGCTTCTGGAGCGCGAGATGAAACGCCCTGTCCTCAAGCGAGTTGGGCTTGTGGCCACTGCCTGCCCTGTGCCTTGTAAGAAAGGAGCAGCGCCCACCTCCCCCAGTGCCTTTACTGGTGACACCAATGGGCACTCGCAAGCTGAGGCACCCCAGATGCCCACCGCCTAAGCCCATGACCAGACAGGTACCCCGTAACTACCCCTATCCCCAGTGCTCCTCAGGAGCCCCGAAGAAATAAAGCTAGTGCCATCCCAGGGACAGAGGAGCCTGGCGGGGTTACAGTCCGTGGGGTCATAAAGAGTCGGGCACGATTGAATTGACTTAGCACCTATTATCCAAAAAAAAAAGTAGTAAAAAGTTTTACTTAGTAAATCAGTAGGTTTATGATAACCAAAACCAAATGTTTAAGTTATTTAATCAAAACACAACTTGCTTGATATTTAGTATTTTATCCTAACAAATAATGCTAGGTTAACAAAACAGAAATTTATTTAAGCTATGTTGTTATGTGTGTGTGAAACATAAAACTAAAAAAGAAATTTCTGCAGTCACCACGAGAAACAACAAGGGATACCGGTAACAAATTTGTTCTTTCTCTTTTTTTACTATTAATTCGTTGACTATCTAAAACAGCTGAATTTTAAAAAATTAAAATAAAAAAATAAAACAGCTGAATTTACATGCTATTAAATTCATCTTGCTCATAGAATCAGAGGATAAGACTGAGACAGTGAAAACAAGTTACAGATTTTGAAAAGCAATACATACTACAGATACCACAAGATCCAGAAAATATCATCATCATTTTACCCTAAGCTAATTAAAAAAAAAAATCAGAGTAGGAAACTGCACTCCCTTAGGCTCACACCAGCCTTTGTAAGGATGGAGCAATGCCCCGAAACATGGATTCTCTCTGGACTAAAGTTAGTGCTTTTAAGTTGAAGTCATGCTCCCACTTGGGTCCTGGGAGACTCAGGCACACATAACCCACATCTCAATTTGCTTGTGTCTACAGAGGCAGTCACTGCCAGAATGCTCAATCTAGGCCAAGCCTGCAACAGGCCAGGAGCCACTCTATCACATATGATAAGAGTTTGTCTTTATGGTCCCCCAGGAAGTTATGGAAACAAAGGATAAGTTACTTCAAGAAGTTAACAATCAACAGTGTGACATATTGAAGCCAGTCAATCCAAAGGGAGGAAAAAGAAATGTGGTAAAAGGCAAGTGAGTGGTGTCTGGCTGGAAATTCCCTTGCTTGACTCTGAATCTTGGAGAGCACCAGTGGCAGTAGGTGTGTGTGGGTGTGTGTGCAAATCTGTGTGTATTAACTGGCAAGCAGCACAGATAAGCCACTTTAACTGGTAGCCCAATAGAGTACATTTTGCTGTGAATTCCTCTCTGATCCAAAAGCATATATATCTTTTCTCTTTTGTGAGAGGCTCTCAGCTAACTTGCTATACCTTCCAGGTACTCAAAAAATATATACTCTGAATGATTTTTCCCTTTAAAAATTTCTGGTGCAAAGGAGAAGTTTTTTTGATGGGTAGAGAGGAAGCAATGTTTACCTCATTGGTTTCTGCTTAATCCAGGTGCTATTAAATTCTACCTACTGATTAGAGTTTCAGTGTGAAAAGAGCTCCCCCAAAATATTTCTTAAATTATTCATCCTTAACCCTAATAGCAATATGTATTCTGGTTTCAGTGAATGGTTGAATCAGGTCTGGCAATTCTAACCTACAGTCAATTAGAGCGCTAGTCCTCAAACTGACTATAGAAGCACAAACAAGAAAAAATATCACAAATTTGATCTGCTATTGTGTTTTGCCCATAAGTCATCATTTTCTCCTCTAATTAGCTCATTTAAAATTGTTTTAAATGTGATACAATGCATTATAAAACCAAAAGTTTTCATCAAAATATCTTAAAACCACATGCTATTTTAAAATTTTTTCCAAAAATAAGTTACATATTGTATTTTTTTACTTGTAAGAATTACTTTTTATTTAACCCATCTATTCTATCTTCTTTTCCATGTAGAACTTCTCAAGCAGAAGAAAACACTTTTTTAAAGAATCATCTAAAAAGCCCCAATCATAACTACTTTCATTAATTCTTCCCAATATATCACAATTTTCTTTGGACAGAAATTCTTCCTAGTAAACACATATTCTATTTTTGAGTATTTATGATATATTCTGGAGAAGGAAATGGCAGCCCACTCCAGTATTCTTGCCTGGAGAATCCCGTGGACAGAGGAGCCTGGTGGGCTGCTGTCCATGGGGTTGCACAGAGTCAGACACGACTGAAGCAACTTAGCATGCATGCATGCGTTGGAGAAGGAAATGGCAACCCACTCAAGTGTTCTTGCCTGGAGAATCCCAGGGACGGAGGAGCCTTGTTGGCTGGCGCCTATGGGGTCACAAAGAGTCGGATACGACTGAAGTGACTTAGCAGCATGATATATCTCAAGATCATACAGGTGCTAATTATCACTTCTAGGGCAATCACAGGGCTTCCCAGGTGGCACTGGTGGTAAAGAACCCACCTGCCAATGCAGGAGACATAAGAGATGAAGGTTCAATCCTGGGTCAGGAAGATGCCTAGAGAAGGAATTGGCAACCCACTCCAGTATTCTTGACTGGAGAATCTCATAGACGGAAGCCTGACAGACTGCAGCTCATGGGGGTCACAAAAAGTCAGACACGACTGAAGTGACTTAGCACAGCACAGCATAGCACATGGCAATCACATTATAATACTTTAATGTATCAAATCAACATGTTAAAATGGTTCATTTTAAATGTCCAGTAGAAAAGAAAATTGTGAGTTGTTTATTTGGCTTAATAGTGTTTGGATTTTTATCAGTTTACAAAATGGTTACACCAATATATTCAACACATTAGAAAGGATAATCTCAAGCCTTCCTAGGTGGCTCAGAATCTGTGGTAAAGAATCTGCCTGCCAATGGAGGGGACACAGAAGATGCGGGTTTGATCCCTGGGTCCAGAAGATCCCCTAGAGAAGGGAATGATAACCCACTCCAGTACTCTTGTCTGGAAAATCCCATGGACAGAGAAACCTGGCAGGCTACAGTCCATGGGGTCGCAAAGAGTCGGACATGACTGAGTGACACAACATATACATGCTTTAAATTTACACAGTGTTATATGTCAGATATATTGCAGTTTGAAAAAAATACCTGAGATCACTTTCTAAAGTCCTGTACTCATAGAAATTCAGTCTTAGTTCATCATTGCCTTTCATACATGTGAAAAACAAGCTTTAAGATGCCTTGTGAAGCTTTTCTCTATTTGGTAAATAGTTTTTCTTTTTTCCAGGTCTTCACTGTAAGCTCTCTAAGACAACATATTTTATTTACTTAAATATTCATTTATTTGTTCATTTATTTAACATAGAAATCCTTTCTTGGTTCCAGAAAAGCTTAAAAGCTTATCCCTAAAATTACAGATTCAAGGGATAACTTTCAGGATAAATCACACAAAGGAAATCAAAGGTAAGAAAACATTTAAAAATTAAATAAATGAGCCGCGTTATAAGAGGAAGAACAAGTGCTTTCAAATATGAGTGAATGCTATTGTTCAATTCACCATAAGCTGGTTTCATCATTTAAAGTTCTGATACACTGGAGCTTAAAGGTGACTGCACCACACAGTCTTAACGTTCTCCTGCCCACGGTACTTCAGAGACTCTTGAGGAGGCTGTCGTTCGGTAGTGCCTCGATAGGACACACCCAGTACTGCCTGGAGAGCAGAGGAATGGGATCAATAGGGCCTTTTTGCTTGAGAGATCAAGAAGCATCATTGGGGGAAAATCACTCTGGAGGAACAAACAAGGCATGCATGCTGTGATCAAGCACCGTGAGGCACATCAGAGGGGCAGGGAGCATGCTCTCCCCACTCAGGTGAGGCAACAGGTGATGCGACTGGAAAGGACACTTTATGGAGCAAGTGAGCGACAGGAGTACAAGAGTCTGGAAAATGAACCAAACCAGCTCATGTGGGATGGTGAATGGAAACCACATTGCTACAGGATGACCTGCAGGAGACAGCATATTTTATAGGCTTTGCCTTTAAGCTTACCCAAACCTGATTGCTCTCCGTTTCTCTGCCTCCATCTCCCTGGTCTAAGCCACTGTTTTCTCTTTCTGGATCACTGCACCAACCTCCTGTCTGACTTCCTGCTCCCACTCTTAAACCCTTCTTGATTGTTTTCACACTGCAGACAGACAGATCTATTTAAAATATAATTAAGGTCATGCCACTCTTCTACCTAAAATTATCGACAGCTTCCTATTACATTTAGAATAAAGCCAACATTCCTTACGTTGACATAAGCAGCCCTCGCTAGTCCCTGGATACATCACCAACCTCTACCACTTTCTCTCCAGTCAAACTGGCCACCCTGCTCTTAAATATATCAGGATAAATAAATAAACCTCACTCAGGCTTTTACAGTTGCCTTACCCTTTGCCTCAAACATTCTTCTCACTGATGCCTGCTTGCTGGAACTCCACTTGAATTGACTCATCAGATATTTAGTGTATCTGACTGAGGAACTGAGGAACCAATACGATTAAGCTCTTACTGTGGAATCATCACTGAACACTCGCAAGTCTGAATTCTGCTCAGGTGGATCTATACAGCAGCTCAGCTGGTCTCAGGTAGTCATTTCCCTGCCATCCCCACCAGCAGGCCACCATTATAGATCACCTTATACCTTATTAATGTCTTCTTTTTAATGTCTGATATGACTGCCACCTATCACTGTTGTCTTCTACCATACATGCCTCATCTTTGTCCTTCTTAGCACTTACAGTTATAATTTATACAGTCAGCTCTCCTAATCTGTAAGTTCTACATCCAAGGATTCAACCAATGTGGATCAAAAATGTTTGTAAAATATTAAAGTTCCAAAGAGAAAAACTTGAATTTGTAGCATGCTTACAATTATTTACATAGCATTTACATTCTATTGTGTATTCTCAGTAATCTAGAGATGATTTAAAATATACAGGAAGATGTGCACAGGTTATATGCAAATACTATACCATCTTATGGGCTTCCCCGGTGGCTTGGATGGTAAAGAATCGCCCCACAATGCAGGAGACCTGGGTTTGATCCCTGGGTCGGGAAGATGCCCTGGAAGAGGGCATGACAACCCACTCCAGTATTCTTGCCTGGAGAATCCCCATGGACAGGGAGCCTGGCGGGCTACAGTCCATGGGGTCACAAAGAGTTGGACATGACTGAACGACTAAGTACAACAATACCATCTTATGTAAGGGACCTGAGCATCTGAGGATACAGGTATTTGGGGTGGGGGATATTGGAATCAATGCCCTGCAGATGCCAAGGGATGGCTATACTTATCTGTCTGTGGGTTGTCTATCTGTGATGGAACTTACATCACTGAAATGTAGGTTCTCTGTGCACAGAAACTTTGATTTCTTCCCAGCAGCACCGCCACTTGTGCTTAGAACAGTAATTGGCACTTAGGGTGCTCAATATATACTTATTGGTTAAAGGGATGACTAAATGAGAAGCTCTTGATATGACAGAGCAATTTCAGGAAGGCTAGAGTTTCCAGTTCGTAAGCGGAGACTGAACCATGGGAAAATCTATTTGATATAGCCTGATGAAATACTCTGAGTTCCTGGCACTGCGAACTGACATTTGAATTTGAATGTTTAAAAGTATCTCAAAGCAAAAATCTACACTTGATCTTCCCCCAGGACGAGTGTTGCCTGTCTCATTAAACAGTACCACTCCTCTCTCCAGGCATGCAGGTTCTCTGCGGTCCTCTTTGCTTCCCTTAGAATGCTCTTCCTCTCCATCCTGTCTCACACCCACTCCTTAGCTCACTTAATTTCTACTCATTTTTCAGATCTGTGATAGGTTATCTTTTACAGAAACAAAAATACTTCCTGTCCGCTGTAACCTTCCCCAGAACCTGGCCTCTCTCTGCGAAGAGGCAGAGCTGCTTTCCCCTTCCTTTGAACCTGGGCTGGCCTTTGTGGCTGCCTTGAGAACAGAATGCAGGAGAAGCAACACCACGCTGCGGCTTCTGACTGGCTCTGTCCCTCTCACGATGCCCGGACGGGGAACCCACCCACTCACTGTTAGTGGGGAAGTCCTGGCTATATGGCGAGACCACGGGTGGGTGCTCTGGCCAGAAGTCCCTGCCGACAGGCAGCTGAGCGATGAGTGCTCAGCAGACTCTGGTTCCGACCTTAGAGTCCACCTCCCCACGCTCCTCCAACACACACGCGGGGCCTTTGGATCGTCCATTGGAGCCCCCAGACACCATGGAGCAGAAGCAATAGAATACATTTGCTGTGTCCTGACCACATTCATCGCCTGCACACAGACCTTATGACCAAAATAAATGCTTGTTTCATGCCACCAAATTGGGCCAGTGTTTTACTAACTCAAAGAGATCTCATTCAAAGTTCCAACCCAAATGACACCACCTCTAGCTGGGGCAGAACCTTCTTTCAGAACTCGACATCCCTCTGTCTCAAAGTAAAGTTTTATGTTTGCTTTTGTGATTGTTTGACTCTAAATTCTTAAGTATGGTAAGTCTATCTTGCTCACTGATTTCCATCTTTTAACTTGATTCCCTAAGTCAAATACAATCAGAAAGCATGCTGTTGAATTGCTATTATTTTAATGTGAGAGCCAAGCCCAGATGACCTGTTGCTCTAGATCTATGACTTTCTTTGGGTGAAAGTCTACCATTCATATACCATTTCTCTTAATTACCATATTTGCAGTATTCTTTTATCTCACTAAGTGACTCCATGTAAAATTTTAAAATACTACTTAACATGTTAATATATACTTTTATTAGTTAATCTCTGGATATTAATATTTTAATGCCTTCAATTACCTGGTAGAGATTAAATTACTCAATGATCTATTATTTCTTATTCATATCCCAAGTTTTGTTTCTGTAATTGCTCTGATTTTGTTAGAAAATACAGGGTCTGATTATACATATTCCAGGCATTATAAGCATTCATCTCGGGGTTTCCTGATAATCTCTTTTAAGATAGGATAGTAAGAACATGGACATCAGAGGCAGAAATTCCTAGGTTTAAATACTTTTTGAGCCATTCAACAGTTGTGTGATCTTGGGAAAGAAACTTACAGCAATTTTATTGCCTTGTGAAAGAGGGCAGATTGATTATCCTTGCCAGTACAGTATTCCTTTGTATGCCCCCTCATCCCTCAGCATGAGAACCTCTAAGTGACCAGGTGGCATTTTATAGTTGCAGGTTCAATGGATCACTTCCTGTATCCTTTGTAAGGACCGCCCCCCCTCCTCCCTCCATCCCCCAGGAACCAGGATCTCCATCCAGCCTAGCAGAGCATACAGGAATGAGAACCATGAGGTCTGTAAGTGAGTCACTGGAAGTGGTGGGGAGAGCATCACTTGGCAAGTCAGGAAAACAAAAAGAAAAAGCTTTTCTTAGCTTATCTTGACCTGCAAGAATCCTAAAATTCTTATTTTGAATTGCCAATGAAATGTCAAATAGTGAATATAACTATAAAGATAGTGAAAGTGTTAGTCGCTAACACTATAAAGTGTTATACTTTACACTGTAAAGTTTTCCACTATAAAGACAGTGAAAATGTTAGTCTCTCAGTCGTATCCGACTCTTTGTGACCCCATGGACTGTAGCTCGCCAGGCTTCTCTGTCCGTGGGATTCAATAGGCAAGAGTAGTGGAGTGGGTAGCCATGCCTTCCTCCAGGGGAGCTTCCCCACCCAGGTATCGAACCTGCTTCTCTTACATCTCCTGTATTGGCAGGTGGATTCTTTACCACTAGCGCACCTAGGAAGCCCAGAAATCTACCTACTACATTGTTAAAAACCTTGCTGAATGCTTAACATACATTATGATATCTAATTATACTAAAATAATAAAACCAGAGGACAGATACTATTATCACTTACAACAACAACAATTTTGTTGTTTCCAGATTCGCCAACAATGGCTATCAGGGTTCTTTAAAATATCTATAACAGTATATTTTTAAGTTATGAAAAATAAGTTCTTTAAAGGACATATCTGTTGCACAAGCAAAGGATGAATATAACTGAGGTTATTTTGAATTCCTTTAAAGAAAATCTCAACTTGTCTTCTCTCTATGCTTATTTCTACAATGTGGCCAAAAATCCTAATGCCAAATCAGTGCTTGTGGCATTTCCATGGCAACACATCAGGGTAACTTCAGCGTAAGGCTGTCTTCACTTAATAGCATCATAAACAATTCACCTGATTATGGGCTATTAAGAGGCTAGACACAAGCATATGAGAGTGGAAAAAAGAAAGGGATGCTTCTTTTAATGTTCTTTGGAATACATTTTGGCAATCCCTAATAAGCCAAGATAAGAAAGAAGATGCTGTAAAATGCTAAATTATTCTTCCAGTTGGATTTTGCAAACCTTCAAGAGCATCCCAGCTCACTGACTTTGTAGAAGTGCTTTTGCAAAATCCAGGGTGGTTTTTCTCTGTACAAAGTAGGTTTTGAATTATTTTTCTTTCCTACTCCCTCATTATCCACCAAAAATTTTTTTTCTCCCCACATTAAACACAAAGTGTTTCTCACACAAAAGTGAGAAAGTTTATGACACACTTGTATTATGTATATGTTATTTTAAGCCGAAAGAGAGAAAAATAGAGAATATAATTGGGAATTTTATGTCAGGGACAGAGCCCAGAAAGGGAACAGCTTTTTAAAATCGTCATTCACAATTTTTCTTTAAGTCCACCTAAACACATGCCTCCTGAGAGGCACCCTAACAACTGCCAGAGTAGATTGACTTCACCTCTGCATTGAGACTTTCCAAGTAGACCCCTCACTGAAGTGTGTCTAGGCTGTCAGTCAATGTGGAAATTTCTGTCTATATTCTCATTTTTTTAATTTCTAGGAGGAAAAAAAAAAAGCACTCCTGGGAGAAGAAATGTGTTAAGTCACATTAAAGTTAATGAGTTTTATCAAACATGGTATTTTACTCTCTAGCTGTTTAGATCACCCACCCTCAACTATCTTTAAGCAAAGGGGGGTAAAACCACTTCCCTTTTTATGTGCCTGCAAGCTGACTTTTTGTCCCCCACAGGCCTCCTTGCTGTGTATTTCACATTTTGACTGCAACTTACTCCCCACCCTCCAGCCCTACCCCGATGTTCATACAGTATGTTTCACCCATGGACAGCTTTCCGGAGGATAAATTTCAAGGATCTCATTTAATTGACATTTGAAAGTTTTCATCCAAAGCATTCTCTCTTCTCTGACAACGACATAATTTTACCAGGAACTCATTAGCAAAATGATCATTCAACAAGGTTAACCCTTTGATCTGATAGAGCACCACAGAAAGGGCAGAATATTAAATAAAGATAATACAGCCCTTCAGTATCACAAGAATCTTTTGATATGACTGAGTTAAGCACTGTATGGTGATCAGTTGACAAAGCAACCGGAGACTGCAGTTAAGAAAGGCTGTTAGCATTCATGAGTGGTTCTATCAGCAAGATCTCTGTTTCCTTTTGAAAATGAAAATATATTTTACATGGAGAGTTTAATCACAGTTATGACTTAGCCTATAAAGCCTGCAAGATAAGCAATAAATCACATTACCTCAAGAGGCAAGGGAGAGTCAAAAAGTCTCTGAAGAAATTTTGAAGGTGTGACAGATACAACCTTGGCACTGCAAGAAGAGTCTGGGCTTTAGGGTTAGGCGGGGTTTTCTCCCAGTCCTCACCGGGCAGCTCGAAAACTGATCACCTTGGGCAAGTTGCTTAACTTGTCTGGGCCTTGGTTTGTACTTTGTAAAAGTACAAAACATAGATCATTAGAAGGACATGTAACACATTGTCCAAATTAGGATATTTTGGTGGCTCAGGCGGTAAAGAATCTGCCTGCAATGCAGGAGACCAAAGTTCAATACCCGGGCCAGGAAGATGCCCTGCAGAAGGGAATGGCAACCCACTCCAGTATTCTTGTCTGGAGAATTCCATGGATAGAGGAGCCTGGCGGGCTACAGTCCATGGGGTGGCAAAGAATCGGACACGACTAAATGACTCACACACACACACACACACACACACACACACCCAAATTAGGATATTTTGAAGAGTGAAAGAAGGTGCTATTAATAATTATCCCAGGACAGCAGAAGTAAACCAGGACAATCTGGCAAGCCAGGACATATGGCTATCTTATAATTAAAAATCAATGCCTCACATCACAGGTTTGTTGAGACAATTAATAAAAACAAAATATATAAAACACTTATGTGTAGCCAGCACTAAGTAAAAATCACTGTCCTTCTATCCTGTCTCTTTTTTCCCCTTTCTCTCTACGGGATAAAAAAAAACACAGTTTTTGCGTGTTTGTTAAAATAAAGAATAAGAAAAAAAATAATAAAGAATAAGAAGAATGCAATTTGTTCTCACTTGCTCTTATTCATTACACATTATTTCATGTTATCACTACAAAATGAAGAGATTATCTGACATCTGACAATTTTTATAGGTCAGTCTGTCCACTAAAATATTGTAAATTAAAATAGACTTAAATTATTTTAACAGTATGTACTTTACAATCCACAAATCAAATCATGCTTGTTAAATGAGTAATTGAATGAATAAATCACAAACTTTTCTGTGCTGTACATTACTTTTTTCCTGCCTCTCTGCCTTTTATTGTGTATTAATGAAGATAGCGGAGGGTTAGTTGCTCAGTCGTGTCTGACTCTTTATGACCCCATGGGCTGTAGTGAGCTCCTCTGTCCATGGAATTCTCTGGGCAAGAATACTGGATTCAGTAGCCATTCCCTTCTCCAGGGGATCTTCCGAACGCAGGGATCGAGCCCAAGTCTCTCTCATTGCAGGCAGATTCTTTACCGTCTGAGCCACCAGTGAAGCCGGTCAATGAAGAGAGAACAGGACTCAAGTCCAGAAGGTGTCAGATGTCTGGCTTTACCGGTTATGTAATCTTGGGAAAATCACTTAAGCTTTTTGTGCCTCAATTTCCTTCTTGTCAAAACAGCAACTATTGATCTCTTTGAGACAATGGCTCGAAAATACCTAGGACTTCACTTTACAGATAACAACTGCCTAATTACATCTGTTTTCTTCTTTCTTCTTCTTCCCATGTGGTGTTCCCATCTGACCCCTGAGATTCAAAGCATCTTGGCTCCCAGAAGTAAGCCTCTTAGAGGTCCCTGGGGCATACAGATCGTTTCTGATCATCATACACTATAGTTAAGGTCAACTGGTCAATCACCAACTATCAGAAGTGGTGATTTACTGTCACATTTCAGAAATTTAAGTATAAAAATATAGAAATGTTGATACAAATCTCTGAATCCATTGGTAAAATTCAGAATTTTTTATAGTTGTCAGTAACCAGAAGAGGGCGTACAGAGATTGGAATACAAACTTCAGCCTTAGAGTGAAAGCTATCAAAATTTCAATATGGAAATATTGAAATATCAATATTTTAAATATGCAATATCAAATTTTCAATATGAAACTTTTGATATGAAATAGCAAATTTTTAACATGCAAATGAAGAACCCAAAATACCTAAATTATACAATAAATCCAGAAAAATATCAAAAACTCTGTCTTCACCCAAATATTTAAATATTGAATGATTTATTTTTTCAAATGCAATATAAACTCTAATTTATTAACATGAAATGCTTTCTTTCGATGCATGTTTATAAAACAGCATGTTCACTCATATTTAAAAAACAAATGCTTAAAAGATTTCAGTATATTATGATATGTCATTTTTTATGTTTAAAAATGTTTGAGAATTGTGGATAAGGGGATCATTTTCCCCTCTGTTTCATCCTTCTGCTAGTTTCACTTCTCCTGGTTGCTAAAGTTTAGGGGCACTTTTCTGAGGCTTTACAAATGCGCAGGTTCCTTGATTCTTAGCAAAATGAGTCTTTTATCCATTTATGATAAAGCCAGACTGCTTCTTACTTTTCCAAGTAGCTGTATGTATCTATCTATCCATCTATCATATAATTTAATCGGTCAGACCTTGTAACCTATATATTGATAATTTATTACAAATCAACTAAAAACTATGAATAATTATTTTATGACATTTTATGACAATAATTATTTTATGACATTTCCAGCACAGTCATACACATACACAACAGCAGGGGTAGAAAATTGTGTCATGACCTGCTTCAATCAGTTAAACAAGCAGAAGTATCAAAGTTAATCTCCATTCAATCAGTATTATGGCTTAATCATGTTTCCTACAAGACAGTAAAAATAGGGACTTAGGATATTTGAATATGATTCTGCAGCTATGTATCTGTGACTCTCGAAACAGAAATTTTCTTATCTCAATTCTGAAATGAAAAGAATATTGCTATCCTACATGGCTCTTCTGCACACAAAGTGAGATAATGTGAAATATGAAATAAAATATGTGAAAGTTCTTCACCAGTGCCTGTAACACAGCAACTCAATATAAATGGCTCTTATTTTCTAATTTTACAACAACTTCATCATTAAAGTCTTACATACACATACGTATAGAAAACTCTATTAATCAGATTTCCATGTCAAAGCTTTCTCATATGTAGAATCAATAGTTGACAGCATTATGGTAGTACCGAGGCAATGATAAATTCTAGTAAAACCTAACGTTGTTTGAGCAGTTTATCAGGCACTGTATATCACAAGCTGGACTTAATTCAGTTATCAGAATTTTTTGAGACAAAGACCTCCTTCTGTCATCTTTGTACCCAGGAAGGTGTGAAAAGTCTACTTTGACTCAAAACCACACAACTAGTGATCACAGAGCAGATATGTTTGACCACAAAAGCCAGAATTCTTAACCATTGCCCTTTACTGCTCAAATATGTTCCAAAGCAGAAAGTTTGCTTAAACATTTTTTGCAGTAGAATTCCAACTCTTACTACATTTTAACAAATTGGTAAATGAATTGATTTTACATATGTGCCAACTCTGTTAATTTGAGTAATATCTAAGCATCGCAATTTTTTTTTAAGATTAGTCAAATTACTGCAGTGGGGTTTCCCTGGTGGTTCAGCGATAGAGAATCTGCCTGCCAATGCAGGAGATGAGAGCTCCATGCCTGGGCTGGGAAGATCCCCTAGAGAAGGGAATGGCAACCCACTCCAGTATTCTTGCCTGGAAAATCCCATGGATAGAGGAGCCTGGTAGGTTACAGTTCATGAGATCACAAAAGAGTCAGACATGACTTAGCAACAAAAACAAGTATCATAATTTCCAATTCTATTATTTCAGACAGGTTTCTATATTATCATTACAATTTTGTCCTAGAAAATAGAAAATCGGGTAAATAGTAAACTAATAGTGAAGTTATAAGCTTATCGACACTGACATAGTATATTAACGTATAAATAAGTGAGGACATCCCCTTCATTCATTACTGGTTAAAATTCAGCAGAATTTTTGCAAAAATAACCCATTTTGTTTGAGCAAAACTGAAAAGGAAAATAAACTGAGCAGTGAATGCTTCCTTACCACCAACCATCATGAACTCTATGTGCTCTATCGAGAATAAGTTAGTAGCTAACCAAAAGAAACTATTTCATCTATTCTCTAAAAATAATTTCTTTCTAAGATCTACTTGTCAGGATAAAATACTCACTTGTTGCAGTGTAATCAAGAGCTTTTATATGACTAAACCATTATGCCACAGTTTATTATATGATCTTATAGGAATTTGGACAAAAAAACTTTTAACTCTTAATATTGGTCTTCATCTACTCCACACTACATTCAAGCTAGGCAGATTCTTTACCACTGATCCACCAGGGAAGCCTGCTAGAGGTTTATCCATTTTATTTTTATTTGTTTGTTTGTTTTGAACAAGCAACTTTTTATTTCACTAATTTTTTCTATCATTTTCCTATTTTCAATTTTATTTATTTATGCTCTGTATTATCTTACTTCTGCTGCTGCTTTGGATTTAATTTGGTCTTCTTTGTCTAGTTTCTTGATGTAGAAACTTAAATTACTAATTTGAAGACTTTCTTCATTTCGCATGCAAGCATTTAATGCTATAAATTCCGTTCTCAGAACTTCTTTCATGCCATTTCATACAGCATTTTGATATGCTGTATTTTCATTGTCATTCTGTTCTTTTTGTTGTTGTTTCTGTAGAGGCTTCCTCTTTGATCCATGAACTTTTTTTTTTTTTTGATCCATGACCTTTTAAAAGTGTGTTGTTTAATTTCTGTGTTTGAAGGTATTTCTATTGTCTTTCTGTTTTTGATCTCTAGTTTGATTTCATTATGGTCAGAAAATATACTCTATATGATTTCAACTTGGTGTTTTATACCCCAAGATATAGTCTGTCTTAGCTACTTTTCCATGGAGGCTTGATTTTTAAAAATATATACTCTGCTATTGCTAAGTTAAATGCTCTATATATGTCAATTAGATTTGCTGGTTTGATTATATTGTTCAGCTATCTATGAACAAATTTTGGATTTGTTTACTTTTCAGTCTTTTTTTTTTGTTTCAAGATTTTTTTTCTTCATATGTATTGTTAGGTATGTACATAATTCAATTTGTTATGTCTTCCTGGTGAATTTATCTTTTTATCATTACATAGTGTCCATCCTTTTCTCTAGCAATTTTTATTGTTCTGAAATATACTTCATCAGATATGAATAGAACCACTCTTTTTAAATAACCACTCTTTTTGAATACTGGCGTGGAATATCTTTATCTATCTTTTTCCTTTCAAACTACCCATGGCATTGAATTTGAAGTATGTTTCTTATATAGTACATAGTTGGTTTGTTCATAAACAATTTTATATTCATTTCATCAGAATAAAATCTCTATACATTGTAGGCAATAGTCATTAATACCTCACAGCTGTTTTGCATACCTATTTATTTTACATGTGGCACTTTTTTCCATCTATAGAACTATATAGAATAAGAATATTTTTGTCACATCCTTCAGGCCATAGATAGATTTTTCTGGCCCTATTTTCATATTAATATCTTAAACCTCTCTTCAATGCTTCTAGCTTTTTATCGATAGCTTAAATTCAGCTCTCTGTATACTTATGTCTGCTTCTCCACCTCATTCTGGTCCCAGTCCCCTAGAGGGACTAGTCCCCTAGAGGTCCCCAAGAGGACCTAGATCAAGTTGGAAAATTACCACGGGTTTTTGTGTATTAGCCCCCAATCGATGGTTTCAAGTTAACCTTTGTTTTAAGAAATATTGTTGTTTTATTCAAATTTCTCTATGTTTTAGACCAGACAAATTTTCTTCTGCACTACTGCAGTCCACTAAAATGACTGAGTCTGAGAGCTGATCCTCACCAGCGTCCTACCTGGGTTTCATTCACTCATTCACTGCTTTCATTCTCTCTTTCTATTTTATGTTATTGTTTAACCAGCAGTTATTTATAATGCTTATTACATGCCAGGCACTAGTCCAATCATAGCTTAACTCATACCTCAGAATAACTTTGTAAAGCATGTATTTTTACTATCCCCATGTTATAGCCGGGGAAACTGAGGCACACAGAGTTGCTATAACTTGCTCTAAAGTCATGAACTAACCAGCCCAGGTTGGATGCATGAGACAAGTGCTCGGGCCTGGTGCACTGGGAAGACCCAGAGGGATCGGGTGGAGAGGGAGGTGGGAGGGGGGACCGGGATGGGGAATACATGTAAATCCATGGCTAATTCATTTCAATGTATGACAAAAACCACTGCAACGTTGTAAAGTAATTAGCCTCCAACTAATAAAAATAAATGGAAAAAAATAAAAATAAAAAAATAAAGTCATGAACTAGTAAAGAGTAGAGGCAAGATTTTAATCCAAGCCATCCAGCTCTAGATCGGGCTTCCCTGGAGGCTCAGATGGTTAAGAATCTGCCTGCAATGCCGGTGACCCACGTTTGATCCCTGGGTCAGGATGATCCCTGGAGGAGGGCAGGGAAACCCACTCCAGTATTCTTGCCTGGAGAATGCCATGGACTGAGGAGCCTGGTGGGTTATAGTCCAGGGGGTCACAAAGAGTCCCACAGGACTGAGTGACGGACTTCCTCTTCATCTAACTCTAGATTCTGTCCTTTTTTTTTTTTAGCTTATAAACAACAGAAATTTCTTTCTCACAGTTTTGGGAGCTGGAAGTCCTAGACGAGGGTACCATTACGGTAGAGGGGGCTCCCCTGATGACTCAGTTGGTAACCACTCTGCTACCATTCATACTGCCTCTTGAGTTAATTTTCTAAAATATAGATCTAATTACAGAAAATTAAATCAAATTCCTCCTTTACCAGACGAGTTCCTGCACATCTGTCTTCAACAAGTTTTTCTCACTTTTTCAACCACCTCTCTCCAAACTCCACTTTGATGGAAACATCATTGAAGATTCTGGTCATTCTGAACTTCTATTTCATGTATATTCACTGCCTAAAATGATGCCCTTTTCTTTGCCTGATACATTTATACCCATTCTGCAAGTCTGAAATAAAATTCCATTCTGTAGGAAGTCTTCCTGGTGTATCCTAGGATGAAGTCAATCATTATGTTCCTGAGCACTTTATTCACTTATTATTATCACAGGTTTGCATTATGATTCATTTATTTAGGTGCTGGGACTGTTTCTACTTGAGAGCAAAGTCAATGTATTATTCATTTGCAGTGTTTCTGTCATTTACACCCCATATAAATGCATGCGTGCTAAGTCACTTCAGTCGTGTCCAACTCTTTGTGACCCCATGGACTATAGCCTGCCAAGCTCCATCTGTCCATGGGATTCTCCAGACAAGAATACTGGAGTGGGTTTGCCATGCCCTGCTCCAGGGGATCTTCCTGATCCAGGGATTGAACACTCATTTGATTATTAAAATCAAATACAATACTAAAAATTGGCAACTTTGGGCAGAGTACTTACAATGTGCAGAAATTTTCAGTGTTTTTATATGGGTTTTCTTAAAATTACTAACTCTTCAAAAGGTAAATATCATCTCTATTTTCTACATGAGAAAACTGAGGATCAGTAAAAGACACACAGCAACTAAGCTTAAGAGTCAAAATAAATATACAGTTGGGACACATTATTAATGTCCACGTAAAAGAGTTCAGTGATAAGGAACTTTCTGGAATGCTCTAAACATCCTTTTTTGGCAAAAAAGTAATGAAAAAACTATTAATAATCTAGAAATAATGCTGAAACTGTCTTTAAAAACATGCCTTTGAAATTTAATAATTCAATTCAACAGCAATACTAATAGAACACCATGTAGGTAGAAAGAATTGGAGCTGAAGGAAACTCCAAATAAAAAACGATGATGCAAGGTGCAAAGTTCATGTTTTCTGAATCTTGAGAACAGCATACAAGAATATTTACTAAGGAATAGTGGTATATCTCTGACATTAGGACTGAGGACCTAAAGCCAGTTGTTTTACCAGAATCAGTAACTGTTAAGAAAATGGCTTGAGAGCAGAGACCTTATCTTAACCCCTCTATTGCAGATAATATACTTTGATGTTAATAAAGAGAGGAAAAATGCAATCACTGAGTTTGCCTAGTCTTTTTTCTTCCCAGAATAACATCAAAAACTCCTCTTGAAAGTCTGCAATGTATTCATCTGTTTATTCATTCATTCATGCTTTCCTTTGATAAATATATAATAAATTTTATTATTATTTAGGCCCTACTTCAGGCCAGGCATTGTTCCATGTGCCAGAGACACAGGGAAAATGGGAAAATGGAAAACAGCATCCTTGCTTATGCAACAGGCCTATGTTCTCTTTCTTAAAGTGGAAGTTCTCTCCTGTAGCGGAAGTTCATCAGATTAGGTCTTCAATTTCTCCTGCTTGTGCTTTTGCTTAATGAGAATCCTTAATGATCAAAGAATGCAACAAAGTTCCCAAAGGATCAAATATCATTTAGGTTGAGCATCAACCAGTCAATAGAGCAAGGAAGAAATATGGCTCTTGAAGCTGTGAACTCTGTGATATAATCTTAAATTGTCATGCTCACACTTTCTAAAGTGACAAAAAAAAAAAAAAAAAACCAGCTAATTTGGGGAAACTGCTATAGGAAGAGAAAATCTCATCAGGAAAGTGCAGTCTGCTTTCTTTACAAAGAAAGGGAATTTGGGAGTGTGTGCCATTTGATTACCTGATATCGACCACAGACAAATACATGTAATACAGAAGGTGTGGTTTTGTCTCTGAATTGCGATAATAGTGCTTCCTTCCAATTGCGTTAATAGTGCTTCCTTCCAAACAAAATGTGCTTAGAGCAAGTGATTTAACTTGCTAATTCTTCATTCCCAGGTGGTAACAAATGGCCCCCATTCCTCCTGGGATAGAATATGTTACACGGAGAAGGCAAACGGCTGAAAGTTACAGGAGGATCCATGTGCTGCCAGATGACCATTTATAGAACTGACTCACCATGTGTCCTTAGCAATGCTGGGGAGTTTCCCTATTTATAACATGGGGTTCACAGAACTTGTCAGGAAGAATGTGTGAACTCTCAAGTAAAATTTAGTACCTGGCACCCAGTGCTCAGAGTTATCACATTATTACCCAAATTGGAATTGGCTTTGTGACAGATTTCAAATACCAGAACCCCACAAAACAACTGCAACAAGTCTGTACATTCCTAGCAAACCTGACGGCACGTTCAAAATATTGGTGCATCTGGTTTTCCCTCAGGCAGCAGCTGCAGCCGCTCAAGTTGCTGTGGAATCTGAAGTGACAGCCGCCTCCTGGCTGGCAGCCTCGCTGTCATTCAGAAGAGAGATCACAGAGCCGGGATCCTTTCGGCCTTTGACGCACATCTCACAGACGTCAGCAGGAGACCTGATGGCCTGTCAGGAGAGAGATCAGAAACCTGCAAAGCTGGAATGCCTTCTCCTGCCCTCGTACACTCGGCATCCCTGTTGGGACTGGACAGATCTAGAAATGAGGGGAAGTTGCATCTGAAACCTCCGCCTTCCTAGCTTTTCAACAGCAAGAGACAAGCAAAACCAGAAATATGAACTTTGGTGCTGACATCGATGGTTCAAAAGAAAGAAAAAGTGAGACTGTATTTGTTTATTTTTTAAATTTTATTTATTTTTTAACACCAAAAATATTTTGTTTTGGGGTGTAGCGGATTAACAGTGTTGTGATGGTTTCAGGCGAACAGTGAAGAGACTCAGCCATACATACACATGTGACCATTCTTGTATTTTGAATGGCTCCAGGGGTGGGGCAGGAGAAGTTTAAGAAAACATAAGCAGACTACATTTTTTTCCTTCATTTTTCTGCAACTTTTTTTCTACAACAGGATTTCCTGATCACATCATGGGGAACTATGTAAATACGCCTCCTTTGACTTTACTGGTAAGAATCATTTCCTGTCAGGTTCTTTCAAAGAAGAAAAAAAGACCAGACCCCCCCCTCAAACAGCCAGAAATAGAAAGGTAGAAATTGTCATATGAAATTGGATCAGGAGAATTTTTTAAAAGAAACAAGCATTATTGTATAATTTGTTCTTGGTTGCTTTTGTTTTGATGTGTGTTGTTTTGTATCATCCTTTTGGTCAAACACACAACTTACATTGTGATACACTGGTATTCCCATCTTACAAGCATTGTTCAAAATAAACTTCACCCATGAAAAGATTTAGGGTTTACATCAAGCCCAGGACAATTTATTGTGAAAAACCCTTTCTCTCTCCATTCTCATTCCCACCTTGTTTTTGTTCATAGTCAAAGTAGGAAATCTTCAGTTGGCGCAGATGTGGGTGTTTAGTGTAAGACAGAAAAATGTTCCAAATCGTTTTTCCACATAATAACAGAAAAAAATAAATAAACTCATGGAGCCAAATGGATCATTTGCCTTCTTGTCTAGATGATTCTCTCTCTCTCTCCCTCTATCTTCAACTTGCAACATTTAATACTTCCACATTAGTATCAGTCAGCCCTTTAAGCAGTAGCCTGAAGGTCTCAGCCATTTCTGCCTACTTGAGGTGTTGTTGGTATTTACCTAGCTCAAAAATTCCTTACAATTGTTGAGTTGTTCCCTACCTCCCCCGCTTTTTCCTACCCTTTTTCTCTCTCAATGTATCTAGGGAGTCCTACTGTTAAATGAAACACTCGTTGGGAAAGCTAGTGGTGACCAGTGGTTACCAGTTTGGAGATATGGGTGGAGGGAGGAGCAAGATCAGGGCAGGAGATTAAGAAGCACAAGCTACAACATAGAAAACAAATAATATACAAGAATATATTGAGCAAGAATAAAGCCATTATTTTAATAAAGCCATTATTTTATAGTAACTTTAAATAGACTATAACTTATAAAAATTATATTACATATTATGTGTTCAGTCAGTAAGTCATGTCCTACTCTTTGTGATCCCATGAACTGCAACACGCCAGGCTTCCCCTGGCCTTCATTATCTCCCACAGTTTGCTCAAACTCGTGTCCATTGAATTGGTGATGCCATCCAACTATCTCATCCTCTGTCATCCCCTTCTCCTCATGCCCTCAGGAGGAGGACCTTTTTTAATGAGTCAGTACTTCGCATCAGGTGGCCAAAGTATTGGAGCTTAAACTTCAGCATCAGTCCTTCCAATGAATATTCAGGATTGATTTCTTTTAGGAATGACTGGTTGGATCTCCTTGCAGTCCAAGGGACTCTCAAGAGTCTTCTCTAGCACCACAGTTCAAAAGCATCAATTATAACATTTTAAATCAGCTATACCTTAATAAAAGAAAGAAATATACTTTTCTCAAATGTTTTTATGTGGAAACTACCAGTAAAGTGTAGCTTCATCTACGTGTAAGTTTCCATTATTACTCCAAAGTCTGCTGCTATCGAGTCCAAAATCTTCCTTTCCTTCTGTGACCTCTTTAAAATTAGAGAAACACAAAATCTACACTAGGAATAAGGCATAAGGTTTGACCCAGAAAATAATTTCCTAACTTGGGAACATAGTCAGGAAAGCACGTTGGAATCCTCTTTTCTTTCTCTTCTTTTCTGGTCAATGGTGAGCTTTTAAAGCATTACATACTCCTAGGGCAAATTAGATTCACTTCAACAAAATTTGATAATGGGTTTAAAAAAAAAAGCATATGGAACCTGGTTATAACTGGAAGGGAAATAGGGGGCAAAGCCTTGCATGCAGCCTTAGGAATGTGAGAAGAAGTAGTAGGACCACAATAGATGGAGCTGATAGTCCCAGACAATCATCTTATTTCAGTTACTTCATTATCTGTGCATGAAATGAGTCGCCTTCACAAGACACACATCAGAGCAATGCATGAAATGAAAAAGCAGACTCGCCTTCACAAGACACACATCAGAGCTTAAATGAGTTCGTGGACTTTCCAGGTGGCACTAGTAGTAAAGAACCCAGCTGACAATGTGGAGGCATAAGAGACACGGGTTTCGTCCAGGGGTCAAGAAGGTCTCCTGGAGGAGGAAATGGCAGCCCCCTGCAGTATTTTCACCTGGAGAATCCCAAGGACAGAGGAGCCTGGGAGCCTGGCAGGCTACTGTCCATGGGGTTGCAAAGAGTCAGGTGCAACTGAAACTACAAGATCCTTCGGCTCAAGAGGTGTGCTCTGGAAACAAGACTGTGTTCTACAGGTCTTAGTTGTTCTTACTAACTGTAAATATATGCCTCTGCCTTTTAAACACTGGCTTACAGAATCACGTCCCCTCTGCTACCACCCCATAAATCAGTGTGCACACCCTTTTTTGCAATGAAAAGTCCTAATTCTAGAATTCTCTATGTGGTTCATCACGCCCTTGGGTTAAGACATTTTCTTGCGCTCATATTCAAGCACTATAAGATGGGTGTTCAGTGATAGAGGTCTAAGTCTATTCGTTTTCATTCTAATCTCAAAGTTTTTCCTACCTGTGGTTCTCTGTGCCATTCCTTTTCCCTAAGATCTCCCTACTGGCCTTTAGAACTGTTCCTCTTCTGGACTGTTACCTTTACTGACTGTTTATTACACATTTCTTTTGGCATGACTTTTCCTTTCTTTTACTGAGCTGAGTACCCTCCAAACAAGGATTACCGGTTTCACTTTTTTTTTCCCCTTCTTCCTTCCTTGAGAAAGCCCATCTGCTTCAGGTCTGCAACCACAGTTTTTTTTCGTCAATGATTTACCCACTGACCCCCGGCCCCATCAAGTCCCACATTTCTTCCTGTTTTCTGATGGTGACACCCTCTCCCTACCCTCTCAGTTGAAAATAATAAACACTAAAGTCTCCATTTCCTCCCAAGGGTTGTCCAGTCTCACAGACAGGACCCTTCTCAATTGCACTAACTCTGTCGAATCATCTCTCCATTCTGTTCTGTCTCCTAGAAGCCTTTTTTTCCCCTCTATCACACTTAACCAGTTGCCAGATTCTCCTGTTGTTTCCTCTGCATTATATTGGAGAGATCTGCTCCTTCCTCTCAGTACAGCAGACAGATACCTGAATTAGAGTTTCTAGTCTTTGACTAAATTGGCTCTCATTTTCCTACATGCCACAGGTTCTCAAAGTCCTGTTTGTTTTTTTAATCAGTTAGTATCACCATTTCTACTCACTTTTTCTTTACATTTTCTTCCAGCCTTTCTTTCACTTTGCACTCAGTTCTGTTTCATTTGTATTTGGTTTGGAGACCTTCCCCCAAGACAGTCTGCAAGCATTTTCTGTCTCCTTCACACTCCTTTTCTTTACAACCCAGTTGAGAGAATTTCCAACCCTTTATAACTAACTTGACTTATAGTCTGAAGATGGATCAGTGTCTGCACTTCCAGGACTATGACTGACCTGGCTCAGCGTCATCCTAGAAACCTGAAATATGGCAAGGGCATCTGAGGACTTGAATTTTCCATTTTACTTTTAATTTAAAAAGCACATGTGTCTAGTGACTACTGTACTGGACAACACTGTCTAATTCTAGGACCTCAGCTATCGAATAGTGCTATGAGAGTTCAAACTATTAAACACAATAAGTTTTCCCAAGGACCTGAGAAAATACTTAAAACCTGGAAATAGTTTTAGAAAATAACAGCAAACATCAAATTCAAAATTAATAAATGTTCAAATATTGCAAAACATATGGTATCAATTTTTAAAAAATCTTATTTAGGGAATCAAAGAAAATTGCGTTATGTTTCCACATAATTTGTTTAGTTTTCCTCTTCACAAGAATTCCAAGTATACATAATAATTGCCAAGAAATCAAATCATAGCCAATTGCAAATTAAGTGAGTTTCTCATGGTCAAATTCTATGATAAACAAAACTGTAAAAACCTCTAAAAATACTTTCAAAATTTTTCTTGCTGCATCGGGTCTTAATTGCAACATGCCAGATCTTTGTTGTACACAGGCTCTCTAGTTGGGGCATACGGACTTTGTTGCTCTGGAGCATGTGGTATCTCACTTCCCTGACCTGGGATTGAACCCATATCCCCTGCACTGCAAGGCAGATTCTTAACCACTGGACCAACAGGGAAGTCCCTAAAGACCTCTAAAAATTTTATAGAAAAAATTAATATTTAATGTGCTGTCATTAAATTTGTTTGAGATGAGATATGTGTAATACGTATGATATGAGATAGGGCCTCTACAAGTGTGTCTAATGTTCAAAAGTAACCTACTGACCTACCTGACTACAAGTAGGTTCCAAACCATGCACCCAGGCTCTTCTATCCCTTTATTCAGGCCCAACCTTAACATTTACAGGACAAAGCAGAGCTTAAATGGAATCTCTTGCCACATGCCCACCTTCCTCCCCATTCTACTTCATCCTGCACCAAGATCTCATGCTCTGATGGGCAGCCAAGCACAACCTCCTGGCTTCCAGAAATCATCCCAGGAATGTTCACAGCTGTGGCCAGGGATTGAACCTGCATCTCGTGCCTCCTCCTCTTTCAGGTAGACTCCTTACCACTAGTACCACCAGAGGCATGGCTAAAGAGCCTTGACTGTAAAGTGAAGTCCTTTAAAGCATGGGCTCTGCATTGTACTGTTCTTACTTTTCCATACTCCCATCATAGTCTTCAAAACTTCCTAAAATATTTTATTGTTTGTTTGTATTTTATCTATTAAAAAATAAAATAAAACAAACAACAACAACAACAAAAAAATATATATATATATTGCTACCACTGGACTCTCTTCTCCTAGGTAGCACGGTAATAAAGAATCCGCCTAGCAATGCAGGAAACGCAGGAGACTCGGGTTCAATCCCTGACTCAGGAAGGTCCCCCGGAAGAGGAACCCACTCCAGTATTCTTGCCTGGAGAATTCCATAGACAAAGGAACCTGGTGGGATATAGTCCATGGGGTCAGAAGGAGTCGGACACGACTAGAACACAGCATACCAGTGGACTAATAGCAGATTCGTCCTGTTATGATACCTAGAATAAGAAAAATTCCAATAATAAAATAGCTTCTGGCTTATAGCAGATACTAAATAAATATTTGTTGAAAAAAAATTATTTTTTCCACAACAATTTCCTGTAAAAGGATGGCATTTACATTAGAAAACACATGGTCTTTGAAACTGGATAAACTTAAATCGAATTCCCTCTCATCCAATTATTAGCCATGACCTTGGTTGGTGGGGATAAAACTAAAATCTAGTTTAATGGTATTTCCTTCGTTTCCTTCAGATTTCTTGCTTTTTAAAAATTTCCTGCTTTCGCATGCTCTCTGTGTAAAACTGGTTTGCTACCTGTTAGTGGGTTGCCAAACCAACTTAGCATTATAGTTCCCAAAGTGTTATCTGTGGAGCCCTGGCAGAAGAGGGGTCCCAAGATATTTTCAGGAGATTCACAAGGCCAGCACCACTTTTCTGATGAAATAGATGGTGATATTAACAAATACAATTTTCAGATATTATATAATGAAATGTATAAACCATCTGGAAAATCTTTATAACCCAGTGAACCAGTATTTTCCAAATGACTAATGCATGACATTCCAAAATCAAGCATGGGTAAAAGATCCATTTAAAGTGCAAGACAAGCCAGTGGATTTAAATGAAAATGTGCTAAAAGTTCATTGACACAGTTTCAGATTTCATGATGCAAGCGACCTTTAAGAAACTATTAATACCAATCATTGAATTTTGGTGTAGTAACAAAACGTATCCATGATTACTTTTAAAAGGCTGTTAAAACACTCCTCCCTTTTCTACCTACATATCTGTATAAGGCCAGACTTTCTTCATATTCAGTCTACCTTGAACAACACAGGTTTGAACTTCGAGGATCCAATTATATACATATTTTTCAATAGTAAAGACAATACTGCTACATGGTCCATGGATGACTGAATCCATGGATGCAGAAGAACTGCAGGTAAGGAGGGCTGACTGTAAGCTAAGTGCAGATTAACCCCTGCGTTGCCCAAGAGCCACCCATACTTCGATTTAAACAACACATCTCAACCAGCTGAACACAGAAACAGGTATGAAAATCTAGCTGTCTTATACATTAAAGGGATTTTCAAAAAACATAAGACAATGTCTCTTTTCACTAATTTTTGCATGTTTCCTTAAGAATATTTTTCGTTAAAAATAAACTATGTCGGCCTATATTAGGCTCATTATTGTCATTTTAGATCAAGTAAATATTTTTTAGTTATCCATTTTAATTTACAGTATAGCAAATCAATAGATGTAGCCATGTAAATAAAGCTTTTTAGGATGTTGTTAATGTTTAAGAGTGTAAAGAGTTCCTGAGACCAAAGTGTTTGAGAACCGCTGAATTAATGGATTGTGACCAGTGATTTTTTAAATGAAATAGAATATAAAAGAATGCTATTTTTATATTATTAAAATTATGTTTTACATTAATTTTAGGTTTTTCATTACATGGGTAAGTATGGTTCATTGAAACCTCATTTCAGTTATGTTGATGTGTATATATGCATACTGGATCACAAGATGAAATTTATTTTTTACTGTTGCAGTCAAAATGTTTGGGGGAAAAAATGTACTAGGTCATCTTCTCCTTAAGAGCAGGAACTGTGCTTTTTCATATTTCTAGGCCAAGCTACTTAGCACAATGTCTGACACATATACTGACTCAATAAATATAGAATGGATTCTCTATTTCTTTCAATTTCCACACCTTATGTATCAGCAAATCCCGTTGGCTCTGCCTTGAAACTCTACTCAGTATCTGACCACTTACGCCAAATTCATGCCACTCTCTTGTTTCTGCCCTGCATTATTGCAATGTACTGTTTATCTTTGATTCAGCTTTTTTGCCAATAGCCTATTTTTCATACAGACACTAGAATGATCCTGTTGCCTGTCTCTGGTGTCAACCCTTATTATTCCTCTCCTTTGCTCTCTCCCCTCAAGCTACCCTGGTCTTCATCCTAGTTCTTAGAACATGCTGGCCTCTCACTAACAGATTTCATCATCATAAATTCTCCATTTGCATCTCCAAGGACAATCAATTAGCACCCCTCCACAGTTGCCTTTTGCCACCTGCTTCCCTACATCACATTTTCCACATCTTTGGATGAATTTCTCCACTCTCCCCTTGAATTGCCTACATTGCCAATTGCACTCATCTTCTTAGTGCTGTGTAAAAATGGTAATGGCCATGCATTACCTTAACAAAATGCTAATGAGAAGTTGGAAGAAAACAGTTGAGAAATTAGCAGCACTTGCATCTAGCTATTGCCCATAAATCAGATGTAAACATAAACTAAAGGGGAACTTCACTGAGGTAATGTGAAATTCAGTAATAACTAAATAGTGTTTTCTGGAATAAAAAGTAAAATTCTTCAAATGAACCAAATCTAAATTAGACAATTGGAAAGTTAGAAAACAGAAATATAAATAGATATTTTAAAGAAGTAGTTTCAGTAAACTAATCCATGTCTTAAAAGAGAGCTATGAGTTTATCTATGAAGCAGTATTGGAGAAAGACACGTGACTAGGGTCACAGAGGTTCTGACTCTCTACCTTTTCCTGAATATCAAACAAATTTCTTAAAGTTCTTGTTTTAAAAATGATGTGCATCTTGCAATCCATGGGATCGCAAGGAGTCAGACATGACTGAGCAACTGAACTGAACTGAACTGAAGAGTTTAGACATTCAATTGTTTGAGCAACTAGGCTTTTAGAAATTTTTTATTTCACTATGCTTCTATGTTTTCCGAACATACACAGAGCCTCCTGTCAAATGGAGGTAATAAGTTATTTTTTTCTAGAAGTAATAAAAGACCATACACTTAATTTCTTAGTAATTCTAATCCCTTTCTTAAAAAAGGCTTCCCTTGATAGCTCAGTTGGTAAAGAATCCACCTGCAATGCAGGAGACCTGGGTTCGATCCCTGGGTTGGGAAGATCCCCTGGAGAAGGGAAAGGCTACCCACTCCAATATTCTGGCCTGGAGAATTCCATGGGCTGTGTTATAGTCCATGGGGTTACAAAGAGTCAGACACGACTGAGTGACTTTCACTCACTTTTCTTGGAAAAATTACAGGAAACAG
This sequence comes from Odocoileus virginianus, assembly GCF_023699985.2. Taxonomy (NCBI): domain Eukaryota; kingdom Metazoa; phylum Chordata; class Mammalia; order Artiodactyla; family Cervidae; genus Odocoileus; species Odocoileus virginianus. Next base: position 12,649,818 of record NC_069692.1, on the reverse strand, counting down.
TAGACTTAGTAGTTATTTCTCAGATAGCAGCAAACTTTTTTTCTATACATGACTAACTTTTGGTCCTACTCTAGCTCCAAAATGATTGTAAACCTCATCTGATTTTTGCAACATTTCTTTCACAAAGTAATTGTACTTTGTGAATACTCTTAAGGGCTTTAAGGGACAGAAAACAAAGCTGGAAGAAACTTTTATCATGTGTATGATAAAGGAAAAGACCAAAAACAGAAAGTGGGGGGCAAAAGAAAAACAATGAATATTCAGACAAATATAATGTTTAAAAGTGCATTAATTAAGATGGCTAAGGATAAAAAGAAACCAAATTCACAATTAGAAAGAAAACCAATTGGCAGCTTTTTTAGACCAGTCCACACTGGAGTCTGACACTCACTGATGTCATCCCAAGCCTGAGACCTAGTCCTACATACTTTGCAAGTTTATTGTTTCAACTCACTCTGGGATGTCCCTAATCTGCTTTTTTCCCAACTCCAATGCCCAGGATGACCCATGCTCTTAATCAAGACAGGATGTGGGACTGTAGCCAGCATAAATCTATTCTGGTAGAACAGAGATATTGAGTTCAGGGATTAAGAATGTCCAGCATTGTAGCATTATTGCCTTAACTAATTTTTTAATGAAAGAAGTGAACCAAAATGATAGCACATAGAAGATGAATGGAAAATATATACTAGAAAAAAATAAGACTACATCAATATTAATGAGTAATAAACAGATAGTTAATTATTTCTCTATTCATTCTATTACTTATTCAACGATCGTCTATTACATGCCTCCAGCTACTGTGAGAAAAGCATAGAAGGAATAATATTCTTTTCCTTAAAGATTTTACAGTTTACCATTTGATTGTACCTGCAAACCTCGTTACAAAAGCTAATAAGTTTAATAAGTTACTAATAAGCATAAATAATTATGAACAAGTTTACTATTTAATACCTCTTAAATCTTTCAAATACTGCAGTGAACATGTAAGAATAATGTCTTATCAGAACTTTCCAGACACAGAAGTCAGCAAATGGGTGAACAAAATTCATGAAGAAGGGGGATAAAAGGACAAGATTAGAGCACAAGAATTTTACAGTTTGGGGGTTGTGAAATCATAGCTGGTCTATGAATTTGGGTTGCTGCATTTTTAGAATAAAAGAATCGGAAGCAACAGGAATAGAATGTAGAAACAACAGAAACAGCGAATTCCGTAGAGCCATCTAAAAGTACAATCTCATCTAAAAGCATGATCTCGTTTAATCTTACAGGAGTTCTATGATGGCTTCCCTGCAATTAAGCTCAATTTGCAGAGAGTGAAGTGAGCAGTTGAGTGCCCTTGGTCATGCAACCGCTGAGTATGCGACTGGGGATCAAAGACTCTAACATCCTCTCACATCATAAAATGTACTGCTCCTAGGCTTCTTTGAGCCCTGTCCTAATCCTGTTTTCCTAATGGCTGTTTTGTTTACTGAATTTGTCAGTGCTTTGTTTTCTCGGCTAATATGATTTGCACCACAAGAAGCACACAGCCTGTAAACCTGGCTTCTAACGGAGCCATAATGCTAGTGGACCCACAGCATCAGAGAGCAGCTGTGTTATCTCCCCAAGTCACGAAATCCCCCCAGGTCTCAGCATCCTTGTCTGTAAAACTCGGGGGTTAGATTAGATTATCTTTGAGCTCAAGGGTTCTGTTGTTGATTTTCCATTCTGGGAAAAAAATTATAGAAGTCACAGATGCTTCCAGAATATAATTGATTAAATCTCATTAGATCAGTTTTATTCAAGAACAAGGTCCAGAAAGATGCTAATAAACATAAAAAGAAGAAGAAGAAAAAAATATTCTCTTTGTTTCTTATCATCTAAAAGTATTATCTGCTTTTAGACAGCTAGAAAAAGAAAACAGGCGAGTCTGAACAGCAGAAATTAGAATTTGTGGTAAAATATAGATAACATAAAATTTAAGTTTTGACCATTTTAATGTGTACAGTCCTGTGGCATTCACTACATTCACATTCTTGTGCAATCACCGTCACCACCCATTTTCTTCCCCAACTGAAGCTCTTTAAACATTAACTCCACATTCCTCTTTTCCCCAGGCCCTGGCAGCGATCATTCTACTTTCTGTCTCTATGAATCTGACTACCCTAGGCACTTCATTGAAGTGAAATCATACAGTATTTGTCTTTTGGTTATTGGCTTTATCATGTATGCTTTCAAGGTTCATTCATGTTATCAGATGAGTCACATTTTCCTTCCATTTTAAGACTGAATAATATTCTATTGTATGTAGATACCCACATTTTGTTTATCCATCCATTTGTTGATGAACACAGTTGCTTCCAACTTTGCGCTGTTGTGAATAATGCTGTACTGAATAGGAGCATACTCAGTTTGAGACCTTGCTTTTATTTCTTTGAGGTATATACCCAGAAGTGCAAAATCTGGATCGTATGGTAATTCTATGATTAATTTCTTAAGGAACTGCCAGTAGTTGCACCAATTTATATTCCCACTAGCAACACAAAAAGATTCTAATTACTCCATATCCTCCCCAAAACTTGTCATTTTTCTGTTGTTTTTTTTTATTTCAAAATAGCTATCCTAATGGATGTGAAGTGGTATCTCATTGTGGTTTTGATTTGCATGTCCCTAATGACTAGTAATGTTGAGCATCTTTGCATGCACTTGTTGGCTGTTTATATATCTCCTTTGAAGAAATATTTATTCAAATCCTTTGCCCATTTTTAAAGTCAGATTGATTGGGTTTTGTTGTTGTTGTTGTTGAGTTATTAGAGTTCTTTATATATACTCTAGTATCAATCCCTTATCAGTTACAGGATTTGCAAATTTTTCCTCCTACTCCGTAGGCTGTCTTTGTACTCTGTTGCTATTGTCCTTTGACCCACAAAAATTCTTAATTTTAATGAGATCCAATGTATCTTTTTTCTTTGATTTCCTAGGCTTTTAATGCCATGTCCAAGAAATTACTGCAAATGCAATGCCATGAAGTTTTGCTGAAACCACTAGGTGTGATTTCCAGGGTTCTGAAGAGCTCTGATACCACAGTCCTTTATGTCTCAGAAAGGAATTCAGCAAGAGGCAAAATGATAGATAAGAGATTTATTACAATAGGACACTTACAAGGTTCACAAGCTGGCAGACAAATGTTGCACTGCCCTGAGTACTCAATGGGATACATTTTTTTTATAATCAAAGGAAGAGCAGGGAGGGGAAGGAGACCTTCTTCGTCTTTCCTGAGTAGACATTATGCTTCCATCATGAGTTCCTCCCCTAGGTTGGACAGGGGAGTTTTCTTGTTCCTATACGGTCAGGCCAGCATTGTCATAGTGCTTTGGAAAAATTATTTTTCCAAATAATTGGTCTCAGTACAATGAAAAAACTGAACTGAAACTTCTGAGCCCTTGAATTTAACACTTTCTAGGATCATGTAAATATTCTATTAATATGCGCTCATGCTCAGTCGCTCAGTTGGGTTCATCTCTTTGTGACCCCATGGACTATAGCCCACCAGGCTTCTCTGTCCACAGGATTTTTCCAGCAAGAATATTGGAGTGGGTTGCCATTTCCTCTCCCAGGGAATCTTCCTGACCCAGGGATTGAACCTGAGTCTCCTGTATATCCTGCACTGTAGGCAGATTCTTTATCGCTGAGCCTCTAGGGAAGCCTTCTGTACAATAAGCATCTTTCATTTTGAAAGAGTCACCTTTCCACAAATGATTGTTTTTTGTATGAACAGAGCATGTCCTGAGGTCATTAACTTGATGATACCACTGGGCAGGTTATGGGCCTTATTCTCTACTATTGTTTTATTGTTTGAGGGACATTGTGCAAAGAACATATCTTACGGGTCAAAGAGTATGTTTTGGGGTTCATTAACTCACTGAGCTCCCTAGGAAGGATATAGGTCTCCATGCCACCATTGTTTCATTGTTTTGGGGCATGTCTCATGTTTCTGTTTTATGGTTTCGTCGCTAAGCAAGTTAGCTTGATTTTTATTGTTAGGCAAGCCAATCTGGCTTTGATGCTAAGTGATTTGTGCTGCTTTATGAGTTAAGCAAGCCCACATTGTTTCAGAATTTTCCCTTTACTTTCTTGAGTGATCATTAATCTTACTGTGGTCTCCCAAAGCCCCTTAAAGTTCCTCTTTATCTCCAGTTCCCTAATGAGGTTTCTAAGCTAACTATTTGATTATCCTACTCTATCCCTATCATTTATCTTCTAAGAAACTTGTAATTGTAGCTGTTATGTTATGTCTTTGATCTATGTTAATTTTTGTATATGGTATAATGTGGCTCAGAGGGTAAAGAATCTACATGAAACGCAGGAGACACGTGTTCAATCCCTGGGTCAAGAAGATTCTCCTGGAAGAGGGCATGCCAACCCACTCCAGTATTCTTACCTGGAGAATCCCACAGACAGAGGAGCCTGGTGGGCTATAGTTCATAGGGTCGAAAAGAGCTGGACATGACTGAAGCAACTGAGTATGCACATAAGGTAAAAATACAACTTCATCTTTTTGCATGTGTATATTCAACTTTCCTAATATCATTTGTTGAAAAGGGTATCCTCTGTCCGTTAGGTAATCTTGGCACTTTTGTATAAAGTCTTTTGACTTGGGCATTTCTTTCTAGGCTCTTTATTCTATTTCATTGATCTATATGTCTGTCTTTATGCCAGTACCACACTGCTTTGATTTCTGTGCCTTTGTAATAAATTTTGAAATCAGGAAGTATGACACTTCTAACTTGCTTCTTTTTTAGAAGACTATTTTGGCTATTTGGGGAAAAACTAATTTTTAATGAGGAAGTAACGTCACTTAAAAGTAAGATTAAAATAATGATTTTTATCATACACATACCATAAAATATTCTATTCATGAATGAATGGGAACTTGTTCTCAAGGAGCTAGTTTTCTGCTGCAAGAGATGTCTTCTAAATAAGATACAAAGTAGAAGTTCAGTGAAACAAACTAATAGCTAAGAAATGAGGGAAAATTGAAAGAAATGAGAAACTATTTCTGATGAAGATTAAAAAAGACTTCCTTGAGGAAGTACAATTTGAACTAGTTCTAAAAAAATAGGAGACCAAGATGAAGCAAGGCATTTTTGTTGATTAACTGGTTCTTCTACTGCTGTTTCTACCTTGCTTCTATATGCAACGAAGGGTGTTTTCAACCTGTTTTTACATTACTTTAAAAGCCGTGATTAAAAAGTAAACACACATAACTGCTTAGATAGTATCCTATATATTGTCTCCTCATATTCTTTCCCAATTTTGAGGAAAAATTGCATGAGTTTTTTCAAATGCTTTCTAAATTAATGATTTTTAAAAAAAAACTTATTTAAAAAGTCTGTCATAACATATCATCAAATAAAATCTATAGATGGCAAACAAACTCCAAATCATATGTTATTAGGGAAATGCGAATTTAAACAAAAAAATTCAACTATACATCTATTAGAATGGCCCACACCTCAAATTGTGGCAAGGATATGAAACAGCAGAAACTCTCATTCATTGCCAGTAGGAATGCCAACTAGTACTGCCATTTTGGAAGATAGTTTGATGGTTTTTAAAAACCTTATATTCTTTCCATATGACTCAGAAATCATGTTCCTTGGTATTTACCCAAAGGAGGTAAAACCTCTGTCTACACAAAAAGCTACACGTGGATGTTTATAGAAATTTTATTCATAATTACCAAAACTTGGAAGCAGTCAAGATGTCCTTCAGTAAGTGAATAGATAAATAATTTGTAGTATAGCCAGACAATGGAATATAATTCAGCACTAAAAAGAAAGAAATCTGAGAAGCTAATCTGAAAAAACTGCATAGTTGGAGTCATATGACACTCTGGCAAAGGCAAACCTATGGAGACAGTAAAAAGATCAGTGGTTGCCAGGTATTGAGGGGGTGGGGGAAATGAATAGGTCAAGCACAGAGAATTTTCAGAGTAGTGAAAATACTTTGCATGATATCATAATGATAGACACATGTTATTACATTTTATCCAAACCCGTACAATATACAGGACCAAGAGTGAACCCTAATGTAAACTCTGGACTTTGGGTGGTTATGATGTACCAATGTAGGTTCATCAGCTGTAAAAAATGTACCTCTCTGGTGGGAAATATCTATCACTGGGGAGGCTACACATATGTGGGAGTATATGTAGGTAGATGGGAAATCTTTGTACTTTCCACCCAATTTTGCTGTGAACTTAAAACTACACACACAAAATAAAGTCTTTCTTTTAATGCCTGTTTTAAGTTTTTGTTTAAGATGACAAAACCTTTCTGGACATAGTGGTGATGGTTACATAACATTATGAGTATACTTAATGCCACTGTATTGTACATTTAAAGATGGTTAAAATGTTAAAATTTATGTTATGTATATTTATCACTAATTTTTAAATCCTGTTTATTGTCTCAAATACAAAATTTTGCTAAATGGAAGCTTCCTACAAATGCACAGGATAAAAAATATTACATGTAATTGAAGACCTGTGGGAAATATGAAGGATATGATAGCAGACCTAGAAATATTGGAAATTGCTGCTTGTACAAGTGACTTTATGTTCCAGGGCAGTAAACTGATAATGTGTCATTCAAAGAAACAGAAGGGCTTCCAGGAAATTCAGGGAAGGTTACTAGAAGATTCTAATTTAAATGATATGTTTAAAATCAATTAAAGAAAAAGATAATTCTCTAATTCCTCAGGATAAATCCCAGGGGATATGTGAAAATAAAGAGCTAGAACCTGTGCTTAGTTAAGATTTTGTTCTCCAAGAACCCAGAGGACTAGAAGAGAGGATGCCCCTCAGGCCTGGGGATCACCAGAAAGGACCCCAGAGACATTTGGCTGTCTCTTAACCATGAATAAATTCTCCCTTCCTTGTGACTTCTCTCAAAAATGAGTCCCGAGTCCAGTCTTCAGCTCTCCCTGTCCTAAAAGTCCTCAAACAAACATTCTCAGTCCAAAAGAAAGGATTATTTTGTACTTATAATGATGACCACGGACCAGGGAGAAACAAGGCTGTAAGGCTCTCAGTTCACCCATAGTAGGCATCCAGTGTTTGCAAGGTCCGGGGCCGGCTGTGGAGGAGGGGAAATATTACGATGGGTCGAAAAAGAAAGGTGGATCATGATGGCTATATTCACTAATGTGATTGAGGGGATGGTTTCAATGATATATACATGTCAGTTTCATCAAATTGTTCTACTTAAGTATGTGAGGTTTAATGTATGCCAAAAAATTCTTCAATGAACCTCTAAAAATAAATGTAAATAAAATGAACTCATTTCAATAAAATATTTTTTTAAAAGAAGTTGCTCTTTCAGATTCCTTCCCACTGAAGTAAAGATTAGCTTGATTAGGCTTGACTGGGCTTGACTAGATTAGGAGCATGCTTACACATTTACCAAGTATCAGCTAAGACCCATTTTGTGTAGCGAATAAAATGAATAGGACAATGTCTTTGAAGAGCTTTTAGCATAAAAAAACTTGACACACTTGGTCATTGCAAAACAGTTCAATAAGTATTAGACTTGCAGTGTTTTCATTCACTGGGTAACCACAGATGAAGCAACTTCCATAAACCCATTCTAGGATTTGGAAGGGTATAAATGAGTAACATGCTTTATGCCACTGTGGAACCCCAGAAGTGAAGTGCATTGAGATGAGAGAAAGTGAGCAAATATGTGTATAACACTCAGCATTACTGAGCCCGTTCCATATTTCAGTCTCTGTCTGAAGCACTTGGCTTCTGTGAGCTCACTGAATCCTCATCAACTTTCTTTGAAACAGGAATTAACATTCTCATTTTAAAATGGAGGACTCTTAAGGCAAGAGGTTAAGTAATTCACCCATCTAGTTACATCATTTTCAGTAGAAGTATTTCTGTCGGATAAATAAAATCCTTTTTTGTTGTTACTTAAAAAAACAGCATCCACATTACAGAGAAAGGTTATGTACAGAAAGAGATCCCTGTGGACATACTATAAATATGATTTCCTCTGGGCAACCAGAGTAAAAGAGAAAAAGAAATGATTGATTTTTATCCTGCATTTGGTAGATATAGTTTGAATATTTTGATTACAGCGGCTGTGCATTGTTTTGCAGCAAAACAAAGGCATTTTCTAGGGTCACGCAGCAAGAATCATTCAAACTCTTGAGTCTTCTTACTGCAAATGTTATACCCTTAAGCATCATATTGCTTTCTGTCCCAACTCCAGTATAACATATGCAGAAGACAAGTCTTTGCCCCCTCTCTTAGGTCTCAGCCCCCTTTTAAGTAATTCATCAGAAAACATTCTTGAGCCCCTGTTGAACCGTAATGAAATCCTGTTTACTGACAGAAATGTAGGAAGTGCCAGTGGTATTAAAGCATGCTCCAGCGCTCCTCCGGAGCCTTCTGAGAATGATGCTAGCAGTTCCTGAGGAGCTCTGGGTTGCATGGGAAGATCTTGCCTCCTGACTAGACTCACTGGGGAAATTGAGCTCTGAGTGCACTCAAGCAGAAGATAGACATTGTTCTTTGCTTTGTAGTTTGCTTTTGGATTTATTTCCTTGAAAGTTGGAAGCAGCTTATCTATACAACTCTCCAAGATTTATTTACCACTGTTTCAGTAATAAAAGAGACTGAGAAGAAAAGGAAACAAATACTGCAAGTCTACATTTGCAGAATTCGTTTTCTCTGCAGGGCAACAGAAGGCTCTTTCTGCAGTCTCCTCCATCTAACTTGGGTTAGAATTGTCTTCCCTTATAAAACAAAATACTGGAAAGAAAATACAATGCACATATAATTAAAGAGAACAGTAAATACATCAATATAAAATTTGTATATTATCTAGGGTGAAACAGATCACCAGCCCAGGTTGGGTGCATGAGACAAGTGCTCGGGCCTGGTGGACTGGGAAGATCCAGAGGGATCGGGTGGAGAGGGAGGTGGGAGGGGGGACTGGGATGGGGAATACATGTAAATCCATGGCTAATTCATTTCAATGTATGACAAAAACTACTGTAATGATGTAAAGTAATTAGCCTCCAACTAATAAAAATAAATGGAAAAAAAAATAAATAAAAAGGATGGACATTTAAAAAAAAAAAAAAAAAAAATTTGGAAAGCCCATTTGACGGTTCCAGCCATAAAGTCATTCTCTTTCTATATTTAGTTATCAGAACAGGGATTTTCATTGCATACACATAAGAAAGACTTTTGAACAGAAAAGGTCAAACTGGAAGTGTCAGGGAATTGAGATATGACTTTAAAACAGCAGTAATAATAGTTTCTAAATGGTAAACTTTGTAATGCATGAATGAGCTTGGAAGTAGCGTATCGTAGTCTAACTTCCCTTGAGTGTCCTTGCTCTGCTTAAGTAAAAGCAAGCAGCACCGGATCCATTTTCTTTTTCCCATGAGCTCGCCTTCTCTAATTAAGGGAGATAGTAATGGCACTTAGATTTCATCTGATCTGACTTTAGGTAATTATGGTTCATTGCAGCAATTACAAGTTACATTTATAATGAACAATAAAGGGAGAAAACCTTTCAAATTCAGTTTATTAAGCTTTGGAAACCTTCAACAGAACGAACAGTCAAGATATATTTACTGGACCATCAAATATTCAGTGAGAATGTCGAATTAAGTCTAAGAAATTTATGCCAAAGGCTCTCTTTATACTGTAACTCTAAACCCATTTTCTCTACAATCCTCCCCTAATTTAGCCCAGAATAGTCCTGCCATTCTAATGCTTCCTCGGTATTGTATATAGTTCACAATATTAGTTTGAATTGTCCATAAAATATTGCTCTTTTAAATAATTTCATGGGATTTCTTCTCTGTGTGAAGAGTCATGTATATGTACATTCTATGAGGGCAGAAATCACCGTCTCTATTTCTTTTGTTTCTTTTTGTAGTTTCCATGCAAAGTCTTCTCTTGTCCACATGTCTCAGTTAAATTCCTTCTCTATGGGGCCTCTCCATCATCTCAAGATGCAGCTGGGACCCTAGTTCATTTCAGAAGTTTTTCCTAACCATTCTAAAACTAGATCCTTCCTTCTATGCAACCCCCACAACATTTCCAGCATCTACCACTTACTTCCCTCCTATAGCATAATGTCTCACATTATTAAGAACTGTTAGTTCCTTAGAAACAAATAAACAAACAAAATTGGCCCATCTGCTGCCACATATTATCAAAATTCACCCATGCAGCGAAAGAGTATTTATCAACTTCACTTTAAAAAATGACCACACAGAACAATAGCTCTTCTAAGTTCAATCTTCTAAACATTGTCACTTCTTGAAGAATTAATGTACATCTTCAAATCTTCTATCTATAGATGGAAGATTTTTTGCTAAGTTTTCTCTAAATCCTGATATTTTAAACAAATTTTTCAGTCATACTTGTTAACTCCAAGTGAGGCACACAGGAATAGAAATTCATTTGAATTTTTTCTCCTATTATTTTTTCAGATGTTGTTTATAACTGATGTGGTAAATTTAAAAACTTTTTGACTGAAGTTTTTGTTCAATATTTAATATTTAGCTCATTGTGCTATCATGAGAAAGTATAATTTAATAAGTTCTGCTTCTGATATAGGTTCTTTTGCTAAGAAATTCTATTTTTAAAGTTATGTAACCTTTAAGGAATAGTGTTTTAGGCCCTATTTGTTTGGGGGGGAAAATCTGGTTAGATTTTAGAACTTGAAGATAAGATAAATTATTATATTTTATACCCTCACATGCCAAGAACTCACCAAAGTCTTCTCTTGGTATAAATGCTTTCACCACTTTTCAAAGATGTTAAATTAATACTTAAAATATAGTCTTACTATGGCAGCTGGCTATAGAGCTTAAACTGTAAATTCCCAAATAATAAAACAAAACAGTGGACTTGTAATTGTGCTGACCTTTAAATCTTTGCAACATGCCTCCCTTTTGAGAGAAATCACTTAAAAACCAAATTAATCTCTTTGATACATCTACAGAGTACTTTCTTGGATAAGGCCCAATATTGATTGGAGTGAAACCAAAATCTGTTCTGTAAGGAGAAAGAGTCATCAACAGGTCCTGAAGTCTCCTTTAGAAATACAATGCTGAGTTCAGGATAGTCCCCCATGTCAGTGATGCTGCTGGCCCTGCTAAGGGAGTCTGCCTGGCTATCAGCCCTTACTGTTAAAGCAGCCCATGGCCAATCACGCTTTTATTATGTTTGGTCACCCTCCAGACACACCTTCCAATGTTCTATGTTTACTCTCAACTACATATATTCCTTTACATGTTTTGGCACCTGTAGACACAATCCCAGAAACTCAATACATGAAACACAGCCTTCATACATGTTTAATTTTTGACTAATCTAGGCTCTAAAGCAAGTTAATAGTGTGAAGGATTTTACAAATGGATCAGGTAAAACTGCTTTCTTTCCAGTTCTAAGTAAAGTTTTCCATTCTATTCTTGTCTGAAAGGGAAAATCCATAGCAATAAATCAAGTTAGCCATTGTCCTTGTCCCGTAGGTCTTTCTTAGTCTATGAAATTAGTGTTTTAAACACTAAGTATTTCAGTTTGGAAAGAGCTGGATCGCTCTGGTTCAAGATGGCAGTCTGGAAAGAACCTGAACTCACCTTCTTCCAGAGAATCAACAGCTATAAATAGAACAATTTCCTATGGGGGAAAAAAGCTACAAACTGGCAGAGCCACACCTTCGCATTGGGCAAACAAGAGGGAAGCCACAATAAAGCAGCTGCTGTCGGGACCACGCTACATTGTGTGGCTACATAAGCCAGCAGGGCTTATGTTCATGGGTCCTAAGGGGCTGCACCCAACGAAGAAAGTGATCTTAAACAGTTATCACCCCTAGTGCACTAGAGATGATTGTTAGAGGAACAGATTCAGAAGCTCAGTCTTCCTGCGGAAGAAGTCTATTAGCTTATTATCATAACTGCAGCCCGAGGGGCAGGCGTCTAATTAAACACATATCTAAGGACTGACTGTAAAGCTTTTCTGAGACCTGGGAGGATGGGCACTCTCTTAACACTCACCCTCGGCCACACTCTAGAGCACCAGTCTGTCTCATTTGCCTCACTTCATTTCATCATATAGGCATCTTACCATCTCTCATTACTGCCAGAAGAGTGAGTATAGTACAATGGAATATTCTGAGAAAGAGAACCACATTCACACAACTGATATTACAATAGATTGTTATATTTGACCTGTTTTATTTTTAGATATAGTCATTAATTCTTACAGTGCCTACATTTATAAATTAAACTTTATCATTGGTATGTATTAAGGGAAAAACAGGCCTCCCTGTGGCTCAGCTGGTAAAGAATCTGCCTGCAGTGTGGGAGACCTGGGTTCGATCCCTGGGTTGGGAAGATCCTCTGGAGAAGGGAAAGGCTACCCACTCCAGTATTCTGGCCTGGAGATTCCCATGGACTGCATAGTCCATGGGGTCGCAAAGAGTCAGACACGACTGAGCGAATTTCACTCACTCCACGGCAAGGGAAAAACATAGTATATACAGGGTTCAGTACTATCTGCAGTTCCAGACGTCCTCTGAGGGTCATAGAATGTATGCTCTGTGGATAAGGGAGGACTACTGGACTCTATCAAGCAAAACTATCAATCAGAGTTGAAGGAGAGGTTTAAAGTTTTCCAGACAAGTGAAAACTAAAGCAGTTCAGCATCAGTAAATTGATCTAGCAAGAAGTGTTACAGGAAATTGTTTTAAGTTGAAAAGGAAAGATGTTAATTAGTAACAAGAAAGCATATGAAAGTCTAAGTCTCACTGGTAAAGGTAAATATATAGTATAACAGTAGTAGGTTAATTACTTATAAAGCTAGCCTGAAGGTGGTTAAAAGACAAAAGCAGTAAAAATAGCTGTCCTCATGCATGCTAAGTCGTGTCCAACTCTTTGCAACCCCATGGATTGTAGTCCACCAGACTCCTCTGTCCATGGGATTTTCCAGGCAAGAATACCAAAGTGGGTTGCCATTTCCTACTCCAGGGGATCTTCCCAATCCAGGGATGCAACCCGTGTCTCCTTCGTTGCAGACGGTTCTTTACCACTGAGCCACCAGGGAAACACAAATGATAGGAAAAATGGACCAGATGGAAAAATAGCTTAATTTGTTATATTAAAGGGGCAGGAGAAAAATTGTATGAGTTGTTACTGAACAGCTCCTAAAGAGCAACAAGGACTTCTTATTCCTTTAAATTCCAACAGTACAGTGATTGTGGTGATGCTTTGAAACTGCAGTTGTGGTATGAGTCCAATAGGACTCAATTGATAAGCAAATTATGTTAAAAAATGCATGCACACACATGACTTTAATAAATGGTGCATTCTTTAAACCTTTTCATTGCTTGTTTAACTTGTCTCTAAGCAGCAAAATTATAACCAAAATTACACGGCAGTTTTGCTCACCCTTCTGTTACTCATCTTTCAACCTAAAGTCCTTCAGTTTCAGGATTACAAGCAATTATTTCAAGAGAAGCTATTTCTTCAATCACCATCATTTTACTTACAGTTGAGCTAGTAGTGTTAAGAATCATTCCTTATGGGCCTGACTCCAGCCCTACACAGAGGGTCATTCAGTTGAATGGTATGCTCACCCTCCCTTGTTTCATCCCCAGCACTCCCCATGAATCAAGGTCCCCAGGAAGAGTCATTAGTCGTCCTAGCCTCTCACATGCATTTTGCTGGACACGCTGATGCACACTCCATTCTCGAAAATACGCCAGCTTCTGCAAAACAGCGTCTTAGCTAACATTTACATAATCTACCTACATATGCCTTTCAATCCACTGGCTTATATAGTTCCACTTAAAAGCCACAGAATTGAGATCTTTTAAATAAAGTGTGCCTAAAGTAAATGCTGTAGCAATAAAATAAACAGGTCACACACGTGACGGCCACCATGCTATCATGCAGAGCAATGAAGGCGGGCATTCCTGGCAGAGCTGAGGAATAGCCAAGCTCACAACGGCGTTTCTTTTGAAAACGTGTGGGCTGCTTCTTGCTCTGCACTCTAACTACCCTGCAGAAGGTCAGGATTTAATTTGCCAGTCTTCCATTTCAGGGTAATTTGAAGCATGCTTCTTCTGCTGCTCCCCTCCCCCAGCGTGATGAAGTGAAGTCCATGGAGCATATTTCCACGAGAAAGAGACATCTGTAGTTGTGCCATTACACAGGCGTCACCTCAGCATTCCTTTCTACCTACCAAAACCTTTTCGAAAAAGGGATTCATTTAATCTCCCTTTTTTAATGTGACCCAATATGTTTTCACAAATGGGAGGTTTGCTCAAATGTGGCATTCATAACAGTCTGCGTGGGTTTGTGGGGCATGAGTAAATCAAACAGGGAACCTCACCGTTTTGACAGTCTGATTTAACTGGACCATTTTAAATCACTGTGAGCAGCAAAAGCAAATACAGAGAAGCCGACCAAGGAATTTTTAAGCAGGTCCAATTGAACCGCATGTTTATTCACACAGACAACCTCAATCACCTGAAAAACTCTGAATTTAATAATATTTCATGCTTTCAGGGATTTCATTGGCCATGTGAAAGACAAAAATTACACTGTGCCTCACAAAAAGAAATATTTGTGGTTAGCACAGATATGCCTGCATGGGGTCTAGCTCCATCACTGCCAGCCTTAATCACCATATCATCTATCCAAAAATCCCTGAGAGTATGTTTGGGCCACGACTAGATTCAGTCATTTGATTAACTCCATAGGAAGCTCGATTCATCGAAGTTCATTTGAGTCAGTCTACACTACTGATTTTCTATTTAAGCATCAAAAGGCAAATGAGTTAATTGTGTTTCGTATAGAATGATTAGCTTGGAATCTGTGCATTTTGGCTTCCCTAGTGGCACAGATGGTAAAGAATCTGCCTGCAATGCAGGAGATCCAGGTTCGATCCCTGAGTCAAGAAGATCTCCTGGACAAGGAAATGGCTGCCCACTCCAATATTCTTGCCTGGAGATGCCCCATGGGGTCATGAAGAGTCAGACATGACTGAGTGACTTTCACAGTCACATTCAATCTGTGCATTTAAATAGAAGGCTGACTTGGAGGCACTAGCTTTGATCAGGCTTATTCAACCAAAATAGATTTAATTTCCACCCTAGTCCTATAATTTTGTGATGTTGTTAGTTGATACTTCAGTCTTAGGTTGCCAGGACTTAGTCTTCTGAAGATGTATTCCAGAATACCTGAGGATCCCAAACGAATAACCCAGCAATTGTGCTTACTCCAGAAATCGGTTAGTAATTTCCCAACTGCTCCAGAGAAAAACATTTTGTCACATTTTGTAGCCATCTCTTAAGACTTAATGGTTCATGTAAAGAGAGGAATTGGTTACCAAGTAATCAAAGAGTCTCTTTACTGTCAATAGAAATGGACAGAAGGTCGAAGAGTTAGAAGGACATCTATAACCAAGATGACATATGATGAGAAAACACAGATCTATTGTTCTCCCAATTCCACAAAAACACCAAAAGGAAAAAACCCTGTTGAGAAAAAAAACCTTGTTGAGTACAGGTAAGAAGAGAGAAGAATCTATTTGATAGAAAAGATAGAAAGAAAAGAAAAAATCCACTTCAGGAATCTTTAATATATGAAGAGAATCTCTCTAATGTTTTAGAAACTAAACAGGAAGCCCAGGCACGAGGAGATATTAAAACATTGTCCATGTCTAAGAATTCATAATTTTATATACAGATATTGCACTGTAACAGATTTCATAATAGCATGAATAATTTTCACAACAAGTTAGCAAATATTTTTAAAAGCTTACTGTGTTGGGTTTGATAAAGGACTGAAATGGTATGGACCTAACAGAAGCAGAAGGTATTAAGAAGAGGTGGCAAGAATACACAGAAGAACTCTACAAAAAAGATCTTCACAACCCAGATAATCACAGTGGTGTGATCACTGACCTAGAGCCAGACATCCTGGAATGTGACGTCAAGTGGGCCTTAGAAAGCATCACTACCAACAAAGCTAGTGGATGTGATGGAATTCCAGTTGAGCTATTTCAAATCCTGAAAGATGATGCTGTGAAAGTGCTGCACTCAATATGCCAGCAAATTTGGAAAACCCAGCAGTGGCCACAGGACAGGAATAGGTCTGTTTTCATTCCAATCCCTAAGAAAGACAATCCCAAAGAATGCTCAAACTACCGCACAATTGCACTCATCTCACACGCTAGTAAAGTAATGCTCAAAATTCTGCAAGCCAGGCTTCAGCAATACGTGAACGGAGAACTTACAGATGTTCAAGCTGGTTTTAGAAAAGGCCGAGGACCCAGAGATCAAATTGCCAATATCCGCTGGATCATCAAAAAAGCAAGAGAGTTCCAGAAAAACATCTATTTCTGCTTTATTGACTACGCCAAAGCCTTCGACTGTGTGGATCACAATAAACTGTGGAAAATTCTGAAAGAGATGGGAATACCAGACCACTTGACCTGCCTCTTGAGAAACCTGTATGCAGGTCAGGAAGTTAGAACTGGACACGGAACAACAAACTGGTTCCAAATCGGGAAAGAAGTACATCAAGGCTGTATATTGTCACCCTGCTTATTTAACTTATATGCAGAGTACATCATGAGAAACGCTGAGCTGGAAGAAGCACAAGCTGGAATCAGGATTGCCGGGAGAAATATCAATAACCTCAGATATGCAGATGACACCACCCTTATGGCAGAGAGTGAAGAGGAACTAAAAAGCCTCTTGATGAAAGTGAAAGAGGAGAGTGAAAAAGTTGGCTTAAAGCTTAACATTCAGAAAACTAAGATCATGGAATCTGGTCCCATCACTTCAAGGAAAATAGATGGGGAGACAGTGGAAACAGTGTCAGACTTTATTTTGGGGGGCTCCAAAATCACTGCGGATGGTGATTGCAGCCATGAAATTAAAAGATGCTTACTCCTTGGAAGGAAAGTTATGACCAACCCAGATAGCATATTAAAAAGCAGAGACATAACTTTGCCAACAAAGGTCCGTCTGGTCAAGGCTATGGTTTTTCCAGTGGTCATGTATGGATGTGTGAGTTGGACTATAAAGAAAGCTGAGCACTGAAGAATTGATACTTTTGAACTGTGGTGTTGGAGAAGACTCTTGAGAGTCCGTTGGACTGCAAGGAGATCAGTCCTGGGTGTTCAATGAAAGGACTGATGCTGAAGCTGAAACTCCAATACTTTGGCCACCTGATGTGAAGAGCTGACCCATTTGATAAGACCCTGATGCTGGGAGGGATTGGGGGCAGGAGGAGAAGGGAACGACAGAGGATGAGATGGCTGGATGGCATCACCGACTCGATGGGCATGGGTTTGAATAAACTCCGGGAGTTGGTGATGGACAGGGAGACTGGCGTGCTGCGATTCATGGGGTCACAACAAGTCGGACACGACTGAGCGACTGAACTGAATTGAACTGAACTGTGTTTTCAGCTTTATCTTAGAGCATGTAATATTTTTTCTTCGTGATCTATGTAAGTTTCTCTTTGTGATTCTATTTCCTGAGAGGCACGCTGCCTATGTCCTGCTTTAGCTCTATCACTTTTTATATACAAGAGTGATTATGTCACTTACCTGCCTTGAAACTCCCTTTCTCTCATCAGAATTCAAAGCCAAAAAGACCGAAGTTTGAAGCCTATCCCAAATATTTAATACTCACATGACTTAAATTTTTTGATGTCTGCAAACTTTGACTTCCCTGCCTGCAAATGATGACAAGAATGTTTTTCTAGTAAGGTTACTAGTAAGATAAAGTGAGAAAACTAATGTGAACTACTTGGAAGGCATGAATGACAATAAATGCAAAAGAAACCCTACTATTCTTACACAAACAGAAACATATTATGTTCTTATAAAGTGTCTATTTCTGCCTTTATGGAGGTTATATTCTCACGCGAGAAACAGGCAATAGATAACTTAATTCTAGTTAGTGATAAGAGCTGAGTAGAGTATAAAACAGGATAAAGATAATCAGAGTTGTGAGGGAGGCTGTTTTAGATAGTAGGGAAGTCTTCTCTGCAAGCCTGACATCTGTCAAGAGATCTAAATGGTGTGAAGTCAGCCATGCTGTTATCTGGGGGCAAGAAAGGCAACAGGAAGAGAAGGAAAAAGGCCCAGAGGAGGAAATGACTCTGGGGGAAAAGAGCCAAGGTATCCATCATGGAGGAGCGGGAGAGAAGGGTCATCTTAGAGGAGGCAGGCTGATTTTTGTTTACTTACCTTAGAAAAGCCAATGAACGGTCTTGAGCAAAAGCAAGACTTCATCAGATTTGTTTTTAAAAATCACTCCAGTAACTTCCTTAAACTATTCAATTACCAAGAATAACAACGCTTTTCTGTTTTCTTTGTATCTTTCCTGTGCCTTTATGAGCCTTTTCCCAAGCACCTATTTTACTTCCTTTCAAAAGACTCCTGTTTCTGTTTCAAAACAACTTCAAGAGAAAATAGACTCATATTTTGGATGGGGAAATAGTTGTGGCTTCAGTATGTCTTGAGAAGAAATGGTATTTTTTTGCAATTGAATATGCTATATTAACATTTTAAAATGAAACTGATATTTTAGTTATCTTAATAAAGTGTTTAGTGTATTTCTTTGCTCAAATACTCATATGAATGTATTGATTAGGATGTTATTGGAAGCTAATTACTATAATCGTAGCTGTGAAAAATATGTTCTCTCATCAAAATGTTGCAAACTTATAACTCATACCTGTTTTTTTTTAATTATTAAATATTTTTTTTATGTATAACTTTTTATTAGCTACTCTACTTAGCATTAGATCAGGGGCCAAGAAATCAGTTCAAGCATTCAACCATACCAGATGTGTGAAAGCAAGTGAACCTTACCACTTACTACCTGGATTTCCTCATTTTCAAAACGAAGATGCTAGATAGACAAGTTGCAAACATTCAACTTAGCATATGCAGCATGTCATTTATTATCTAATCTTTTCATTCAGTCTGACATTTCAATGTGTCCTTTAACTTAATTTTTTTTGACTTTTTATATAAGATCTTCTTTCTTAGGTAACACCTGACTAGTTCCATGTAGAGTAAAAATGAATTTTTAATATTAATATTATTTGTTTAATGATTTTTGTGACATTCCCCATAAATTAACCTTTCTTGATTTTTCTATGTGACAATATGTTGCTTTTAAATTCTCAATGGAAAATTATATTTTAAACAAGACCCTGGGAACTGAGGTAATGGTATTTTATGAATATTAACTAAACAAACTTCGCCTGAACCTAAAATTTTCTTTATACTCCAACCTAGTGTTCCTTATATCAAACTGCAAAATAGCTTATATTTTTAAAAGTTGAAACTTACTTTAACTCCTCATATTGTAAGCACATATTGAACATCCAAATCATGTCTTGAAAACTTGAGCTTGGAAAATTCTTACTGCTGAATTTCTTCTGGAAATCTGGCCTTAATTTGCATTGAATTTCAATGACTTCCTTAAGCAAACACCTGGAGGGCCTCCAGTCTAATGGAAATGTGGGTCCACAGACACAATTCTGCAGAAACAGTGAGCTCCTTGGCAGTTTTAGAAAGGTTGAAAGCTGGCCATTATTCAGACCTCAAGCTGTTCACACTGTTTTTTCCAGACAGTCAATGCAAACAAAGTACTCTACGGCCCTTGCTTGAGCAAGAGGATTAAAGCTCAGACACTGCTGGTATTTTCGCAGAGGAGCAGTTTCATTGTCTCAAGATGAGTCATACCATGACTGAAGATGCTCCCAAACCTGTGGTTTTGGAACCTTGCCAAGTCTCCCAGCCCCAAAATGGCACTCCCTCCAGAGTCACTCCAGTGGTCTAGATTTTAGACTGTGACAAGAATGGGGGAGAGGAGCATAACCCAAACATTGCTATATTTCTCTGCCACTACCCTAGGAGCCTAGTCTCACCCCTTTGTTGATTTCCCTTCTACCTCTTTTATAAACTACAACAGTTGGAGTTAGTCCAAAGAAAAGTAACCATTGGTAGTGGATTTAGAAAAATGAGAATTAAAAAGGCAACTGTTCAATAGCAAAAGAAAAGAGGAAATGAAACAAAGTTCACTACATGCCTGGAAAATATTAAATGATGCAGAACAACAGAAAATTTAGAGTATGAAAGCGTAAATCAGGAGAAAAGGAAATGGACGCATAAGCAGACAAGATTCTAGCAGGGTGTTTCTCAACCATACATGGTGTTACTGGGAACTTCAAAGTGCTTTACAAAGCGCTGTGAAATTTTTTATAATGTGGAAAATCATTTCTATTAAAAATGAAACTACATAATATTACAGTGTGAACACTTAGATAAGTAAGTTTGACAAAATGAAATCAAGCTGGCTCTAAAGAAAGCATATCATAATATCCAACTGGTTTTAAGGAAAAATCACATATTTACAAGGATGGCCATGAAATATGCTTTGTGAGTATATGACAGAGCTTAGAGCAGTAATTTTTCTCAAAGGCATATTTCAGGAAGCTATCAAAGACGTAATGTAGTTCTATCCATGCCTTTTCTAAAGCCTGTAGGATCTTGTTACATACAGGATACTTTAATGTAAAGTTTGCTGATTTGTTTTGAGAATTTTAACTGTTCCAAATTTTCAACAAGTTTGTATTCAAAAGGGTGTCTCAAATACAAAAACTCTGTGACCCAATGACCAACAAGAAGCTATTTTAAGGTGAAGGAGATGAATATCACCCTTAGTCAGGTTCCTGATACTTTCCCCAGCACACCAGGCCACCAAGTCCCTACCAGAACTGATTACATGTGCTGGAGAAAAAGAATTGTTTGAGAAAAATCTTAACTAATAGTTACTTCTAACATTTAAACTAATCTGACTGTAATCACTTGGGCAGTTTTAAAGATATCACTGGATTACTTTAAAAGAAATGTAAATGATATGTTGACAGTATGTCCTGACAGCTCTTCATAAGAAGTAGAAGTGAGCCCATTAAGTTACAATTATTTTATGTTTCAAAGATAATTTCTTTGGATTTGTATTACATGAGGTATTAACTTCAAATTTATTGAAGTTTAGCTATACCTCATTTGAATATTTGTACTATAATTATCAGTAACTCTTTCTGAATAAAATGAATTTCTTTTAGGAAACAAGTAGATTATGTGAAGTCAGGCATTAAAGGAAATTTTATTTCATCTACTCTTGTAAGTATAAAGACTTAAAAAAAAAAATATAATTCTCAAATTTTTCCCCGAAAGAAAAATGTAATTACATGGCAAATTTGTGGCATGTCATGTATCCATACAGATTGATTAAATTCGATTGCTTAATTTGATTATCTTCTAGAATATTTTAAAATTATTAATATTGTGAAACTCGTATTCTGAATGGAGTTTTGTGATATGACCACTCTAAATTAATTTCTTACCAATGCTCAATGCTAAATAAGTTTTCAAGTAAGAAAAAAAGAAATAAAAGAGGGAAATGATAAGCTGTTCTGTTGAGAATTATACATAATCTAATTGGGTAATACAATGACTTAGTCTTAATTTATTCCAACATTCACTTGTATATTAGAATGAACAGCTGTTTAATTTAATAATTTCTGCTATAATTCATTTGCTTCCTGGTTATAGTTTTCATCTGCCCCTTATTTGTCATATAATATTATGAAAAATTTCTTAATTTCAATATAGCATAGAAGACTATTGCCCAAAGTTTCTCTATGAAATAAAAAATTGCTCTTGGTATGCCTATTCTTCTCATGTGATTGCAACTCTCAGTAAATTAGATTATCAATTTAGATTTCTCCAAAACTTTCCTAAAGAACATAAGACTAAGCAAGTCTCTTCATTCTGATTTTACAATTCTAGTTCTAAAACTATGCTCTCATTTTATTGGACTATTTTAGAGGGGACATAAAGTCAAGACAATGCATCTGTATAAATGTCTTCAATTTCTTTGCTCTCATTGCCAATAATGGTTCCTCTCTTTCATTTACTTTTCTCAGGTCCTTGCTGAAATTTTGGCACTGTTACTATTTCTAAACTCTTGAAGGATAAAGTTATACATGCTGGAGAGTTTTCACAGAGTAAATATAACACATTAAGCGTCATTATTTAGAAAGATGCCATGAGGTATACAGAGGCAGAAGAATGAAAACACTGTGCTGTAATCCTACTAATTCAAGTTAGTAATAGGAGACTTTGAAAACTAACTTAACAGACAATGCCTATGAGACCTTTAGAGATTTCGTTTGACTCTTGACCTATAGGGGCTTCTCTCCTGTCTCAGATGGTAAAGAATCCACCCAAAAAAACAAAAAAAGCAAAAAAGAATCCACCCGCAATGCCAGAGACCTGGGTTCGATCCCTGGGTTGGGAAGATCCCCGGGGAAAGGGAGGGGCTACTCACTGCAGTATTCTGGCCTGGAGAATTCCATCCTGGCAGGCTACAGTCCATGGGGTCGCAGAGTCAGACACGACTGAGTGACTTTCACTTTCAGTGACCTATAGACTGACATCTGATTTGTTGCACCAATGAAATCATGGGTGCCTACAGGAAACATTTTCTTTTTTAAATATTTTTTAAATTTACTTGTTTATTTTTGGCTGCATTGAGCCTTCATTGCTTCACGGGCTTTTCTCTAGTTGCAGCGAGCGGGGTCTACTCTGTAGTTGCAGTAGGAGGGATTCTCACTTCGGCGGCTTCCCTTGTTGCAGAGGACGGGCTCTCGGGTGTGTGGGTTCAGTAGTTGTAGCTCCTGGGCTCTAGAGCATAGGCTCAATAATTGTAATGCTCAGGCTTAGTTGCTCCACAGCATGTGGGATCTTCCTAGATCAGGGTTTGAACCTGTGTCTCCTGCATTGGCAGGTGGATTCTTTACTACTGAGCCAACAGGGAAACCTGGAAATAATTGTTGAATAAAATAAAATGTGATTAGCTATCATTACATTGCCGACCAACAGGGCAACTTAATATATTTATAGTAAACAACAGTTTGATATCTTTGAAATACATAAATAGAAAATAGACAAAAGGTTATGATAGGAGAACTAAAAATAGTGAATAAAGATATGTTAAGATGTTCAGTGTTACCAGTAATCAAAGAATTACAAACTACTTAGGGAAGGAAGGTGGGGTTTAGTAAATTAAAAAGGCAGGCAGGTCATTTTCTCAGAGTTTATTCAGTTCAGTTCAGTTGCTCAGTCATGTCAGACTCTTTGCAACCCCAAGAATTGCAGCACGCCAGGCCTCCCTGTCCATCACCAACTCACGGAGTTTACTCAAACCCATGCCCATCGAGTCGGTGATGCCATCCAGCCATCTCATCCTCTGTCGTCCCCTTCTCCTCCTGCCCCCAATCCCTCCCACCATCAGGGTCTTTTCCAATGAGCCAACTCTTCGCATGAGATGGCCAAAGTATTGGAGTTTCAGCTTCAGAATCAGTCCTTCCAATGAACATCCAGGACTGATCTCCTTTAGGATGGACTGGCTGGATCTCCTTGCAGTCCAAGGGACTCTCAAGAGTCTTCTCCAACACCACAGTTCTAAAGCATCAATTCTTCGGTGCTCAGCTTTCTTCACAGTCCAACTCTCACATCCATACACCGGAAAAACCACAGCCATGATTAGATGGACCTTTGTTGGCAAAGTAATGTCTCTGCTTTTTAATATGCTGTCTAGGTTTGTCATAACTTTCCTTCCAAGGAGTAAGAATCTTTTAATTTCATGGCTGCAATCACCATCTGCAGTGATTTTGGAGCCCAAAAAAATAAAGTCTGACACTGTTTCCACTATCTCCCCATCTATTTCCCATGAAGTGATGGGACCAGATGCCATGATCTTAGTTTTCTGAATGTTGAGTTTTAAGCCAACTTTTTCACTCTCCTCTTTCACTTTCATCAAGAGGCTTTTTATTTCCTCTTCACTTTCTGCCATAAGGGTGGTATCGTCTGCATATCAGAGTTTGTGGGCCTAGACAAAAGAAGCATGTATCTCTGCATACTATGTCACATCAGTTGTGGAATTTTTTTTCTTCTTATCCTTATAAGAACTCAAATCAGTTCTTCCCTCAATTCTCCCTTTTGTTTTGACTATGAAGTTTTGGCCTTAAACAATATAACTTAAAATTTTATTCAGCATTTATCATCTCCTTGTGTTTTTGAGGTTTCTTTTTAGCATGTTATGAGTTTTATTAATCTGGCAGAAAAGAGGAGAAATATCAAACTTCTCCATGAAAATAATTGAGAAATTAAGAACTTATTAAGGGTTATAGAAATCTGGAAATTAAATTAAAAAAAGATTGTCACTGGGCTCTTTATCTGTTAGCAGGCTGATTTTCCCATGTATTTATTATTTATTTTGGCATATTCCAACTTTCTTCTCCAAGGAATCACCCAATGTTAGATCTCAATGAGACCTTAGAGGTCACCTTGTCCAACCTCTTTCCACTCAAATATGAGAGCTGAAGATGTAAAAGTTTAAGGATAGGTCTAAACCATCTAACCAGTCCATGATGGATTTGGCACTAGAACTCCAAACTTGATTGGACTGATAAATTAATTGCTTTGAAGAGAGGTACAAAATTTTTTCACTCTAATTTCAAGAATCCAATGCTCCTGGAAAGCTTTCAGTCACTTTCTCAAGGACATTCCAACATGCCTTGGGTAACTCTTCAATATACACATCTCTCTTTCCTTCTTAAGGTTAGAGTGGAGCTATGTTACCTGCTGTATCTTATCTCCTTCTCCATGCACATTAAGTATCTTCTTTGTGATCTCTTCAGTATTCCCCAAGGAACCATCAACCCTTGATAGTATATTTATTTATTTTTACTGAAGTATAGTTGATTTACAATGTGTTAGTTTCAGGTGCACAACAAAGTGATTATATATATTATATATAATAAAAAAATATATATACTTTTTCACATTCTTTTCCTTTAAAGGTTATTACAAAATATTGAGTATAGTTCCCTGTGCTATACAGTAGGTCTTATAGTTTTGACTGACATTTCTCTAGTAATTAGCTATGTTGAGCATATTTTCACACGCATTTTGGCCATCAGTATTTCTTCTTTGGAGAAATGCCTATTTAGATCTTCTGTTCATTTTTAAATTTTATTTTATTTATTTTTTGTTTGGAGCTCTATGAGCTGTTTGTGTGTTTGGGGGACTAATCCCTTGTCAATTGCATCATTTGCAAATATTTTCTCTCATTCTATAGATTGTCCCCACTTGGCATTTTAAAATGACTTCAGGAATTATCTAGGGGCAAAAAGAAAGGCAGTAAAAAGTAAGGCTATCAAGAAAGGAAATGAATAAAGCACAGATAAATGGAGAACATCCAGATACAATTACAGTTGGAACCAATAAATCTAAGGCAAAAAAATACATTTGTGTGGATGTTCCTTCTGCAAAAGCAGGTCAGACAACTTAGTCCATTAAATTACAATAATTTATTCAATATTTTGTTTGCTAAGGAACTAAAGAAGGAATTTTTAAGGCCAAATATGTGGCTAAACACTCTCCTTGTTCCAGAACTTTTTGTAATCATGTTTGATCCCACAGCTTTAGTGAAACTATTTCTTCTGGCCAAGTCACTGTTAATTACTCTGTTAAAATTCTAGCTTCCTTTATATACTACCTCCCCACTCTCAACTTTTCTTTTCTAAAAGGTGAGTTTTCCTCTATTTTACTTCTTACTTCTCCTACCTTACCTCCAGAGTTCCTCTCTAGGATTCTCTGCTCTTTTCCCTCTGCATTCAACTGTTTATGAGAGTTTTGCCCCATGGCTTCATCTGTGTGTTGACAATCCCAATCTGAATGCCCTGTTCCCTACTGCAGAGTAATTCCATATGTCCAGCTAGAGGGCATCTCTCC
Source organism: Odocoileus virginianus (assembly GCF_023699985.2). Classification (NCBI taxonomy): domain Eukaryota; kingdom Metazoa; phylum Chordata; class Mammalia; order Artiodactyla; family Cervidae; genus Odocoileus; species Odocoileus virginianus. Next base: position 12,623,900 of record NC_069692.1, on the reverse strand, counting down.
TTGCGTGGACCACCATCAAATAATCGCTATGCATTCATTACTGAGTGGTCAATAGGGGCATACCTCAAGACAACTGAATATTTCCAATTCAGTTCCAGACCACTACAATAAAGCAGTAGCACAATAAAGTGAATCTACTAATTTTTTGGTTTCTCAGTACATTTAAAATTATGTGTATTAGACTATACTGTAATCTATAATATGCAATGGTCTTATGTCTTTAAAAAAATGTATGTGCCCAAATTTTAAAATATTGTATTGCTAAAAAGTTGTTAACCATCATCTCAATCTTTAGTGAGTCATAATCTTTTTGCTGTGAAAGTAAATATTAAGACAATCCAAGAATAATTTCAAATCAAGTCAGAGAGGGCAGGAAAAATAGGAGGACTCTTTGTGTTGTTAAAAACACTATTAATCCAACTCATTAAACTTTTCCTTCCCTGAAATCAGAACAGGATATTATTGATAAAATGCAATGTAATACAATTAAAAAATTTCTAGGAAAATATACATTTGGAGGACAAAAATGCATATAAAGTCAGTAACAGCATTATGGTGATTGTCCGTATGATTCCTGAAGATGCTTCATGAAAAAGACTACATCCTGTGACTGCTCAGGCTTTGGAGATACGTTGTGAGCCTGTGCCATCTGTTTAGTAGATCATTTGCTGTCTTCTGGTTCAAGGCTAATTGTAAGATCATTTAGTAATAGCTGGAAATTTTCTTTTTCTTGAGAGTGGTCAAAGGAGCTGCACAGATGCAATTACTAACATTTGTATTTTTACAAAAAGAACATATTCCATGCTTTCATGTCTAAATTCCTGTAGATAGCCAAATGCAGCAAGAATACATTTGGTATTGGGCAATATCTTTCAGGGGCTCTGTGCTTTCTTTTCTTAGGGGACTCTATCTGACCACGTTTCTCCCAGAGCTCATGTTCTCAAGTTTTCTTAATTCCTGGATTAAAGCTAAATTTCTGTACAAGGCAATTAAGTCTAGTGTCTCAGTCCATTCAGGCTATTATAGCAGAATATCATAGATTATAAACAATGGGAATTGTTTCTCACATTTCCAGAGACGGAGAAGTAGTCCAAGATCAAGGCACTAGCAGATTCTGTGTCTGGTGAGAGCCTGCTTTCCTGGCTTACAGACGGCTGCCTTCTGACTACAGAGGTGGTGGAAGGTGCCAGGCAGCTCTCGAGTCTCTTTCATGAGGGTACTCATCCCATTCACGAGGGCTCCTGGAGGCCACACCTCCAAATCCCACCTCACTAGGAGAATAGATTTCAGCATAGGAATTTGGAGGAGGCATAAACAGTGTACAGCACCTTATTTTTACTTTCCCTTTTATAAAACATTCATTCTGTTTTTACCGGTACATTATTAAGGAGTTTGTTGATAATTAAAAAAAAAAATACCATTAGAATTAACATCAAGTTTCTGTAGCTTAATGTGGAATTTTCCTCAAGTGCTCAAGTAGGTGCCAGGGATACAAGGAGACTTTCCAAAATGCCTTCAAGTAAACTCAAGAACTTTAAATAAATTGAACTTTTAGTCATTGCCACAATATAATTCCTGGTTATGATTTTTTCCAAATTTTATTATGAAAAATTTCTGATATACAGAAAATTTGAAAGACTATTATAGTGAACACTCACATACCCACCACCTGGATTCTACCATTAATATTTACTGTGCTTGTTTTATCACAAAACTGTAATTTTCAATGTAATGTCTTTGACATATTTTGTTAAATTTATTGCCACATATTCTATGTTGAGACTATCTTAAATTATTTTTAAAAATCTTTTAAATTTCACTTTCTAATTCCTGCTAATACAGAAAAATACAATAACATTTTTTTTTATTTTTAGAAAAATACAATAACATTTTATATAGTAACTATATTCAATGGCATTGCTACCTAAGTTCGTTAACTCTAAAATCTTTCTTCACATTTTGTAGAATTTTCTTTGTAAACAATTGTGTCATGTGTGAGTAAAGGCAAACTGACTTCTTCTATCCCCCTAATATCCCTTCTTTTCTTGATCTAGCTAGGACTTCCAATATTGGAGAAGGCAATGGCAACCCACTCCAGTACTCTTGCCTGGAAAGTCCCATGGATGGAGGAGCCTGGTAGGCTATAGTCCATGGGGTCGCTAGGAGTCGGACACAACAGAGCGACTTCACTTTCACTTTTCACTTTCATGCATTGGAGAAGGAAATGGCAACCCACTCCATTGTTCTTGCCTGGAGAATCCCAGGGATGGGGGAGCCTGGTGGGCTGCCGTCTATGGGATCGCACAGAGTCAGACATGACTGAAGTGACTTAGCAGCAGCAGGACTTCCAAAATAATGAGTAGAAATGGTAAAGGTGAATCCTCTTGCCTTACAAGGCATTTTAAAACTAAAAATGAAAAAGAGCTCAGAATAAAAATTATTTCCCAGAAAGCAGTGTCATATTTTTTGCCTTAAATATTCAAATGCAGCTTAAAGAAATTAAAAAGAAAAATATTGTATACTTAAATTACATAATGCCTCACATTTTTTGATGCCCTTAATTTCATCATTAGTGTAGATTTTGTTCTAGCATAATTTCCCTTCCCTTTCCCTACAAGCCATTACCACTGTTTGTATTACAGGAAGGTTTGCTGGTAAGTATTTCTGTTTTTCTTTTATCTGAAATGTCTTTATTTCACCTTTATTCTCAAAGGATCTTTTCATTGGCTATACAATTCTGGGTTGGCAGTTTTATTGTTGTTATTATTGTTTTAACACTTTAAGAAGGTCCTTCCAGTACTTCCATAGTTTCAGAAAAGTCAGTGATCTTTTTTTTTTTTTTCATTTATTTTTATTAGTTGGAGGCTAATTACTTCACAACATTTCAGTGGATTTTATCATACATTGACATGAATCAGCCATGGAGTTACATGTATTCCCCATCCTGATCCTCCCTCCCACCTCCCTCTCCACCTGATTCCTCTGGGTCTTCCCAGTGCACCAGGCCCGAGCACCTGTCTCATGCATCCCACCTGGGCTGGTGATCTGTTTCACCATAGATACATGCTGTTCTTTCGAAACATCCCACCCTCGCCTTCTCCCACAGGGTCCAAAAGTCTGTTCTATACATCTGTGTCTCTTTTTCTGTTTTGCATATAGGGTTATCATTACCATCTTTCTAAATTCCATATATATGTGTTAGTATGCTGTAATGTTCTTTATCTTTCTGGCTTACTTCACTCTGTATAATGGGTTCCAGTTTCATACATCTCATTAGAACTGATTCAAATGAATTCTTTTTAATGGCTGAGTAATATTCCATGGTGTATATGTACCACAGCTTCCTTATCCATTCGTCTGCTGATGGGCATCTAGGTTGCTTCCATGTCCTGGCTATTATAAACAGTGCTGCGATGAACATTGGGGTGCACGTGTCTCTTTCAGATCTGGTTTCCTTGGTGTGTATGCCCAAAAGTGGTATTTTGTTGGGTCATATGGCAGTTCTATTTCCAGTTTTTAAAGAAATCTCCGCACTGTTTTCCATAGTGGCTGTACTAGTTTGCATTCCAACCGACAGTGTAAGAGGGTTCCCTTTTCTCCACACCCTCTCCAGCATTTATTGTTTGTAGACTTTTGGATAGCAGCCATCCTGACTGGCGTGTAATGGTATCTCATTGTGGTTTTGATTTGCATTTCTCTGATAATGAGTGATGTTGAGCATCTTTTCATGTGTTTGTTAGCCATCTGTATGTCTTCTTTGGAGAAATGTCTGTTTAGTTCTTTGGCCCATTTTTTGATTGGGTCATTTATTTTTCTGGAATTGAGCTTCAGGAGTTGCTTGTATATTTTTGAGATTAATCCTTTGTTGCTTCATTTGCTATTATTTTCTCCCAATCTGAGGGCTGTCTAGAAAAGTCAGTGATCATTTAAAGCCATGTTTTTCTGTATGTAAAAGTGTCATTTTTCTCTGGTTGCTTGGAATTTTTCCTCTTATAATTGGCTTTCAGCAATTTGACTATGATGAGCAGATGTTCTTATTTACCCTGTTTGAGAAATGTTGAAATATTTGAGCACTAAATCAGGGACATTTTTGGATCCAATTTCCTCAAGTATTTTTCATCCTCAAACCTCTCTCTTCTTCTGAGACTTAAGTTACCTATAAATTAGATATTTTTCTATTGTCTCATAGGTACCTGATGCTCTTGCTATTTTAAAAAAATGCTTTCCCTCTTTTTCAGATTAAATAATTTTATTCATTTACCTTCAAGTTTTACTGACTCTTTCCTCTATCATCTCCATTTTGTAATTGTGCCAATAAAATGGATTTTAAAATTTCACATATTGTATTTTTCAGCTAGAATTTTCATTTGGTTCTATTTTATAGTTTCCATACTTTTGCAGAGATTTAAAATTCATTGTGAGAAGATTTTCCTTTACCTCACTGAGCAGAATTATAATATCCACTTTAAATATCCTCATCTGCTAATTCCAACATCTGGGTTATTTTATGATTGCTCTTTGTTGATGTTTTGTGTTCTGAAAATGGGTCACATTTTCCTTGTCATTCAAGTCAAATAATTTTGGATTGTATCCTGGACATTGGAATTGATACATTGTACAATTCTCAGTTCTCTATATTTCTTCAAATTGTTGCTGTGTAAAGGTATTTGGATTTAGCTGTTTATTAATTCCCCTTCATGGATTGAAGGGGCTTGAATAACTCAATGAACTATGAGCCATGCTGTGTAGGGCTACCCAAGACAAACGGGTCATAGTGAAGAGTTCTGACAAAACGTGGTCCACTGGAGGAGGAAATGGTAAACCACTCCAGTTTTCTTGCCAGGAGAACCCCATGAACAGTATGAAAAGGTAAAGAGATATGACACCTGAAGATGAGCCCCCCAGGTCAGAAGGTGACCGGTATGTTACTGGGGAAGAGTGGAGGGCCATTACTAATAGCTCCAGAAAGAATGAGGTATCTGGGTCAAAGTGGAAATGATACTCAGCTGTGGATGTGTCTGGTGGTGAAGGTAAATTCCAATGCAGTAAAGAACAATATTGCATAGGAACTTGGAAGCAGTGACAGATTTTATTTTCGTGGGCTCCAAAATCACTGCAGACAGTGACTGCAGCCATGAAATTAAAAGATGCTTGGTCCTTGGAAGGAACTTCATCCTTGAAAGGAACGCTGTGACAAACCTAGACAGCATATTAAAAAGTAGAAACATCACTTTGCTGACAAAAGTCCATATTGTCAAAGCTATGCTTTTTCCAGTAGTCATATACAGATGTGGGGCTTCCCTCATAGCTCAGTTGGTAAAGAATCTGCCTGTGATGCAGGAAATCCCAGTTCAATTTCTAGGTCGGGAAGATCTGCTGGAGAGGGGATAGGCTACCCCCTCCAGTATTCTTGGGCTTCCCTTGTGGCTCAGCTGGTAAAGAGTCTGCCTGCAATGTGGGATACCTGGGTTCGACCCCTGGGTTGGGAAGATCCCCTGGAGAAAGGAAAGGCTACCCACTCCAATATTCTGGCCCAGAGAATTCCATGGATTGTATAGTCCATGGACTCTCAACAAGTCAGACACAACTGAGCCACTTTGACTTTCATGAATGGATGTGAGAACTTGACCATAAAGAAGGTTCAATGCTGAAGAACGGATGCTTTCAAGTTGTGGTGCTAGAGAGGACTCTTGAGAGTCTCTTGTATTGCAAGGAGATAAAAATTATGCAATCTTAAAGGAAATCAATCCTGAATATTCATTGGAAGGACTGATGCTGAAGCTGAGGCTCTAATACTTTGACCACCTGATGCGAAGAGCCGACTCATTGGAAAAGACCTGATGTTGGGAAAGATTGAAGGCAAAATGAGAAGAGAGGTGGCAGAGATTGAGATAGTTAGATAGCATTACTGACTCAAAGGACATGAGTTTGACCAAACTCCAGGTGATAGAGAAGGACAGGGGCCTGGTGTACTGCAGTCCATGGGGTTGCAGAGTCAGACATGACTCAAAGACTGAACAACAACAAAAATTAATTAATTGTTTCTTGATTTTCTTTAAATAAGGAATTAGCTTGGCTGGATTTAAACTATAAGTATTGTCTCTGGGTACCAACTTTCATTTCATTTCATCTATTTTATCCTTAGCTGGATGCTTACAGTCTGCCCCATGCATGTGTGTTTCAGGGTCAGCCAGGGATTTTGGCAGAATTAATATTTAGTGTTTGCAGCTTAGCCTTCTGGCTCTCTCTTTATGAGATTCACCCTCACTTTCTGGTAGCTGATGTTGCCCAAACTGTCTTTCATTCACTCACAATTCTGAGTTTCATTAAAATTTTGAGTTTTCTATTTTCTGCCATCCTGTGTAGCACAAACCACAGTGGGTCCCGGGGTCAAGCTATACAAACAGGAGATTTGTCCCGAGCCAATTACTTCTTTAGAGGTAGACTCTTCCAGAATCTGCCTGCTTTTACTCTCTCCAGAGCTTTCAGTAGTTGTTTTTTCAGTCTGTGTATTTGTTTTATTTTTGGTTTTGATTCAGAGTTTATAGCTGTTACATGAGGAAGGATCATTTCCCTAAGAATTTATATGACTGTAGAAGAAGCATAACTTGAGTGTCAGTTTTTGAAATTTTAAAATCCTACAGAACTGTTGAGTCTCTAGGAGAAAAGGTCCAGTTAATAGTGTCTAAAAGGTCAAAGAAAGTAGGTAAGTATTTCCAAAAGTTGTATTTTCTATTGAATTCAATCTATTTATTTTCAGCTTTCTAGTTGGTTCAGTGGTCAAGAATCTGCCTGCCAATGCAGGAGATGCAAAAGCCACGGATTCAATCCTGGGTCTGGAAGATCGCCTAGGAAAAGAAATGGCAACCAATTCCAGTATTCTTGTCTAGGAAATCCAACAGACAGAAGAGCCTGGTGGGTTATAGTCCGTGGGGTCACAAAAGAGTTGGACCGGTGGATGAACCTGGAACCTATTATAGAGAGTGAAGTAAGTCAGAAAGAGAAAGATAAATATCATATTCTAATGCATATATATAGAATCTAGAAAAATGGCACTGAAAAATTTATTTACAGGGCAGCAATGGAGAAATAGACATAGAGAATAGACTTATGGACATGGGGAGAGGGGAGGAGAGGGTGAAATGGAAAGAGTAACATGGAAACTTACATTACCATATGTAAAATAGATAGCCAATGGGAATTTGCCGTATGGCTCTGGAAACTCAAAAAGGGGCTCTGTATCAACCTAGAGTGGTGGGGTGGGGAGGGAGATAGGAGGGAGGTTCAAAAGGGAGGGGGTATATGTATACCTATGGCTGATTCATGTTGAGGTTTGACAGAAAACAACAAAATTCTGTAAAGCAATTATCCTTCAATAAAAAAATAAATTTTTTAAAAAGCAAGAAAAAAATAGAGAGAGTCAGACAGGACTTAGCAACAAAACAACAATAAGAGAATCAAAGTCATGATACAATTCCTTTGCAACATTTAATTGTTTTAATTGTTGGTATATTTTTGACTTAGAAGGATGTAATTCTCTACAGTTTAATCGGTGGAGGCATTTCAGACTTACAGTGCTTAGAGATGGAACAGATTCAAGTATCCAGATAAACCCTCTAATTTTGCAGATGAGAAATTGAAGACCAAATGATTATGTGATTTAAACATTAGCACAAATGGTCATGAGACAAAGTTTCCTGATGTTGTATGTCCAATAAGAGCTATTTATAGCATACCCTAGAGATTTTATTTCTGTGGTATGTCACTACATATTATTAACTCTATGTACTCTATCCTTCTGTTGGCTATCTTTAGGGATGTATTATTTCCTGAGCTGCTAAGAATCAGAGAGAGTTCTTGAGTAGTTGTTATACATAGGATAATACTGGATACATTAAGAATTAATTTAGATGATGTTTTAAAAAGCATGCCCTAAATTTCTTGGTACAAAATAAGTGTCAGTAAGTACCTATTCTTCATCTTCTACCTACTTCTCCTCTTTCCTATTATTAATTGCCCATGCTTTCAGGAGAAAGCATTTCAATTTAAGGAGAGCAAGGGAAAGCAGCACTCCTGTTTGGAATTTTTATTTTATTCCTGTTCTAAAATAATACAAGTCTTCCATAGACGAAGTCTTTCTTCGATCTTCATCTTGTTTATCCCTACTCTTTCATTGCCTTCACAAGACTACAGGTTCAGAGAGACAGCAAGCAGGATGAGGTCAGCAAGGTCTCAGGCTGTGATTAGTGAGAAGTGGGTAATTTTTCTCACTCTTTTGTAAGCAAAAGAAATTGAGAGAGAGAGAGACAGAGCACACTAGTTTCTTGGTAGTGTTAAAAGTAAAGCCAAAGGCTTCTAGCTCTTAACCTATCTGTAGCTTTGCCTCTGTTTGGTCATCTCTTAATGAACATTAAAAGACTGATCCAGAGATAGGAAACTTTGTCTGTAAAGTGACTGTAGACATTGGATACTTTGTGGGTAACTTTTTGTTTCATGGTCCCTTTTATTTATTAATTTATTTTTTCTATAGCTCCTTAAAAATGTAAAAACCATTCTTAGCTGGAAGGCTGTACAAATGAACTGTACTTTGCTGATTTATGTGTTTTAGACACTCCTATTGCACAATGTTGAAGAATCAGATGAGATAAGGCACATGAAAATATGTTGTAAACCATGCTATGAAAGTGAAGTCGCTCAGTCGTGTCTGACTCTTTGTGACCCCACAGACTGACTATAGCCTCCCAGACTCCTCCATCCATGGGATTTTCCAGGCAAGAATACTGGAGTGGGTTGCGATTTCCTTCTCCAGGAGATCTTCCCGACCCAGGGATTGAACCCGGGTCTTCCGCATTGTAGGCAGACGCTTTACCGTCTAAGCCACCAGGGAAGTTGCTCATAGATATGTGCTAGTAGTATTAATGATAATAATTACCTGCTGTCATTTTGAGTGCAGCACAAAGGTCTGAGGGAATTGGACATATGTAAGGGAAGTTTTGATGAAAGACATGATAAAGGAACATTTTGAGTCTTACCAGTATGAATTTGACAGGCAACATTATTATCTAGGTATTGCCAGCCTAAGATCCTACCACTTACACCACGAGCAAGGCAAGGTGGAGGGAACACCAATGCACACATTGTTTACTTCACAATATTTTTCCAAGTCTAACCTTAGCACAAATAATCTGGCTGCTTTGGAATTAGACAAAAATGGCATATAATCAACAGTCATGGGCTTCCCTAGTAGCTCAGCTGGTAAAGAACCCACCTGCAATGCGGAGACCCTGGTTTGATTCCTGGGATGGGAAGCTCTGCTAGAGAAGGGATAAGCGACTCACTCCAGTATCCTTCGGCTTCCCTGGTGGCTTAGCTGGTAAAGTGCGGGAGACCTGGGTTCGACCCCTGGGTTGGGAAGATCCCCTGGCGAAGGGAGTCAGACATGACTGAGTGACTTTCACTTTCAATCAACAGTCAATCCTCTGTAGCCAGGAAGGCAATACACTTTGATGTTTTCATAATTTGATTTTAACTTAGGTGTTCAGTAAACAATTGAACTAAACTTGAATTTCCAAGCTCCTACCTTTAACTTTTGTCTTTCAAATGAATATTATATATTAAAAAATGAATGATCATATGCTCTGAGTTTTCACTGCTCCATTTTCGTAGACATGAAAAGCTACTTTAATAATCTTAGTATTTTATAGGGGGGAAAAAAAGAAGGTCTTTTGCTGACTCAAGTCTTGTCGAATTCAAGTGCATTGAGAGTTATTTATCACCGATAACATTTAAATTTACCCCCATTTTATTACTTCATATTCCCTATGAATTTAAAAGTATTATCCTTAAAATAATAGCATAAGTAGTCTCTAGAGCCCAGGACCTGAGGGGTTTTGCAGATTCATGACTCAGCGGGACGGTTGAAGGTCAACAGATCTTGTCTCCCTCTGCCTGAAGAATTTTATCCACAGACGCCATTTTGAGAAGTGCTCGCTCAATGCTGGACAGTTTCTTAGGTGTGGGAACGCCTGTCCCATAAAGCAATGTTGAGCTGTAGTTTCACAATATCTCTTAGTCATCCCTAAAGCTGGAAGCAAGAAGTTAAGTAACAAATATCATGCATCACAGAACAAGCGGGATAATCATGTTAATCACACCGACTTACTCTTTAACGTAACTATTTGATGTAAAGAGGAAAGTATTGAGTCAGTTGGTGAAGCATAGATGTAATGACTGTTACATGAAGTTGAAGGAATGAGGGGAAAGTGCTAGACTTCCTACCAAAACCCACAGACCGAATCATATCGATAGAATCTGATAATAGTGCTCGCTTCGGCAGCACATATACTAGAATCTGATAATAGAATAACAGCATGCAAATCGGAAGCACAATCTTGAAAATGTATTTTATGAGTCACAACCTACTCACATTTCTCATAGGAATTACTTATTTCTATGACTAACATTAGAACTTTAAAAGGACATTGAACGTAAAAGAAATGTTTTTGTGAAATGTAAAATGAAAAAAGTAACTAAACCAGATTGCCACACACACAAAAATATCTATTAAAATCATATTTACCTAAGAGGAAAAAAATCCTTTAGTTTTTTCCCCTCCTTTTTATCACCTTTCCCACAATGTTACATCTATTACCATATCCCACAGATTCTATCTCTAATGGTGGTGGTGGTGTTTAGTCACTCCATCACGCCTGATTCTATGTGAGCCCATGAACTGTAGCCCACCAGACTCCTCTGCCCATGGGATTTTCCAGGCAAGATTACTGGAGTGGGTTGCCTACCATTTAATGAATGTTTGTTGAACATTTTCTTTGTATCAGGTAGTTATATTCACTGGGACAGAATAGCAGATAAACAAAATATCCCTGTTCTCATGGATCTTAAATTCTAAGGAAAGTGAAAGTGAAGTCACTCAGTCGTGTCCAACTCTTTGTGACTCCATGGACTGTAGCCCACCAGGCTTCTCCGTCCATGGGATTCTCCAGGCAAGAATACTGGAGTGGGTTGCCATTGCCTTCTCCAGGAGATCTTCCCGACCCAGAGATTGAACCCGGGTCTCCTGGATTGTAGGCAGATGCTTTACCATCTGAGCCTCCAGGGAAGTCTCAATCTAAGGAGGGGGAAGACAGTTAAGAAATAAAGAAATAAATTGTCTCACTTGATCACTGTGAGGATAAACAAACAAAATGTAAAGGGCTGGAGATGATGGGGGATGAGGTATATGACGGTGATATTTTATTGAAGCTGGTTAAGAAAGGCCCCTATGGAAGAGGAACACTTTGAGCAGAGACCAGAAGGAAGTGATGGGGGCCATGGGTATGCCAGGGAGCACTTCTGGAAGAGGGGAAATGGATCAAGGCCCCGGGGTAAGAGTATGAGCAAGTGCAAAGGGCCAGTGAGAGTCTGTGTAGAAAGTGAGGGGGAGATGAGGATCAGGTGTGAAGAAAAGGGAGATCGTATGAAAAGCCTTCGGGAAGTCTTCGGATTTTACTCTGGGATACAAGGAACCATTGGTACCCCTTCCCACTTCATACCACATCGAGTCCCAACATGACGAAGTAGCACAACAATAGACTGTGGTGGCAGTTTAGATGCTAAGCTGTGTCCGACTCTTGTGACCCTGTGGACTGTAGTCCACCAGGCTACTCTGTCCATGGGATTCTCCAGGCAAGAATAGTGGAGTGGGCTGCCATTTCCTTCTGCAGAGGGTCTTCCTGACCCAGGAATTGAACCCGGGACTCCTGCATTGCAGGCAGATTCTTTACCGAGTGAGCTATGAAAGTAGATTACTACCTCATATCTAGCCTTCCACCCTGTCTTCTTCCTCTATTGCATATTTACTTTGCTACCGTATCTATTTTTCTTAAATCCAGAACTTAAACTATTAAATATATCCCACTATCAAAAGCAAAACAAAATGCCTGGTCCAATCATAGTGAAGAAAATTGAATCTATATAATCAGAATCTCTGAATGAAACAGACAGTAAAAACAAACTAGGTAACATAGTGTGTGTGTGTGTGTGTGTGTGTGTGTGTGTGTGTGTGTGTGAGTCACTCAGTCATGTCCAACTCTTTGCAATCCCATGGACTACCACCCACCTGGCTCCTCTGTCCATGGGGATTCTTCAGGCAAGAAATACTGGAGTGGGTTGCTGTCCCCTTCTCCAGGGGTCTTCCTGATCCAGGGATGTGACCTGGGCCTTCTGCATTGCAGGAAGATTCTTTACCACTGAGTCAGCAGCGAAGCCCAAGTAACATAGCAGAGCTTAGTAATTATCTATTACAAAAGTGTGGATAGGGTTTAGGTCTTGCATGAGAGATAGCACAGTACCTAGGGATTAGCAGCTGTGGGAAGCCTTACCTCCTGTCATGAGGTTAACTGTATCCCTCAAACAGATCTGTAAAGTCCTAACCCCTAGTATTTCAGAATATTATCTTATGATAGATGTGAACAATGCTCCTACAAAGCAAGGAATGCCAAGGATTGCTAGCAAACTCAAAAAGCTAGAAAAGGTGAAGAAGGAGTCTCCCCTACAGATTTCAGAGGGAGCATAGCCCTGCTGACACCTTTATTTCAGACTTCTAGCCACCACAGCTAGGAGACAATAAATTATATATTTTTGTAAGTCTTCCTGTTTGCAGTATTTTGTTAGAGCAGCACTGGGAAACTAACATACCTCCCTTTTCCCTGAAGGGAGAAATTCTCAGAACCCAGAGATGATAGGATTTATGGCCTTCAGCAGAGGGGCACAGACAGCATAGAGGGACCTGGCAGATTGAGAGCCCGAAAAATAAACACACCAACCCTCTGATCACCTGTCTGTGCCTTCCCTTGGCTGACCTGCTTTGGAAGCAGAAGGTAATTGAGGCCATTGATGTGTGGCCCTGTGAGTCAGCTTCCAGAGGCCAAGAAAAGCAAAGAGGGGATCTAAAAGGACAAATAGAACTATCCAGTACAAAATCCCTAAACAATATTGCATCAACTTATCTTTCCTGCCTCTTCTCCTGTCCTTTCTCCACACATCCCGTAGGACCAGACACCCAGGGCCACGATCTGCCAACCAAGGTACCATGTGTTTGCTCATCTAGTCCCCCAACAGGAATATTTACTATCCTCACCACCTTCCCCATCTGTAAAAATCTAATTTGCCTTCTAGGCTCTCCTTGAAACTTTCTATGATCCCCCTAGGCAGAAATCCCCCCTGAATTGCAACTCCCATATTCCTGAGTTTATGACTACACCATCCACGAAAAGATGTCTGATATTATAGCTAAGCATCAGTCTTCTCTATTTAATTGCAAGATTGTTCAGGGCATAAATTGAATTATATTCACCATTTATATGCCCTATAATTTCACAACAATGTGCACAAAATAGGGATTAATGTCTATTGGTTAAATTGAAAATAACAGTTTTAATATTGAAATGAATTTAGGGTCATACAGTTAAATCTGCCCATTTTACAGAAGTAAAAACTGAAGCCTGGAAATAGACAATTAGTGGCAAAATTAAGACTAGGATACAGATATTAATTTACCCAGGCTTGTGCTTTTTCTATTATATAATTATGGAATAAAGCATCATTCCCATAAAGTTTATAATAACAACTCCAAAGTTTAATAAAGATAAGAAAAAAATGTAAGTGAGTTAGGAATTTGTGAATAAGAAGCTTTTTAAGATACTTGCATACTGAGAAATTTCAAAGAGATATTTGAGAAAATATTTTGAGCTTTATTGATTTCACAGTGTTTGAAAAACAGCTTGTGGTATTTAATATCCTCCAAAGGCATCTGGGTGCTCCCATTCCAACTTGGTAGCAAATGTGTTGAGATAAATAGATAAAATTATTTGCCATAATTTGAGAATAAATATAACCGAATGACAAAGTATCAGCTGAGAAAATTTCAGCATCATTTAATCTTTTGCTAGATTATGTCAAGGAAAATGTCATAACCAATTTCAAGCAGTTTGTAAATTAGAAGGGTCAGTTACTTATCTATATTATCTGAGAAAATCAACCTTCTTGAGTGATAAGAACAAAATAATGCATTTTCTCCTTTTTTTTTATATTAAACTTGTCATATTCTTGCATTAGTGGATACCATACCTTCTTAATGACATCTTTCTGCTTGGGAAAATAAAGAAAATGAAAACCCATAAAAGTTTATCAATTTCCATTTTTGCAGTGACATAGTTCAGTAAGTTCTCAAGACCACCCTCAGATCCAATAATTCCCTAGAAGGACTTTCAGAACTCAGCAAAAATGCCTACTCACAGTGATGGTTTATTACAATGAGCAGACCCAAATCCAAATCAGCCGCAGGCAGTGGTACCTAGGGCAAGGTACAGGAGAGACCCAGCAGTCGGCTCCTTCCAGTGGACTTGTATCCTGTGCCATGTGCTAAGTCGCTCAGTCGTGTCCGACTCTTTGCGACCCAGTGAACTGTAGCCTACCAGGCTCCTCGGTCCATGGGATTCTTCAGGCAAGAGCACTGGAATGGGTTGCCAGTGTGGACAGTTCTTATTTCTCCCAGCAGTGATGTGTGACAACAGGCATGGAATATTGCCAACCACAGAAGCTCATCAAGCCTTGGTGTCCAGGGTTTTTATGGGAAGTCAGTGATACAGACACGGCAGGCCACACCAGTGACTCAGGTTAGTTCCCTGCCCCTCCAGAGGTCAAGCTGACACCATGTGACCCAAAGACCACCTCCCTCACTGCATACATGATGTTGTTAGCACAGACTGTGTGACAGGGTTTAAGGTCCTCATACAAACAGAAAGACCCATTTCTGTAGTCAGGCCCTATACTTACCTTCCAGGAGCTGGCAGCAAGGACCAGACCTTTTGTTCAGTTCAGTTCAGTCGCTCATTCGTGTCCGATTCTTTGCGACCCCATGAATCGCAGCATGCCAGGCCTCCCTGCCCATCACCAACACTCAGAGTTTACTCAAACTCATGTCCATCAAGTCGGTGATGCCCTCCAACCATCTCATCCTCTGTTGTCCCCTTCTCCTCCTGCCCCCAATCCCTCCCAGCATCAGGGTCTTTTCCAATGAGTCAACTCTTTGCATGAGGTGGCCAAAGTACTGGAGTTTCAGCTTCAGCATCAGTCCTTCCAATGAACGCCCAGGACTGAGCTCCTTCAGGATGGACTGGTTGGATCTCCTTGCAGTCCAAGGGACTCTCAAGAGTTTTCTTTAAGGTTAATTCTTTATGACATAGGTACTTTTATAATACATTTAAAATATAAACCTCTAAGAAGTTAGGCTCCTGATCGTGTTGCTTCTGCTCTATCTATACCTGTGGTTTCCAACCTAAAGTTCCAAACTTCCTCAGATTATGGCACCCTGGAGTCTCATGTTGCCCTTTGTGAATGTGAGCGCAGTCGCTTCAGTCGTGTCTGAGCATAGCCCACCAGGCTCCTCAGTCCATGGGATTCTCCAGGCAAGAATACTGGAGTAGGTTGCCATGCCCTCTTCTGGGGGGTCTTCCTGACTCAGGGATCGAACCGAATCTCTTGTGGCTCCTGCACAGGAGGTGAATTCCTTACTGCTGAGTCAACGGGGAAGCCTTGCCCTTTAACTGAGGCCAAAAGAAATTTCTAATGGTAACGAGGTCCAAACAACTCAATAGCAGTAGTTTACATGGTATCCAACAGGTGATGCTGTGATTCCCTGAAGAGTTTTAAATATACGGGGTTTTAAAAAGAAAAAAATTATTTATTTTTAATAGGAAGGTAATTGCTTTACAATATTGTGTTAGTTTCTGCCATATATCAACATGAATCAATTATAGGTGTATACATGTCCCTTCCTTCTTGTGGAAGGGAGGTCCATTTTAATCAATTAGAAACTGGGAGTTTACTGTTATGGCTTAGGGCCCCTTGGCACACAATTTAAGAACCATAGTTCTGTATAGTGATTGTCACTACAGAAGATCATTCCTTCGTTGTTTCTTTCCTTTAAAATGTTTTGTCGAAAACTAATTATGTGCAGAATGCTGAGAACTGGGCTTCTGTATATAGCTAAGATATGTTCTTGCTCAGGACAGCTTAAAGTGTATCATAGACATCAGGAAGTTAAAAATAAAGGAAAATTTAGGGAACAAATTAGCAAATTGAGTTTGCCAAAGTATACCACAGGATCTAATAGGCCTTCAGGAAATGATTGTTGAATTGAATTGTAACACAAACAGGAGGACTTGTATACCTTAACTTTCACAAGTGTGCAGGCAAATAACATCTATTAACACCAGCTTTATTTCCCTATTCATTAGGATGAAACTGTTTCATTCTTTAAAAAAAAATCTTGTTTTCTCTCTTGTCCATTTTTAAAATGATATAAAATTTTAGAAATCTTCAGAAATGAGGAAAAAAAACATCACCCTTATACAATAACTCCTATTATTTTTGTCCTTATTTTATCACATATATGCCTACCCAGTTGTAATCATATCCATTAGATTCTCCTGTCTTTTTTTCTTTAACCCTGTTTTGTAAGCATTTCTCCATGGTTCTAAATAAATCTTCTTTAAATTACCTTTACTTCTTCCATAATTTGGAAGAGATCTGCTTTTCCTTTTGCTAAGAAAATCTCTGTGCTTTTCAGCAAAGCGTTGGTTGTACAAATGCATCTTCAGCTCTGTTGCACTGATGCCTGATTATGCCTTAATTTGGACAAAATGATTTCCTTAACTGTGAATTACCCAGCAATGGGGCAGTGGGTACTGAGAACTGTCTAAGAAGAGATGTATCTCGCTCTTTGCTTATCAAACCAACGAGGCATTCCGGTCTCAGGGCCAGGGAGGGGCCAGGCTGTAAAGTTTTCTGACTCCTGCTGTAAACAAAGCCTGTCAGGAGGAGACTGTGACTTGACACCCTTTTCACAAAGGGAAGCTGGGGAACAGAAGGACAGAGCATCTCTCTCTATGTCATTCTATGCCTTGGGAAGAGGAGATCAGGGATTTCTACATGCGGAGCCAGGGTTGACATCTTCATGGTAAACCAAAGTCGCCAGAGTAGAGTTGAGTTGCTTTGAGTTGCTGTTAAATTCCAAGGCGACTTTTTCTGTGAGGGCAGAACTGGCTTCTCTCAGGTCGAGAAGAGTTGATCTTGTACTATGTCCCATCTCAGTTCCAAGAGCTTCCACAGTGTAGGCTGAAAGATGAGGTTTTTTGGCATGGCATTCATCTGAGAATGAATTCAGGCACTCAAATAGGTGCGCTTGTATTTAGGAAATGAGGAATTACTATCACAGACTTAAAAGTATTACCTATGTCTGAGGTTATCTCCAAGCATTTTTAGAGCGTTAGGAGCAGGTGATGAAGAAATTTTTAAAAAGATGAGGAAGGGAAGCCACAACCTCAGGAACAGAGAACATATAGGCCATGCTAAATTATATATATATATCCAAAGAGAATTGACAATTAATATTTGATTTTTCCCTTTTAATTTAAAAGAATGTGCTCATTAATTAAAACAAAATGTTATTTATAATATCTTTAATTTTTAAAAATCTCCTCAGAAATATTAAGGATGTAGACTCTCTCACGGGAGAAGGAAATGGCAACCCACTCCAGTATTCTTGCCTGAAGAATCCCACTGCGAAGCCTCGAAGGCTGCAGTCCAAAGGGTCATAAAGAGCCGGACACGACTGAGTGACTGAACAGAACAGAGAGACTCTCTCATACCCTGTTAAGGGGGTTATGAATTGGTGCTAAATTTCTCTGATAATATGTGCCAAAAGCCTCAAAATTACATCTACTCTTGTTTCAAAGCAATTTAATTTCTAGGACCTTATGATATGGTTAGGAATGTACACAAAAATTATACTACATATTCATATATATTAAATTTTATACATTTTCTTAAATTCATTTTTAAAAACTAATTTTTAAAATAAAATGGAATTAGTTCAATAAATTGTGATGCATCTATAAGGTAAAATTCTATATGGTGATCAATTGTGATGATGTATAGATGTCTTGTGTGAAAAATGGTCAGGATATATGATTAAATCTTTAAAAAAAAAAGCAGAAAAAAGAGCATATGCCATTTGATATTTTTTATACACACAAACGTAAACACTAGAATAAAATTTATCAAGGTGTTAAAGTAGTTTATGTGGTTATTTTGGGTAGTGGATAATAAAGTTCTTCCCTTCCTTCCTTTTTCCCCTCTTTTCCCTTCTCCTTCCTTTTTCCCCCCATTTCTCCCTTCTATTCATCTTCTTTTTCCCTGCTCATCTTCCTTGTTATTCTCAGTTTCCTCTGTTTTCCAAGCATTTGGGCTCTACTTTTATAATTTGAAGGAATACACTGTTTTGCTTTATTTTTAACTTTGTCTCATAAAGTCTGCTATTTGGATTTTCCTTAGGGAATTTAGGTAGAAAAACAAAATGTTCCTCTCTGGTATACAAATACCTGTTTTCCTTAATGATTCCAAGTTCTCTTTCTCTATGGGTGAAGAAGAGAGAAAATTGGAGTATGAGGAACAACATTCCACGTGTCTTTCAGAAGCAGACCTAGAAAATCATTCCACCGTGTTCATTCCTCTTCAGGAAATGAATTATTTATATATGTATATACTAAGTTGCTTTAGTCATTTTGGACTCTGACCCTATGGACTGTAGCCAGCCCAAGTCTCTCTGCCCATGGGATTCTCCAGGCAAGAATAGTGGAGTGGATTGCCATGCCCTCCTGCAGAGCATCTTCCTGATCCAGGGATCAAACCCATGTGTCTTATGTCTCCTGAATTGGCAGGTAGATTCTTTATCACTAGTGCCACCTGGGAAGCCCATATATGCATGTGTGCATGCGAAGTCACTTCGGTTTTGTCCCGCTCTTTGCAACCCTATGGACTGTATCCCGCCAGGCTTCTCCGTCCATAGGATTCTCCAGGCAAGAATATTGGAGTGGGTTGCTATGCCAACCTCTAGGGGATCTTCCTAACCCATGTCTGTCTCTTACCTCTCCTATGTTGGCAAGCAATTTCTTTACCACTAGCAGCCTCTGTAAAGCCCACATATATAATATATATGTATACACATATGAAAGTGAAAGTCTCTCAGTCATGTCTGACTCTGTGACCCTGTGGACTACACAGTCCATGGAATATAGATGTATATGTATATATGTATATATATACACACACATGTATCAGGTGGTGCTATATATATATGTGTGTGTGTGTATACATAATATATACATGTATCAGGTAAGGAACTCTCTTGCCAACACTGGAGACATAAGAAATGTAGGTTCGATCCCCTCTGGAAGATCCCCTGGAGGAGGGCAAGGCAACCCACTCCAGTATTCTTGCCTAGACAATCTCAGGGACAGAGGAGCCTGTCAGGCTGTAATCCATAGGGTCGAAAAGAGTCAGACATGACTGAAGTGGCTTAGCATGTATGCATGTATATATAAAATATACACATACACATATTAGTTGAAGGACTGATAGAAAAACAAGTCAGATACTCGCTGTATAATTATTTAATGGTATTTAATCATTATATGTTTTTTTCCACAACAGTTACAAAGAAATTAATTTTGCCTTTATTGTGTAAAATTTAAATGATTCACAGCTTTTCTGATTTTTCATAACATTTTCTAATAAATTAACAAAACTAGTTCTTTAATTATCAAACTATAGCCTGAAAAAAATTTTCCAAGGAAGCAGAAGTAAGTCATGTTTAAAAGCCAGGACAGGAAAGGTGGTAATAGAAAAAAATAATGCTCAGTAATGATCAAAAGCATTTGACTATGTCAGTACTGTATCCCAATAATCAAGCGCTGGTTTTAGGGAAGGTGCACAGCTCACTGCAAATTACAAAACATTGAAAGTTGAACCTGTTAGTGGCAGAATACTGGTGATAGTGCTCATATTGTGCTAATAACTGTTTATAGCCTGATATGGAGCAGGTGGTCTGAGTCTGAGAATACTAAGCTTGCCTTGGACAAGTGAAATTTTCACAATGCTAAATATATTTTTAACCTATATGTGTGTGTGTGTGTGTGTGTGTGTGTGTGTGTGTGTATATATATATATATGTGTATATATATATATATATATATTTAATGAATCCTATCAGCACAATCATCATAGCTGCTTCATGTGCTTTATTTCAGGGGAAATTGAGAGTAGGATCATCATATTAACTTTGCATTTTAACTCCAAGCTGCTGGTGTCCCATGGGTCCCAGACTGAAGACCAGGGGTGCTGGGCCCAGGTCTGATTCAAGTCTGAGTCTGTCTAGAGGCTGGTATGCCGTGGTTCTATTTTCACAAAACACCAGATGAATTCCATGGGAGGAAGTCATGGTAAGCAGAAGGGCAGCAGAGATGCCAGGCAGCCTTCAAGAATCCCAGCGGTGACTTGATTCAGTGTCAAGGAAAGCCACTTTCAGTGGATCAAATCTGAGGAATAAGGAACAGAATGATGGACAGGGCAGGAACATGTTTTTGGAACACCTATGACAAGTATCTGTAGGAGAGGGGGTGCCAAAGTTATGGGAAGATTGTGAGGGGTTTGATTCCTGTGGACACTGTAGAGATACACTTTTTTTGTATCCGTCATTGTTACTTCGGTCTTACCCTCAGACTACTATCATCTAGAAAACATGGATTACTCTTATATCCTTTTAGAAAGAACAGAAAAGTAGTTATCAGATGGCATACAGAAAAGACACATACATGTGAGCTTCTTGTCCTTGCCTTTAAAGCAATAAACACTAGGATCATTTGGAAAAAACAGCAGTTATCAGGAAATCAGTGAGCCATGATGAAAAAAAAAAAAACCCTAAATAACATTTAATCTTTCAAATAAGAATTCTTCATTCCTTTTTAAAACAATATTTATTTTTATTTATTTATTTGGCTGTGCAGGGTCTTAGTTGTGACATGTTGTATCTAGTTTCCCAACCAGGGATCAAACCGAGGGCCCCGGCATTGAGAGCTCAGTCTTAGCCACTGGACCACCAGGGGAGTCCCAAATTCTTCATTCTTGAGTTGAACTGACAGATGAGGTGGCATTTAGACCGACTGATTAGACTTATACCTTTGTGGTGCTGCTGAACATCAGACACATGTGATAGAGGTGTTCTTTGGTGTTACTCTGCTTTCTTAGTCCTGCATGTTTATGTTTGCTCAATTATGGCTGAGTTGCACTAGTTTTGCAAAGAATTAGCTTCCTCCAAACTGTAAAATTTATGAGCATATTACTGTCTGTAGTACTTCATTATCCTTTTAATGACTGCTGCATAGGGAGTGATGTCACCTATCTCATTCTTGATGTTACTGATGGCTGTTTTTCACTTTCTATTTTTATCACTCTTGCCAGAGTTTTGTTGTTGCTGTTGTTTAATTACTAATTCATGTCCAACTCTTTTGAGACTCTGTGGACTATACACACCAGGCTCCTCTGTCCATGGCGTTTCCCAGGCAAGAATACTGGAGCGGGCTGCCTTTCTTCTCCACCCAGGAACTGAACCTGCCTCTCTTGTGTCTCCTGCATTGGCGGGGTGGATTCTTTACCACTGAGCCACCTGGGAAACCCTTAGTCCTGTAACTAATCACTTTTCTATCATTTGTATCTGATTTGGAAAATATTTTAGAACAATCCAATAACAATTTCAAGACAAAAAATTCTACACACTTCATAGCTCCTTTCTATTACATGAATGTGTAAATTGAATTCCCTCTCAAGATGAAAAAAAAAAACAAAGGTTGGCTTCCCAAAAATGTTTTCATTGGCTTTAGGGAACTAAAACGCACCAGTCTGAGTGACTAATACTTCCTGGAAAACAAAGATAGATCAACACATAATTAAGTTCTGGCTCAAATATAATTGTTGTCTTGGAAACAGTTTTGGGGATAAATATGGTTATGCTAATAAAACTTTTCATGATTTCCACCAATGATCTGGTTTATTAATTAGGCCAGACCATCTTACTATCTTAATTAAGGCTACTCTTTTTGGACTATTCAAAGGGTTAAAAAAAAGTTCCTAAGAGGACATTGAAAAGGAGGAAAAGGGGATAAACGTGACCTTCGTTATTTACCAGCGCTCAAGGTTAAACGTACTTTTTGGCACACATGTGGGTTTCAAACATCTTTCCTACTTCATTAAGCAGAAAGCAGAGTCGTATATACAGCATTTTAAACTAAGAATTCCTAGTGTTGTTTTTCTGAACCCCATCTTCGGAGGATTTCAAATGGGACGAACTCAAGAGAAACAAGCGAAAGCAAAATCCTAAGGAGCCAGGATTTTTCTGGTTCCCGCTTTCAGTAACGAGAGTTTTGTAGGAAGTTCTCCCCCGAGTGTAGCCCGAGGAGCAGCCTGCGGGCTCCGGAGGGTGTCTGGCGGAGGCCGAGTGTGAACTCCGGGCGCGGGAGCGCATCCCGGTCTGAGATCACACCCACTCGGGGTGTGCGCGAGTGAGCGCGCGGTGGCCGCGCGCGTGTGTACGTGTGGGGAGGTGTGCGCCAAAGGGGTGGGGTGAGGGGCGGCGAGGAGGGCTCTAGGTGAAGCACGAGGCGCGGGAGCGGGAGGTCGCGCGCTCCGGCCTCTCCCCCAGGGGCCGCGGCGGCTGGCTCGCGCTCGGGCTGCCCCTCCCGGTGCGCGCCGCGGCGGCGCCACAGGCCCCTCGACCCTGTGACCACCGCCCTCCGGCCGCCGGGCCCACAGCGGGGACTGGCGATGGCGCGGGACTGACGGTCTCCTCCCTCCGGACTCTTCTGTCCCGCCCGGGGGCTCCCGGGGGCCGCGGCGCCGCCCCGATCTGCATGTGGGGCGCGCGCGCCGGCGGCCGGAGCGAGCGGCCCTCGGTGCCCCCGAGGCGGTGCCCGGCCGCGCGGGCGGACCGGGAGGAGGAGCAGCAGCAGGCCGGGCCGGGCTCCCCGCGCGCCGCCGCCCGGGAGCACGGGCTCCCTGGAGGGAGCTCGGGGCGTCCCAGCCTCGGAGGAGGGACCCGGAAGCAGAAGCGGAGCCCCGAGTCGAGCCGAGCCGCTGCCCCCGCTGCCCGCCGGCGCCGGGTGGGGGTCCCGGCGGCTGGATGGGCAGCGGCGGCTCGGGCCGCGGGCGGCGATGGGCGAGGAGCAGAGCACGGTGAGCGGCGGCGGCGGGCCCCTGGAGGCGCGGACCCGCGCTGGCGGCGCCGCGGGCCCCCCGGAGCCCCCGAGGCCGCCGGGGCACAGCGCCGGGGTGCCCGGGCCGCGCGCCGCCTCCTCCGAGCCGAGCGGCGGCAGCTGCGGAAGCGACTCCGGTTGCGAGGACGCCGGAGCCCCGGAACCCGCGGGGAGCCGGGGGGCCCCGAGCTGGAGCAAGAGCCGGGCACCCGGGCAGCCCGCGGGACTGGCCCTCCCCGGACCCCTCAACCCCCAGGCTTTGCAAAAGCAGCTGGCCGAGGAGGAGGAGGAAACGGGGGAGCGAAAAGAGAGAGGGGATGAACAGCAGGAGGCGCCCCCCGGCGAGGAGCTTGAGCCCCCGACCCGCGTCCGCGTCGGGGCCCCGGACGGACTGGTCTTGGACGTGCTGGGCCCGCGGCGCCCGCCCCCGGCCAAGAGACAAGTGTTCTGCTCCGTGTTCTGCGTGGAGAACGACCTGCCCGAGGTGCCCTCGGCGGAGCGGCTGTCGCTGCCCGCGTCGCCACCTCGGGCTCCGCCGGTGACCAACCCTCCCGGCACCCCCTCCTCCTTCCCCAGCCCCCAGCTGTCGCTCCCAGCGGACCCCTTGTCCCCCGACGGCGGCAGCATCGAGCTGGAGTTCTACCTGGCGCCCGAGCCTTTCTCCGTGCCCAGCCTGCTGGGCGCCCCACCCTACTCCGACCTGGGTGGGGTCGGGGATCCCTATGCGCCCCTCATGGTGCTGATGTGCCGGGTGTGCCTGGAAGACAAGCCCATCAAGCCCCTGCCTTGCTGCAAGAAGGCCGTGTGCGAGGAGTGCCTCAAAGTCTACCTGAGCTCCCAGGTAACCTCAGCCCCTCCGAGCCTCCTCTGTTCCCCATTCAGCTTTCCAAATCCGTGGCCAGGAAATCCCGCTCGCCCGCTCCCTGCTCACAGGAAGGGCTGATGAGCACCCTACCGAGGACCTCTATCAGTGTCTTACATCTCGGTTGTTGCCCTTAGAATATTTAAGTGTGTTTGTCTTCGTGGGTTAGTTCGACTGGAATTTAACTCTGGGTGAGCTTTGGGCTTTGATTGGCCGCCATAGAAGGAACAGGGTATGAATGCATTGCCCTCTGCTATTTCTTTTATTAAATTGCGAGCAAGGAGCTTACTCAAAGAGGAGGGCAGTTGAGCGTGCTTCAGAGGCCTGGTATTCCAGAAACTGACAAATAGTGGGCAGAAAATAAATATGTATTGAGTTCGTGGAGAGAAGGGCTGCAATGAGTGATTCCTGAATTTGAAATTTTGCTACTTTCAGATAATCCAGAGAAAAGTGTTATTAACTATGCATTCCTTGCCCCTGGGTCACTTTTCAGTTTCTTTTTCCACAGTAAAGTTGAAGTACTTTTACTCACTGAAGTTTTAAGCCAGCAGAATGCTTTATTTCTTTAAGAGGGAACAAAACAGAAAAAGCCAAACAAAGCGAAGCAAGGCTAAGAGGCTTAACAAAACAAGCGCTGGTGAAACTTTCCTCCTCGGTTGCTTATTTGAAAGCTTGTTTTTTTTCTTGGAAAGTTGGAAGAGTGCAGTTGACCCGCTTTCCTTCCCTGGTGGTGAATGCGTCCTTCTGGCAGTTTTCAGTCTGTTATGTTTCTGCCAGTGTTTTGCACAATCCGGAATGCCCTTTGATCCCATGTCTGATTGTCCTGGGCCTATTCATCTTTCCAAACCCTGGGCTGTTCAGGTGCCAACTTCTCTGTGAAGCCTTCCCTCACCCTCCAGGCCACGGCTTATATACTTGCAAACACTTCTGCGTGTCTTGCATGCACTGAAGTTGTTCCACATGTCTGTTTGTCTGACTAGACAGCGTCTTAGAGCCTCTGTTGTCTGGTAGATTCATGTTGGTATCCTTCCTCGTAACAGTGTTTAATAACTTTGGCCGAAGGGAAACTAAACAGGATTTCACACCGAGCAGTTCCTCTGTATATTGTGGCTAATCTGTGCTTGTGTCTAGACTGAAAGTGTGTACCCTGCCCAATGGAAAACGCAAAGGGGAATTTAGACGGAATGGAATGTTACACAAGCAGTGACTTGGCCAAGATGGTTGAGATTATCCAAGCGCCTGTGAGAGACTGTGATGTCTCTTTCGTGCTTTATCCGCGAACAGATACTTCAAACGGGGAAAGCCCGCTTCTCACTGTGGCAGTTTCTAGGATGTCACTGTCAGACAATCAAGCAGATAGCCATGGGCAAAGCCCTGTGGTGGGATTCAGACACTCCCAAGCTATGGGCTCTACTCCAAGGAAGCTCTCCTGTGTGTATACAAGATGTATACACACGAACAGTACAAGGTGGTTATGATGAGGTGTAAACAGAGTGACAATATCATGTAGCTCTTAAGGACTGAATTTAAATAACAGTGTGGGTTTAGAGGTTCAAGGGAGGTGGTCATTAGAAGTTGGGGTACTCTGCTTTGTGCTTTGATTTCCTTCAGCATTTCCCTTTCCTGAAAGCAAAATTTTTTTTGCCTCCAAAATCTGATCTGTGTTAATTCTAAGGTCCCTTCTACGCAAAGACTCTGTTTCCACGTCATTTAACTTTTCTGTGTCTTATTTCCTCGCCAATGAAATGGAATTACAGACCATGCTCTGTAAGGACACGCCAGTTCTAAAGCAAAACAAAATCAAGCTGCAGAGCTGTTTGGTTGCCTCACTGAACCAGATCAAAAGGGCATAAAGAGTGCCCTCTTTCTCATTTCCTAAGGTTTCTTGATTTTGACAGTAGTAAATCTGTCAAGCTTGAACTTGCAGGCGTCTTAAGCCTTTTTAAACTAAAGTGATATATTTGAAATAAAAAGTTAATAGTCACTTTTGTCATCATCTTCTGGATTTGTGCCAAATACTTAGTGTATTAGTATCATTTAAGAAAATAAAGCAGAGTTCCTATTAAGCATTTTATGCAGTCATTAAAAATGCATACTAAATGTGAGCTAGAATATTGCCTGGTTAAATAATATTCTTCTAAAAGGAGCTGATGAATTCTTTGGAAGCAGGTACAAAGTTGGAAGACAGGAATGCAAATTTTTAGATGATAAGTCTTATTTCCATTAGTGCCATGGACTGAATTTGTGGCAAAGGCCAGCGGGTAGGTGTCTTCATTATTTCAGTGTACTTTAGTGTATTTCAGTATATTGGGTGGTGACTTAAATACCTCTGTGCGTGCTCAGTTCATCAGTTGTGTCTGACTCTTTGCGACCTCATGGACTGTAGCCTCCCAGAGTCCTCTGCCCCTGGGATTCTTCAAGCAAGAATACTGGAGTGGGTTGCCATGCCCTCTCCAGGGGATCTTCCAAACCCAAGGGTTGAACCCATCTTGCCTGTGTTTCCTGCATTGGCAGATGGATTATTTACCCCTGAGCCACCTGGGAAACCCAAAGACCTCTATGTGCAAGCATGCATGCTCAATCTTTTAAGTCATGTCTGACTCTTTGTAACCCTTTGGGCCATAGCCCACCAGAGTCCTCTGTCCCTGGGACTCTCCAGGCAAGAATATTGGAATGGGTTGCCGTGGCCTCCCCCAGGGGATCTTCTGGACCAAGGGGTTGAACCAGTGTCTCTTAGGTCTTCTGCATTGGCAGGTGGGTTGTTTTCCACTAGCGTCACCTGGGAAGCCCAAATTCCTCTATATTGTGGTTTAAAAATAATAGTTTTAGTTTTTCAAAGCAGTGATTTGAAAAACTAAAAGTAGTTTTTCTTTAGTGATAAGAATTATTCTTCAGTTATCACTGTGCCTGGGGACTGTGCAGAATCCTTCTTAGTGGAATGACTTTACTGGCCAACAGGTATCATTTGCTGTGGTGAAGTATTGAACTGGTACATTATAATCTTTGGCACACATACATAGGGGTCGATTTAGAGGCCCTAGAGCACCATGACGCAGACAGTGGGAGTTTAACTGGTTTGTGTTGCATGAGTACATAAATCTTTGGTGCATAAACCTCAGAGGTCCATTTCCAATGGCCTGTGTGCACACGTATGAGGCGGCTTAGAGCATGCAGTCCCAGGAATGTCTGCAGTCTCCTTCAGGGCACTGAGCCATTCTGAGAACTGACCTCAGATGGTTTGGCCTTTACCCCACTTTCCTAGGAGGAAGGATTGTTACTTTCCTTGTTTCATAGAATGATACCACACTCATTTCAAAAATTCTCCGCAGGTATCTTTCCTTTATGATTTTGACTGGGGATGGTAAAATCTGGTAGGATGTGAAATACTAATATTTAGCATTTTATATAAAGGAAAGAGAATTGGGGATGCTAAGGGCTTTCTAAAGGTAACAGCTGTTGTGACTTTCATCAGTCTGCTTCAAAGTGCTTGTGATGGCGCATGCATATGAATTGGAATGTATACACCTGTCAGATGAGTATTAATAGAGACAAGCAACATTTCTTCAGCAGTTTGTGAACAAAACAGCTGCTAGATGATATTGTCCTGAAATGACTGTCTACTGTAGTCATCCTAGAACCGGTGACCTAGGGGTGAAAGCTTCTAGACCCTTCTATTAAACTCTGAGTCATCCAGACCTTTGTGGATAAAAGTGTAGCCTGCATTTTCCCTTTAAACCTGAAAGCAACCTGTATATTTTTAGAAACTGGCCTGTTCAAGATGGAGTTTGCCATCAGCCGCCTTCACAGGTGAATTTACAGATCCTCTCACGCCAGGTGTGATTTTGGTAGTCTTGAAAATGTGAAGATTAAAAGAGACTGAACTCTTGTTACATCACTCTGCGAATTTAAAAAGTGAGAATTCCGGCATGTGTAAACTTCTCCTGGGTACAGTGTGTGTGCGTGTGTGTGTGTGGTGTGTATTTTGGAGCTGTGGTTAACGTTCACTTTCACACCTTCCTGACGCATGCACTTCTTTTCCTCTTCTGACTCTTTAATGCTGTCTCTTTTAATAATGTTTTCTTTCCCCTTAATAATTTCTTTCTTTTTCCTCTTAGTTTTCAAAATTTGATTTTAAATAGCACTTGAGTCCTGCGGAGGAGTCAGTTCCCTGTGAGGGGCTCCTCACGGGCCCTCAGGACCTGGTGCAGACGGTGTCTGGGCGTCTTCCTTCTCGCGTCTTCAGGGTCTCAGATAACTTGACTAGTACTGCTTCCCTCAGGTGTCATCTTTGGAGTAGTGATTTTTTTTTTTCTCCTAGCTCAGCTTTTTATACTTAAGGCTGTTCCTTATTCCTCATGTGAGAGACAGAAAAAGAACATAGAGCTCCCAGCTTTTCCTTAAGCGTTGGTGATGGGGATGTGGACAGATACCTGAGCCATAATTTGTTATAATTAGCATTTTCATTTGTTAATATACCATTTACACATAGAACAAATATTTATTGGCTACCTGTATGTCAGGGACCTTGAGAGACTTTTTAAATGTGTTAAATGCCCCAAGGAAGTGGCTCAGAGCCTCCTTACAGTGTTTCCTCCACGCTTTATCTGGTGGCATAAATGAGCTCTCCTTTAATTTCTCAGACGAGTGTGGCTCTCCTCTTCTTTTTCCTTTCTGGGAGGATTTTATTAAGCAGGTTCTGGAACACCAGCTAACTTTTTAGTAAACATGTTACTAGTCCTCCTCTTTTGTGTTTATCTCAAAGTAATAAGAAACATCATTGTAATAAGTTATTATTATAATTAAATTTTCTTAACGTATTTCTTAGAGCTCTTTGTAATTGTTGTAAATAGAATATTAGTTAATGCTTTGCGTCTTTCAAAATTTTTATTACTTTTGCGCTTTTGCAAAAGAATATTCAAAAGAAAACATTTGCTAACTGTGTTTGGATCATTCATAAAAATATGGCCAGTCTTTAAAGTTATGACACTTTCAAAGAATTGTTTCTATGTTCAACTTCACTTTGTCAGCAGAGTTTTACGTGATAAACTCGTTGAACCTTCCCAAATCAAGTTCTGTCTTAAAAGAAAAATTCAGTGGCTTCAGGACAGTAATTCCTAGAATAACATTCTCTTTCAGAGTGATCACTACTATTTGCCCCATCAGTTTTCGGCAATTACACTTGAGCTTTGAAGTTTCCACAAATAACAACCACCATTAATTGAACACCTATATTTCAAGCATTTTTTATATTTATTGTGTTTCAGTTTCTGTTAATATGTTATTATGTTTCCATTTAGTGTATTTTATTATTTAATTTTAATTCCTTTGCATATTAAATACTTATTACATACCAGGCACTGTTGTTGGTGTTGGAAACACAGAGAACTGAAACAGATAAAACCTCTTACTCTATGGAGTTTATTTATTAGGCAGTGGGAGGTTGATAATAAAATAAGTAAATTATTTAGTACACTAGATATTATTTAGTATACTATAGTATATACTATAAAGAAAGAAAAACAAGGGAAGGGTGATAAGAGATATTGGGAAGGAGATTTTTCTTTATGTATTTGTAGTGTTTTTAGGAATTGTCAGGGAGGTGACTTTTGAGCAGAGATCTTCATGATGGCAGTGAGAGAGCAAAACAAGAGGATATCTGAGGAAACAGTAAATATAAAGTTCCAGAGACAGAAGCCTGCCTGGTGGGGGAGTTCCAGGAATGCCAGAAAGATTCATATGGGTGAAGCATATGGAATGAGGTGGCAAGCACTAAGAAGAAACCAGAAGGAGAAGTGGGAAAAGCTGATGTAAAGGGCTTTAAGGCCATAGAGAACTTGCATTTCCTCCGAATGAGCTGGAGAGTGGTAAGGTGGTTTTGGGTTAATCAGATGTGACTTTACCTTTAAGAGAGAGGACTCTGGCTCTCTGTGGAGAATACATCAAGGGAGTCAAGAGTGGAAGTAAGGGGGACTTCCCTGGCTGTCCAGGGGTTAAGACTTTGTGCTTCCAACGCAGGGGCACAGGTTCGATTCCTGGTCAGGGAACAAAGATTCCACATGCTACCTAGCCAAATAAAAGCCATTAAAAACAAACAAACAAAACTTGGGGGAAAAAAAAGAATGGAAGTGATCAGTTAGAAGAATGTGGCAATAAGCCAGTTCAGACTAGGGTGATCAGAGGTAGATACGGTTTGAACTGGTGGCATTTTGAATGTATTGTGACAATCGAGCTGACGGAATGTGCTGATAACGAGGTGTGGGATAAGAGGAGGAGAGTCCAGAATGACTCAGGTTTTGAGCCCAAGCAATTAGAAGAATGGGTTTGCCATTTAATAAGGTGAGGAATACTGTAGGAGGACTTATTTTAAGGAGAATCAGGAGTTCGTGCGAAGTTCAAAAAGCTTGTTTAGACATTCATGAAAGGTTGGCGGTTGGCGTGTGGCATTCAGCAAAGAGACCTTAATAGGAGATGTAAATTTGAATCTTTCTGATACAGAGAAGATGTTTAAAGCCATGAGACCAGAGGAGGGTTGAGGACTGGGTCTGGGCATCCCAGTGCTTGCAGATCCAGACCCTGGGACGTATGAAGGAATAGGAAGGAGTCTGAAAGGGAGAGGGCAAGAAGGAAACCAAGGTAGTAGAGTGGCTAACGAGAGCCAAAGATGATGTTTTATAAAGGAAGGAAAAATCATTTTTGTCTAATATTTCTGATAGTTTCAGCAGGATAAGAGTTTAAATTGACCATTGGATTTCCCAACGAGATTATTTGTAAGTGTGAGTAGTGCTGTTTTCACTGGCACTGGTGGAGTTGACTTTCTGATTATAATGGGTTCAAGAAAACAGGAACAGCTCAATTTCTGTACTAAAGGTAGTAGAATGTTACATGAGGAAACTCAAGGTTATCAAGGTTAAAGAACGTGTCCTAAATCACACAGCTAGGAAATGGCATCGGTGGGATTTCAGTTCCATTTGCCTCTAAAACCCAAGGTCTTTGCATTTATTATTTATAAGTTAAATATGTTGATTTTACTTTAAAGTTTATATCTGTATTGTACAAAGTCACAAGGCTTCCAGTCCAAGAAGAAACTTAATTACATGTTTTGAGGAAGTGGAAGTCTCTTGCCCAGATTTAGATCCAGAGAAAGATTTCAACCAAAGTCAGCTGCATCTTCATGTAAGAAAATCAGGAGGAATTAAGTTGAGAAGAGCTATGATTTAGCTTACTATTAAGTTTTAATGGCAGCACACTCTCCTGTTTTCTTCCTAACTCTTGACCGTGCCTTTTGTTTCCATTGGAACTTTTTCTTATGTTACCGTCTCTTAATGTTGGTATCTGCATGGTCATTTGTTAAACCCTCTCTCTCCTCACATTGAAGTCCAAAAGATGAAGGGGCAGCAGGGGAAGAGATGATTAGATAGCATCACCGACTCAATGGACACAAAGTTTTGCAAACTCCCGGAGATGGGGCAGGACAGAGGAACCTGTAGTCCTTGGGATTGCAGAGTCAGACACAACCTAGTGACTGAACAACTCCTCACATTGTGTATTAGTAGTGGGTCCTTGTATTTCACTCCCATGGTTTCAGGTAACACCTATATGCTCTCGACGTCTAAATCTTTGCTTCTAGACCGGATGACTTTTTCTCGCCTACAGTACCATATTGCTGGCTCTGTCTTTGACATTTTGACCTGTATGTTCATCCACAGCCACCTTAAACCTCTCAGAACTAACCTCCCTTTCCTCTTCCTTCCTCCATCCCTGAAACTTTGCTCTTCCTTTGGGCTCCATGTTTCTCCATCAGTTATACCCAGGCCAGAAGCTTGGGTGTCATCTTTGAGTTCTTTTCCTCCCTCACCACCCACATCTCATTAATCACCAGTCGCTAATCACTTTCAGTCCTACCTCCTAAAATTATTTCTACAGTCTTCTCTACTTTTCTCCATTTCCACGGGCACTTCCCTTGCTTAGGCCTCTACCATTTCTTTCCTGGATTCCAACCACAGCTTCCTCCTTTGTCCAGGTGTTCCGATCTTGGCCATTTCCAGTCTATTCTTCACACTGCCGCCAAAATTGTCTTGTAAGATACAAGACTGGTCTTGGCATTTCAACTTCTTTGCCTTCCATTCTGCTGCTTGCCTTTAGAATAGACTCTGAACATGGTTTACATGTGCCTGGGTGAGCTCACACCTGTTTACCACTCTTGTTTCTCATCAACCCCCCTCAATGCCACCCCCATCTGTCCCTGTAGCTGTATTAAACTTATTTTTGTTCATTGAGTACTCTATGACTCTCTTAATTATGAACCTTTAGTTTAATGACGTGATTCTGTGTTAGTGGGATCTACTTTTTTCCCTTAATCCCCATCTCTGCCTCTTTCACACTGATTCATTGTAGTCTCAACTTAAGACATTTCTTCCTTTGAGAATTCTTGACCGCCTCTTATCAGGATTAAACATCCTTCCTGTGGTCTTTGACAACCCTTTGACTCACTGTAAGATTCTTCATATTTCACTGTATTTAAATTGCCCGTTTCCTGCTCCATGCTCCCATTAGACTACAAAGCTTGATGCATGTAGAGGCCTTTTTCATTTTTTTTTTTTTTTCTGATTGATTTCTTAGCTCTTGGCATACTGTCCACGTGAAATGAGTATTTGTGTAGTGGATTTATGTAGTTAGATTATAAATAACTAATACATCAGAAGCTAGTTGTCAACATACAAAGTATTATGATAGATACCATGATGGTTTTTAACGGGAATATCTCAGTATTTCATTATCTTGCTTAAAATCCTACAAACCCTTTCCCATTGCTGTAGTGAAAAGATTCTGGTTCATAACACTGCTGATGAGGTTTGGTCCCTGCTGATCTCCTCAATCTCTTCACCATCCCTCCAGCTCCAGTACTTTCCAGGCAAGTATCCTTTCCTTTGTTAATTTCTCCTCTCAGTCTTCCTTGTCCTCCAGACTGAATCTGTCTCACGGTTTATGCTTTTAGAGTCCTTTTTACCCTGTAGTCATTTTTTTAATCCCCTTTTGTAATTATATGTTTGTGAGATGATTTGATATTTGATTAATTCTCTCTCCCTCCCCATATTATTTGAGCTGCTTTTATAACTAGCAGTTAGCCCAGAGCCCAGTGTATAATAGTTACTCAACAAATGTTTGTTAAAAGACTGAGTGAATGATTGAGAGTAAATTATAGTATGTTCAGGTTGGTAGAAAAATTAAGGTAGATTTTGAACCTAGTATGTTTAGGTTGGTAGAAAAATTAAGGTAGATTTTGAACCTGAATTTTTGATATTTTATTCCAGAGTAAATTTACATTTTTAATGCAATGGAATGCCATGGCCTGAGTCTTTATCTTGGCAACCAGTTTATCACTGAGACGCTTCTTGAGTTATGAAACCTATTCTGGTTTCGTGTCTTCTGCTTAACAGATTCCTCCAGAACGTGGGAACTTAGGAACAACCGTTTTATTTTGATCATGGCATGTGGGTCAGGAATTTGGGAAGGGCTCAGCTGGTAGTTCACACTTGGGGCTTCTGCTGCCGTGGTGGTCAGATGTCCGCTCACTTGCTTGGCTGGCAGCTGATGCTGGCTGGTGACAGGATGCTTGGCTGTGGCTGTTCACAGCAGTGCCAGCATGTAGCCTTGATAGACCGTAGTCTCAGGGCAGGGGGCTTCTTACATGGAGGCTGGCCTCCCCAGGGCCAGAGTCTCAAGAAAGCCAGGTGGTGGCTGTCTTAACTTGGAAAGTTATTCAGCATCACTTGCCTTGGTGGCTCAGACGGGAAAGAATCTGCCTGCAATGCAGGAGACCCAGGTTCTGTCCCTGGGTGGGGAGGATCCCCTGGAGGAGGAAATATCAACCCACTCCATTATTCTTGCCTGGAGAATTCCATGGACAGAGAAGCCTGGCGGGCTACAGTCCATGGGGTTGCAAAGAGTCAGACACACCTGAGCGACGGACACATTCATATCATTATATTGATTAATGTACTTTGGTATTGTGGGAGTTTTGTGCTTTATCTTTGAATAATTTAATAATAAAGCTTTAAGTGAAGCTTATATGAAAGTTGTTCCCTTTTATTAATATTTATTTTTAATTATTTATTTATTTGGCTGTGCTGGATCCTAGTTACTGTGCGCTTGGCTTTCTCTGTTTGCAGAGAGCAGGGCCCCTCTCTGGGGCACGCGGGCTTCGGTAGTTGTGACATGACGGCTTAGTTGCTCCACAGCGTGTGGAATCACCCAGGACCTGATCAAACTCCTTGTCCCCTGCATTGGCAGGCAAATTCCTACCCACTCTCCACCAGGGAAGTCCAAAAGTTGTTTCCTTTTAAGCTTAAGTATTTTAGATAATTTCATTGTAACTGAATATCTTGAGATCAGGGTCAGCTTCTAATTATATCTGATTATTAATACCATCTATGTTAATCATTATTAACATAATATTAATTATAAATAACTGATTATTAACACCATTTATTCTACATAATATAATTTCTATCATATCAAAATTTTAGCTTCACTGGTGATTAAAATATCATTTGAAAAGGTTGAATACCTTGCTGAATAAAAAGAATTGATGTAACGGAAAGTTTTTGTGGTGCAGAGATATTCTGTACAGAAATTGTTATTTTTAATGATACGTGAGAATTAACCACTCTAGTTAATGTTTGTTAAATTGACTCACTGTTGGATTTTTATTGTTTATGATATTCTAGTTTGGCTGATTTTATCATGCAGGTAGTGTCCTCTCACATAGGTAGCCCTTACATTTGCAAAAGCAAGTATGTTGTGCTCAGAAATCTCCTGGTTGAGGATCTGTGCCCCCTGAAAAGGAGGAGGTGTATTGCTTTCATGATGTGCCTTTTTTCATTTTCCCCAGCTCAGGTAACTAAATTATGCACTTATTCATTCATGTGGATGACTAATCCCTTTTTAAATCTTCCAAAGCTGTTTGCCTCAATGGTATTCTCTACTGTAAGATTCAGAGGCTAATTATAGGCTACCTAGCAAATTACTTCCCCTTTTGTGGTGTTGATTCTTGCCTTATTTCCTCACTCAATTATTGGCCATACTCCGCGTTCCTGAAGCTCTGAGACGTAAGTGACCAGTTAAATCACCAGGGCTTTGCCCTCTGGTTGCTTAACCAGCTTAATTTTAAACAGCAGGTAAAATAAAAAGCTTAGTTATAGTGTTTCCCTAGCGTTTTGTTTTTTTTGACAATGCCATTTTCCCTAATGTTTAGAGTTTAGCTTATTACTAGTTTATGTCTAATTAGAGCCGTTGAATCAAATCCGAAATGACTTTGCTATGGCTTGATCTTAGTACACCATGTATGTATGAACATGTGACCTTGGTGGGGAAAGTGAATTTCCTTCATTAGTTCTACAGAGAGTAGGGTTTGGTTTTTTTTTTTCTGCTTGAGATGTCCATGGTGGGAAATGATTGGTGCAATTCCAAGGGTTCTAATTTAATCCTGCTTAAGAATTGCTGCTTTTGAACTGTGGTGTTGGAGACGATTCTTGAGAGTCCCTTGGACTGCAAGGAGATCCAACCAGTCCATCCTAAAGGAAATCAGTCCTGGGTGTTCATTAGAAGGACTGATGCTGAAGATGAAACTCCAGTACTTTGGCTACCTGAGTCGAAGAGCTGACTCATTTGAAAAGACCCTGATGCTGGGAAAGATTGAAGGCAGGAGGAGAAGGGGACGACAGAGGATGAGATGGTTGGGTGGCATCACCGACTCAATGGACATGAGTTTAAGTAAACTCTGGGAGTTGGTGATGGACAGGGAGGCCTGGCGTGCTGCGGTTCATAGGGTCGCAAAGAGTCGGACACAACTGAGCAACTGAACTGAACTGAACCATTAACTTCAGTGTTTTTTTTCCCCTTATGTTACCATTTTCCTCAAGATTGTTTGTGAAACACTTCGAAAATAACAGGCTCCTGAAAATAAAAGAAATATTCTCTTTGTTCAGTGTTCTGGTGCTTTATGCTAGGAGTGTGTGTGTGTGTGTGTGTGTGTGTAGGTCGCAAGTTTGTGTGCTACAAGAAGATTGTTTGCTCATTTTGATTTATAGTATAGTATAGTAAGTATAGTAAGTATAGTCATTTCCAGGTGAATTCGCGTGTTTCGGGTTTAGTTTGAGTCAACCTTAGTCCCTGGTGTTTACCTTTTTCCTGCTGTTAGGTTTTAATATGTCACAGTGTGAGTCACTGAGGGCCTCACTCTTAAGATAAAGGGAGAGTTTAGAGGAATGCTTGAAAAGAAAACATTTGAAACAATAGTAAGTCTTTTCCCAAGAGTTTGAGTTTGCTTCTTTTTTTTTCCTGAAAAATACTGTTTGTCCAGATATGTTCTTCTCTTTAAAAATCACTACAGACTTAGAAAATTTGAAAACGGAATTTTCAATCTTGCTTAAAAATCATCCAAATGAATTGCTTTCAGAGAGTTTTGACCCATTGGTTTAAAAAATAACACTTTATGATTAGCTCCAAGAATAGATGAGTGACGCTAAAGTTGGGAAAGATATACCTCGCTAGCTGAATTTCATCAGCAATCTTTGAATGCTTGGTAGATGAAACATAAAAAGAAGTGTAATGACTTAGTAAGCATAGGCAGTGGGGTATTTTTTTGCCTCTCTGTGTCTCTGTGTGGCGCTTTTTCAGTTAACACCATCATTAAAACAGTGTATCAAAATAAACTGAACATAGAGCTTAGAGACCCAGTGTCACTGAATGTCAGAGATTTCTAAAATTAAGAATGCTGTTTCTAACTCACTGTTTTCACAATTACTAATGATTCTATTAGTGATGATAAGACATTTTGCATCATTAATTACTAAAATAAAATTGAGACTCAGATGTTTAAAAAAATCACTGGAACTTTTGGATTCTTTTTACAATCTAGATGGGTTCGCCAAAACCCTGTTGATTTGCTCAGGATGCTAATAAAGAAAGGTCAAGCTGGCAGTCCTGTCACAGGCTGGCTAATGACACACCACTGATCTGGGGCCATAAATTACCCTTCACCCCACGTGGTCATGTCATAAAGTGTCTGCTTCTGATCAGAAGACACGGTGGAAGAATTACTATTAATCTCATCACCACTTCTGGAAAAACAAATGGAAACACATATACTGTTCGATATTTAGTGAGCTGCAGAGACTTTTACACAGAGAAATCTTTTCCAGTGCCTAAGACTTTCCTTTCTTTTACTGCAGTCACACTGCAGAAAGTCAGTTCTCTAATAACTCAGCTGATTTAAGGCAATCAAAAGCGAGGGGAAGCTAGAACTTTCTTATTAAAAACATTCTCTGAGCGCAGAATATTTGTTTAGCAGCATGCTGATCACTTGAGAAGATGTATGTAGTCTATGACTCTTACCAAGTGTAGAAATTCAGAAAGTGAAAAGTAAGGTGTCCAAGCAAAAGGTTAGGGAAAGTTTATAACTACATTGTGTGATGCTGGTTGTTGACTTAAGTGGTTCTAGGAAGAAGCTGTGTTTATGGGAGTAGAAAAAGTTGAAGCTCGGCTAGTTTATACAAAGTACTAGTTGATATACAGGAAACGTAGGAGAAGGGAGTTCGAGGTGGGATGTGTCTTCAAGTGAGATGGAGTGAGCAAGCACACAGGTGAATGCTTACAGGCTCAGTCACTCGATTGTGTTTTTTTAACTCTGTGATCCCATGAACTGTAGCCCGCCAGGCTTCTCTGTCCATGGAATTCTCCAGGCAAGAGTACTGGAGTGGGTTGCTATTTCTTTCTCCAAAATAAAGTGAAGTTGCTCAGTCGTGTCCGACTCTTTGCTTTTCCATGGTCTGCAGCCTGTCCCGCTCCTCTATCCATGAAATTCTCCAGGCAGGAGTACTGGAGTGGGTTGCTATTTCCTCCTCCAAAATAAAGTGAAGTCGCTCAGTCGTGTCCGACTCTTTGCGACCCCATGGACTGTAGCCTACCAGGCTCCTCAGTCGATGGAATTCTCCAGGCAGGAATACTGGAGTCGGTTGCCATTTCCTTCTGCCATTTCCTTCTCCAGGGGATCTTCCTGACCCAGGGACTGAACCTGGGTCTCTGGCGTTGCAGACAGACGCTTTTACTGGCTGAGCCACCGAGGAAGTCCCAGAATAAAGAGGGAGGGTAAAAGTGACCGTGGCTAGAGAGAGGGGCTTAGAAGGGCGCTAGGGCAAATAGGAGTCGAGAGGTGCAGCTGGATGGTGAGCAGGAGTCCGGGGAACGGAGGTCTCGGTGCCGGGCAGAGCACACGGTGTGTGCGCTGAGCAGACCCCCAGGGGTGCTCTGTCTCGGGGCAGGGGCAGCGGGAGCCCGCGGGTCATGGCTCACAGAGCGAGACGAGATCGCAGAGAGCTCTGAGGCCCCTCTGTGGAGTGGGTGCTTTCTTCTGTGATACGAAGTCATCGGAAAGTTGAGTGGCGCTGTCAAGTTATAGTTAGTGCTTCAAAAAGAGCCTGGCTTCCCTGTGGAGAATAAACTGTGTTTGAGGGTGGGGTGTGGCAGAAGAGAACCAGGGCAATGGGTTAGGAGGCTGCTGCATCAGCCCAGGGCAGAGATGAGTGGTCTGGGTTACTGTGGAAATGGTTCTGTCTCTTGTCCCATCACCTGCCTGGCTTTTGGTTTTCAAAGGTGTAGGGAGTTCGCCTTTGGTCCAGCAGGATGTCCTGCCAGTCTTTGTAGCCTTTAATGTTCAGAGGTCCATGTTGTATTGGGTTGGCCAAAAAGTTATTTGGGTGGTTTTTCCCTAAGATCTTATAGGAAAACTCCAACGACCCTTTTGGCCAACCCAGTATAACTGCAGCTGCCATCTTTATCTCTTCAAGCCACGTGTGATTAACTGCTGTTCAGCTTGATCCCCTCTCACATCTTGCCTGTCTGAATGTGTTTTTTGTGTAATTATTTGGTCCAGAGACACCATGGAGAAAATCACTGGTGGAAAAACATGGATTTGGAAACCTGTCCATAGTTGTTATTTTACTGATGGTCAGAATCGGTTTATCAAAGAAGTTGAGCTTTCCTCTGCTACCTAAGTGAAAGTGAAGTCGCTCAGTCACGTCCGACTCTTTGCGAGTCCATGGACTGTAGCCTACCAGGATCCTTAGTCCATGGGATTTTCCAGGCAAGAGTGCTGGAGTGGGTTGCCATTTCCTTCTCCAGGGGATCTTCCCGACCCAGGGATTGAACTTGGGTCTCTCCCGCATTGTAGGCAGATGCTTTACCATATGAGCTACCAGGGAAGCCCAAGTCTTTTGTAATTTGCTGTTCTTAGTCTTTCCTCACTTTATACTCAACAGTTTGCTTACAGCACTTTTAAAAACAAATAGGAACTCCCACCCTCTCCTTCTCAGAGATAGCAGAGGTCTTACAGGTCCACCTTAAGTGCTGAGAGGAAGTTAGAATTATTTTGTAATTCTACTTAGTTCTTGTCCTTACGGTTTTGAATTGTTTTGAATGACTGTCCTTTCCTTCAATGATTTCCTATCTAATTACACACGTTCATCTCTTATTCCTAATTCTTGTTTTTGTAACAGAGTTCCCTTTAGATGTCAGTTCCATTGCCCCTACCTTTAATGGCAGAGGCCCTGGGGTCATGACTTCACGGTACAGTGATTGTTTTATTTTGATTGTGGTGGTTCTTTTCTTTGTTATTAGTAAGGGCACACTGATAAAGTAATTACTTAAACAGAGATTTACTTCGCTGATTTTATGCTGAGTAACTGAGTTTCCCCTCCCTTCTGTATGAACCTTCATTTGTTTATTTCAGAGTTCTAAAGTGTTTCTTCTCATTACATTCTATTATTCATCATGGAACCAGTACTATTTCAATTGGAGGCAATAAAATATTGATGTGGTTTTTAAATTATTTTTAAGAAAGCCTCAAGTATTTATCTTTAAAATAGATTTGTCCCATGTGTGGGTTGTATACATTTTAGAAGATTATAAACCATATGCATTGGTATCATGACAGATTTTTTAGTTATCTTGCTTTATAACAATTACCACTGGGTGAAAGTTTACTCAATTTAAAATATTTTCATCTAGATAGTGTGAACAATCACAGATATCAGGTAGCATCATGGAATACTTTAATGTTTATAAAACAATTTGAGAAAAATTTAAGTAGTTAGAAACATTGGACTTTATATTTTATGTTTAGAACATCCATTAAGTGTCTAATACCCCATTTCTATTTGTTGTGAGGAATTTAGCTCTTTTTTTCTGTAGATTAATCTTGTCAAGAACAGCTCATTTCAAGGTGGATTCATTGTTTTTCTCTATAAATATGAATGAGTTTTAATTTTGGATCTCAGCACTTTAACATTTTTCCTTAGAAGTACCTATTTTATTGAAAAATGAAAGCTAGTTCATAAAGTGATACATGATAAACTTTAATATTTATCTCACTTTATAGATACTTCTATAGCAAAAATGTGGTTGATACCTCAAAAATTCCGTAGTCAAAACCCTATCCCCAACCACACGCACAAAAAATTCCTGCATTGCATTTTGTATATATTGATTTACACAGTATGTCATTATATATTTCATGTAATAGTTTCTAACCATTGCCATCTTGTAGACTTAATAATCTATTAATATTTACATAAGATGTTATGGTAGATTCTGCTTGACAAACAAACATTATTTTACCTCCTTACTTACTCTCTCAAGGCTTTAAAAATTTCTATATGATATGTAAACACATGTTTACCAAGTCGTCCTGAGTAGACCAGTAATAAAGTTGTAAAGAAAAAATATCAAAAGTTGATGACATTATAGTATGTGAAAATTATTTACTTAGTTTCTGATGAGCAGAATGAAAATGGGTTTGTATTACTCAAATGTTTTCTTTGAATAAGATTTAAGAACTGTGAAGGGAAGTCATTCATCCTTCCTTGGCTTGAAGGTTTATTGTCTGGTGAGGAAAGGGAAGAAACATATAACTGTCAGAGTGGAAGGACCACTTTAGAAAGACTTTGTTTTAAAGGAAAAGACAAGCTTTCTATATAATGTCTGTTCATCATCACTTCAGCATCCCCTGTTTCCAAATAGTGTGCCCTAAGTTGGTAGACTTAATAGTTCATGGATTATCTTCAGAAGGGTTATAAGTGCCATTCATTAAAATGAAAAGGAAGAAGTTCCTTAAGCTTATAAGGATGCATCAAAAACTTACAGTAAATATCAACTTAGCAGTGATTCCTTAGAAGCATTTTCACTAAATTAGAAAAATGGACTGATTCTTGTGTCACTGTTACTGTTTAGCTTTAGGTCCTGGCAGGTGTAATATGAAACAGACAAATATATAATCTGAAAAAATAATGTTATTGTCTAAAAATGATCATTATTTTTAGACAATAAGATTACCTACATAAAATGTCCAGGAGAATCTGGAGATAAAATGTTAGAACCAATGAGAGTATTATTTTTGCTGGATATAGGAGTAGACCATGGAAGTCTTGGTGTACTATTTACAAGCCAGAACCAGTGAGAAAAAAAGAAATTACCTTCAAATAGATACCTAGAAGTAAATCTGAAGACATGCATGATCTTGACAGAGAAAATTATTAATCCTTGAGGGAAATAAAAGAACAAGTGAATTAAGACGGAGATATGTCCCACTGAATGGGAAGATAGAATGTCATAAAGATGTCAGTTTTCCTGAATTAGTCTATAAATTTAATGCATATCAAGAGATTTATTTAGTATGCGTAGAAGAATAAATGTCCAAGATGAACAAAGAAAATTTTGAATAAGTAGGTAGGGCACATTTGCCCCAGTAAATAACAAGGTGTATTTTAAAGAAAAGTTGATTAAGACAGTGGGGTGTTTTTATAGATATAGTCAAACCCATGAAACAGAAAAAAGAGCTTAGAATGAAACCTAATTGTATATGGCGACTTGGGACATAATGAGATTGCCCTATGAGTCAATGAGGACAGAATAGATATTTTAGTAAATGTGCAAGGATGGTTGGCTTTCCACTTAAAAATTAAGTAAGATTCTTTTTCTCAACACATGAAGAAATGAAGTCTGATATGTTAAAGCTCTATATGTGTAAATAAAATTTAAAGTCTATTTTAGTAGAATAGATTTACAGATGTCTCTATAACCTTATAGGGAAAGATTTTTCAGGCAGCATCGGAGAAACACAACTCTAAATGAAAATTACTGTTTGATTCCATCTATATGAAGAATCTCTGAGGGAGGAAAATGTTACTCTAAATTAGGGTAAAGGTCAGTTCACCTGGGAAAATTATTTTTTAAAATACACAACTCAAGAATTATTATCCATTCTATATCCATTATGTAGAAAAACTCTTACAAATCAATTTAAAAAAGACTAATTACTCATTGGAAAAATACAAAATTTAATGACATAAGTGGCCAATAAATGTATACAAAAAAGTTCATTTTCATCATTAGGATGGATACACTATGATTCATACTAATGGGGAAAGCACAGATTAGAACAACAAGACAAGATAACATTTGGGTCTTAAAAGTGGCAAGATCAAAAAATCTGATGGAAACCAAGTGCTGCTCAGTATGTGGGGTAATGGGATGTTTGTGTTCTGTACTCTGCTGGTTTACTTCAGTTGCGTCTGACTCTTCGTGATGCCATGGACAGGAGCCTGCCAGGCTCCTCTGTCCATGGGATTCTCCAGGCAAGAACACTGGAATCGGTTGCCATTTCCTTCTCCAGGGGATCTTCCCAAACCAGGGATTGAATCCACATCTCCTGCATTGACCGGTGGGTTCTTTACCACGAGTACCACCTGGAAATTTAGGCACTACTTGTTCCCATAAGACTCTTGTCTTTACATTGTGAATTGATTGCTTCCAGTTGAAGGTTAGGTGGAAGCTTCTCAGTGCACAGTTAAATGGATTTTTA
Source organism: Odocoileus virginianus (assembly GCF_023699985.2). Taxonomy (NCBI): domain Eukaryota; kingdom Metazoa; phylum Chordata; class Mammalia; order Artiodactyla; family Cervidae; genus Odocoileus; species Odocoileus virginianus. Next base: position 12,580,975 of record NC_069692.1, on the reverse strand, counting down.
ACAACATTTTTATTAAAATATGCTCCACATATCATACAATTCACCTATTTAAAGTATATAATGAAATGTTATTTAGTATATTCACCGAGTGGTAAAACCATTACCAGTCTAATTTTAAAACATTTTAGTTCTCTGTTAAAGAAATCCCATACCCATTAGCAGTCACTCCTTGCCCCCTTCAAATCCTTTCCAGTCCTGAGAAACCATTGATAAAAAACTTTCTCTCTGTACAGATTTGCTTATTCTGGATATTTCATGTACATGGAATTCTGTAATATGTGGTGTTTTGTGACTGACAGATGAATTTTGAAATACAAAATTTCCATTGCACTGCAATCAGGGTCCACCAAATGCTGATAGAATTGTAGTTTGAGCTTAGAAAGAATTTCAGCTGAAGAATTGTGTGGAAATGGACATTTTGCTTCTAGTTTTAATTTTTAGCGATTTAAGAATATAGAGCAGCTTGACATGACTTGTTATTCCAGTGGTAATTGTCAAATGATTTTACTCTAGAGTAACTCTTGAATACAGGTACTGTGGTTAGTGTGATTTTAGGTTGAATTCATTAGTAAACGCTAAGTTGTGTCCAACTCTTTGCGACCACATGTACTGTAGCCCACCAGCCTCCTCTGTCCATGGCATTTCCCAGGCAAGCATACTGGAGTGAGTTGACATTTCCTCTTCCAGGGGATCTTCCCCACCCAGGGATCGAAACTGGGTCTCCTGCATTGCAGGCAGATTCTTTACCTCTGAGACACCAGGGAAGCACTTAGTAAACATCAGGTTTTCAGCAAAATCTAATTTCCCGTGGTGGTTGAAGGTGGTTCTTGTCATTCAAAACAAAAACAAAAACAAAAAACAATTCAGCCCTCATCAGAGCTAAAAAAATTGCAATTAAATTTTACCACTGTTAGTCCATCACACTACTGTGTGGTAAGTCGGGATATTCAGCTTCTTTATTTGACAAAATGCACAGAGCTCACCATAGTTAACTTCATGAAAGCAAATTAATTCCACTGTTAACACTTCTGGTTTAATGACATAATTCTGTTGTTGTTTAGTCACTAAATCATATCTGACTCTTTTCGACCCCATGAACTGCAGCACACCAGGCTTCCCTGTCCTTCACTGTCTCCCTGAGTTTGCTCAAACTCATGTCCATTGAGTCAGTGATGCCATCCAACCGTGTCATCTTCTGTCTCCCCCTTCTCTTGCCTTCAGTCTTTCCCAGCATCAGGGTCTTTTCCAATGAGTCGGCTGTTGGCATCAAGTGGCCAAAGTATTTGAGCTTCAGTTTGAGCATCAGCCCTTCCCAATGAATATTCAGGACTGATTTCCATTTTTTGAGTTTTTTCACAAAGTACCTGCTAATGAATAAAACAGTGAGTAATCCTAGCCTTTAAATGCATTAAATTTTCACTAGCTTTGTAAATTTGACAAACGAAACCTTTTTTTATTTATGTTTATTTTGGGGACAAATCCATTGTATTACATATTAGCAGATTCCACTTCAGATGTTACTGAATTTATGTTTTCTCAGCTTCTTTAAAAATATCCTTGCCTATGGTTTATTTCATGCAGATTGTTCATACAAGGCTAATTTTCCTATCACTTCAAAGAGCATTGGCTCCTCTGAAAAACAATAAGTTGTATCTGTATACCTATTGACATGTAAGGAGATAAGGAAAATGACTTGAAATCATTTGGTTTTGTTTTTATTTTTTATTTTATTTTATTATTTTTTTAATTTTTAATACTTGGTTTTTTTTATTTTTAATACTTGGGTTTTTTTTTTTAATCATTTGTTTTTAAATTGACTGTTGACATTGCATCCTGTTTCTTGAACTCTTGTGAGTAGTGTTCTTGCCAAAAGGCTTAGTTTTAAATGAGTTTATTTTCTCTAGAAACGTATCTTTGGCAGCTACCACATAATGTAATTTATTTAATATGCAGTTGGTAAACAGCTTTCTTTGCTTGTCTAACAAATATACCATTTGCCCACTTAACTTTGGTGGCAGCCTCATTTTATTTTTATATTTTGCGAGGAAATTCTTCTGTAATAGGATATTCTGTTTAGAATTTTCTGATTTTTCTGAAGCTTTCATATGAGTTGGAGAAATTGTGATGAGTGTGTAGGCTGGGGTAATGTTGACATATATTGTATTCTTTTAGCATAGCTATGGTGTTCTTCCATAACAAACAAAATGTGTTGCCATCTAATTCAGTAACAAAATAATCAACTCTGTGCCTTCTGTTCCGAGTCCATTTAGTCTCCTTTTGCACTGATAATAAGAAAATAAAATGCATAGTATAGTGATACACGTGGCACTTGAAATATTGTCAAGTTATAACTCTATCATTGTGATCCATAGAGCTCTGTGCAACAGTGGGAATCAATAAAATGTCACATATGATTTCTTAACACAACAACTCAACTCAGTCACTGTTGAGCAAAAGTAGTCATACACAGTGAGGATATGCTGAGTATGGCTAGATTCCAATAAAACTTTATTTGTGGACGCATAATTTTCTTATATCATAAAATATTATTTTTCTTTTGATTTTTCTTTTCAACCATTTAGATATGTAGACATCAATATTCACTCATGGGCTATAAAAATAGTCAACAGGAAAAAAAAAAAAAAAAAAGAAAGAAAAAAGTAGTCAACAGGCCAGATCTGGCCCATGTATCAAATAGTTCTTTGAACTCTGTCCTACATCATTGATTTTTCCCTTTATTGGATCTTTCTCATCAGCATTCTCTGTTATTGTTCTTCTCTATAAAAACAACAGCAAAAATAAATAAATAGAAAAGCCCTTGTATGGCTTGCATTTTCCTTTGCAGCTAGTGTTCCTTTCATCCACTCTCCTTACAGTCAATTCTTTGCAAAAGTTGTCTATACTCCTCATCTTGTATTTCCTTTCTTTTCATTTTTTCTTGAACACACTTCAGTCAAGCTTTCCCTCTACCTCTCCACTATAACTGCTCTTGTAAAGGTCACCATTGGCCTTGATATTGCTTAATCTAATGGCCATTTTTTCACTCTAACATTACTTAATTTCTTAACGATATTTGACGTAATCAATCATTCCCTCCCTTTTGAAACATTTTCTTCACTTTACTTGAAGGACCCCAGTCTCTTGATTTTTTTTCCCCCTCTTCTACTCTGGATATTTCTTTTATAATTCTTTCTTAATTCTTTCTCATCTGCATTAATAGAAGCAGGAGACACAATGGGTCTTAGAGGGGGGAGTCAGTCACAAAGAGCTCTGTCTGCAGGTAATCAAGGGCAGGGGACTTGAGCCTTTATCCTGCAGGCAGTGAGTGTCATTTAAGCAACAATGTTCTACATTTTAGAAAATGAATTACTCTGCTTGGCCTGTAAAGAGTTGCAGAAGGGTAGGGGAGCCTGATGGGGGAGGAAGAAAAAGGGAGGCTAGAAGAAATGATCATTTTTAAGTGTTACCTAGAAAACAATTATGTAAGGAATATGTGTGTGTTATAAATATGTATATGCATCTTTTTATTATGAAAAAATTCATACATAAAATATGGACAGAGTCATGTAGTCCCCATGTGCCCATCACCCAGCTTCAATAGTTAGTGACTCGTGACCAATTTTTTTCCATCTCCATTCCCACTAACTTCACTAACTTCCCCTCCTTTTATTATTTTGAAACAAATTCCAGACATAATTTCATCTTCAGATATCTCAGTATGTATCTCTAAAAAGACTTTCTTTTAAGCATAACCAGAATATATTATTATACCTAAACAATGAACAATGCTTTCTTAATATCATCATGTATCTATCTAGTCCATGTTCAAATTTCCATTTGTCTCGAAAGTGCCATAATTCACAAGCTTGTAAGTGAAATAACCAAGATTGCCCAGGCTTCTGGCCCCAAATTTCCCTCAGTTCCAATTGCCGCTTCCAATTTGGAGAAAGACTTCGTTACTAGTAGCATGACTTTAATAGGTACCAGAAATTTCTACAATCTACTTTTAAATGTGTTTTGAAGCTAATGTATCCTGAGCTGCCTGGTTTTCCATCAGTGTTCGCGATGCTATGGTAGGCAGTTGTGTGGCATTATATTTCTAATTACGCTTTCAGCTTTTTAGGAATAAGAATTATATTTGAAAATTTATACCTGTACTTGACTCTGAATTTTATAGCTCTGTGGCTGACTGCTGGCAGCCTCAGGGATTTAGAGCTCACTGCCTGAAAGAGGTAGCATTGAGATAGTCAAGGATACAGTATGAGAATTTCTGATGGTCTAGGGGTGTAAAATGTCTTTTGTAAATCCAGGCTGCTAGCATTATGCAAAACCGTGATGTTAAGTTATCAGATATTACCTAAGGAAAACTTACATTTTCATTAAGAAATAATTAAAACAAGATTACTGCTAATTCTGGAGTGTATTTAGAACCTTGAGTAGGAAGATGTTTCTGACTTGTTATTTGTACATTTATTTTCTTGACACAATTTTTTAAGTTAATGTGGTTTTATTGCCTTGTGGTACCCATCCAAAACATTCTGCACTCTTTCCTTGAGAGATACTAATTCTTGGATTTTACTGAATAGTTTATAATATAGTTTCACCACAAATACATTTGAAAAAATTCACCTAAACAGTATTGCTTATTTTTGCCTAATTCACCTTTATATAAATGCAAACATTTATATAGTCTTCTATGCCATGCTTTTTAAATTCAAACTTAAATTCCTGAGGTTCATCCACATGGAAGTGTGTGACAGCAATTTGCTTGCTCTCATTGCTGTTTTGTAGTTCATTGTATGAATAAATCCCAGTTTACTCAGACACTTTACTATTGATAAACATCTGAACTGTTTTTGGTGTTGTGGTTTACTGTTTCTGTTACAGACAACACACCCATACAGGAATTTCTGCAGAGTTTATGTCCAGGAAAGGTATTGCTGCTTCATACGAATGGACATCTTTATTTATTTTTTATTTTTTTTGAATTTTTCTGATTAGCTTTATTTGTGAAATGCAGTAATACAGTTCTTTTTTTTTTTTTTTTCATACATTGATATGAATCAGCCATGGATTTACATATGTTCCCTATCTTGAACCCCCCTCCCACTTCCCTCCCCATCCCATCCCTCTGGGTCTTCCCAGTGCACCAGCCCCGAGCGCTTGTCTCATGCATCCAACCTGGACTGGTGATCTGTTTCACAATTGATAATATACAGGTTTCAGTGCTATTCTCTCAGATCATCCCACCTTCACCTTCTCCTGCAGAGTTCAAAAGTCTGTTCTATACATCTGTGTCTCTTTTTCTGTCTTGCAGATAGGGTTATCGTTAC